>NW_025999895.1:3717886-3809650 GCF_001458135.2 Marmota marmota marmota | reverse complement strand
CGTCCCTCTGTCCCCTTGGCTCACAGCCTCAAGGGCCTTTTCAGCGCCAGGCACACACGACTCTCATCCCGCAAAGATCCCCAGCCCGTGCTTCTTCCACCCCTGGGAGACCTGCCTCTCCTCTGCACCCCACCCTTCTCTCCTGTCCCTCCTGCCTGCCTGTTCTGTTGTGTTCTCTGAAAGAACCAAGGGACATGTTCAAGCAAGACTATCAGTTAGTCCCAGGGGCCTCAGCTCTGGCTGCACCAATTAACTGTGAGAATCACCAGGGGCCTTAACTGCTGGTGCCCTGGCCCGGCCCTGGAGACTCTGACCTAATAGGCCCGGGGAGGCGCCTGGTCTCCCATGGTTTTAAAGGGCTCCCAGGGGTGCTGGTGCACAGTTCAGGCTCCAGAAGCCAAGAGGTGCTCACGTCAGGCTACTGCTGTGACAGACTCCGGGCCTGGCACAGCCCAGAATGGAACTCCAGGTTTTCAATGGTTTAGAGCAGAGAGGACGATACTCAGGCTTGAGATGGCAAGTGCCTCTCCCAAAGAGCAAGTCTGCCCTTCGGGTCCCACTCCAGGGTCTCCCCACCCCCGCCTCAGACTCAAGCAGGAGCAGGGCCCAGAGCCTGTGCTCTGGCGTAGCTGGGTGGAGCTCAGCGGTGGAGCACCAAGGTTTCCATCCGCGCAGCACCACAAAACACACAGCTCTCAAATCCAGTTCCCTGAAGGGCCAGCCCAAGGGTCTTGATGGGCAACTGGGGACTGGGCACTCCCAGTGGCACCTGTTCCTTGTGCCAGATGCAAGGATTCGATGACACAAAATGCATGAGGCCTTTCTATTTTCCGCACGTGCACGACACCCCTGTGGACATGCTGAGTGGCGCCATCCGGCCAGGTCCCATAGGATTTCTCTTTTGAACTCATTGTCCCTCCTATTGGGCCCTTCACCACCTCTTCAGCTCCTACTTCTCGGTTCCCCCATGTCCCCAGCTGTCTCGGCTGTGTCCCAGCACCTAGTCCAGAGGAATGGTGCCAGGGGAGGCTCAGTACTTCTCTGTGGAACGATGAAATAAATATCTGCACGCAGGTGACTGGCACCATCCGCCTGGTGGCTCCGACCAGATACTATGGGCCCGGACCCCTGCCATATGCTCCCCCCACCGTCCAGGGCAGGGCCGTCCTTCCAGAGCTGGTCACACCACCTTCCTGTCCTCTCTGCAGCTACCCCCGCCTCTACTCTCCAAATTGGGCCCATCTTAACCCACTGAAAAACGTGCCATTGTAATTACTTACTAACCATTGAATTGCCCTCTTCCCAGATGGTTGGCTGTTAGGGCGTAAATGTGAACTTATTTTCCTTCTATTAAAGATGGCCTCACTCTGTGCTTGCTCTCTAGCAATCTGCTTCCATGTCTCTGGGTTGCTGGGAAAGGAGGGGTAAAATTCCACCCCTGACCTAGGTGCATAAAGAGAGGTCCCCATGGCAGGGCCTATCAGGCCTATTAGGTCAGCGTCTCCAGGGCTGGGCCAGGGTACCAGCAGTTAAGGGGTATAATAGATTTTTTAAGAAAATCCTGTGATGGTCACCTGCCGGGGACCTCTCTTTATGCACCTGTTTCCTCCTCTGTAAAATGGGAGAACACCAGTACCTCCCTGGTAGGGCTGTTTATGGGGAGGATAAAGTGAGTTGCTGTTTGTAAAACTTGGAGCACAGCCTTGTTCTTTGGGTTAGATATTATTATTGTCACCGTCGTTATTTTTTTTTCTGTGTGCACAAAAAGGGATGCTGAGAACCGCAGTTTTGGACTGTAAACCAGTGATAGTTGTCAAGTTGCTCAGTGGGTTTCACTTCTCTCCCCTCATAAAAATCCCTCCATGGTTCCCCAGTGCCCTCTGGCCAAAGCCTGGTCCTAGTGACTTTGGCAACCTCATTCTGCATCACACACCCCCACCCAGCCAGCAGCCCCAGCCGATATGGACAGAGGGGGGTCAATGGACCAGCCCAGGGTCAGCCCTCTGGACAGCACGTTCCTAAATCCATTCAGTGTGGCAGGTTGAGTTGGCAGCAAATGATCAGTATCCATGTCAGATGGCGTCCTCTGGTTTCAGAGCCAAATGCAAATGATAAATTCTGAAATTAACAGCAACCAAGATTGCTTTCCAGATACGGGGAGGCTCCTTCTCTCCACAGCAGCTGCCGCTGGACGGTGTCCACCGCGCTTCCCTGCCGGCCGCAGGTGTGTTATTGCAGGTGCCTTATCTCCTTCGACATTATTATTGTTTAGAGGAGAAGATAGCAGTGTTAGCTCTACTCAGAATTATCAGTCTACAGTTGTAGCTACCTGTGCTTTATATTCACCGTGGAAGTGGAATGACCTTCTAAGATTTGTGAAACCGACCTGAGTTTGGGAGGTGGGGACAAGAAAACCTGTGCAGGAGCCAAGGAGTAAAATACCCTGATTGAGTCCTGGGGGCGGAGTTTGTACCCCAAGGTTAAGCATGCTGGTTTTTTCTTTCTTTCTTTTTGCAAATTGTGTTTCGTGTGTTTCATGATGACTGATGTGATGTATTCTTGGCTTTCAGAGCAAGAAAAGTCATCGGGGTTTCATTTGTTATGTTTATGCCAATAGAAATAAATCTCCGCACTCATGGAGAAGGCTGCGCGCCCTCCCTGTGCCGTCTGGGACTCCAGCCGGTCACATCCCTGGCAGAGGAGCAAAGCAGATACGGGGTAAGATACACTTTGCCCTTATTGATCACAAAGCTTCTTCATTACTTCGGTGGGGCTGCAGATCAATAGGCTCACAGAAACATAATCGATTTTTTAAGAAAATCAATTAAACAGAATATTTTTTACAGAATTGAGTTTGCCTGGCCCTTGTCACTGGTGTGCAGTTTCCCTCTATGAGCTGTGGCACAAGGAGGGGCCAGGCCTCCTTGAAAAGTTCTCAGCTGTGACCAGGAGGGGTGGAGTTTGGGGAAGAAGAGAGGACTCCCAGGGAGAGCAGAGAGCACCCCCCCACCCCACCCCCACCCCACCCCACCCCCGCCCGCACGGGCCCACTGCTGCAGCCTTGCTGGACGCTCCAGGCTCTGGTCACCTCGCCCCCATTCCCGGCATGTTGTCACGTGGGCAAAATCTGTCATCAGGCCTCATCTTGCCCTCAAAACTGTGGAACTGAAACTTCCTGGAAAGCTCAGATTGATGTCTGAGTTTCCCCATTCTGAAAGCAGAAGGAAGCTCGGAGGCGGAACAATGAAATATGGCCAGGCTGTAGCCATCCAGATTGCCACCGCGCCCCGGGGCGTCTCTCCCCTCCGCCTGCAGAGGAGCAGCTGGAGGCTTAGGCCCCGCTGCCAGAAGTGCCCGCCCACTGGCGACACACACTTGGACTTTGGCAGCTCACAGAGCAAAAGCAGATTCCCATGGGGACACAGGGGGCGGGTGGGGCTTGGACAGAGTGCCACATGGAAACCCACCGTGCTCCCCACCATGGTCCTCCCGGCCAGACTGACCAGCAGGACTCTCTTGGTTTCGGCCTCCTTGGCATTTCGTCTGTCACAATCTTGTTGGAGGGGAAAATAGGAGGAAGAAGAAAAAATCCTCCTCCCTCTTCTGGCAACTTCATGATAAACCTTGCAAATGGTGCAGAGCTGTGGGGCCTGGTGTGGAGCCCAGCAGGCCAGCAGCCGGAAAGTCGGCCAGCTCTGCCAAGCACCGAGAGTTACATATCCCTGCTGGTGCGTGATAAGTAACAAAGCTATAACTCCACCGAGAAGCTGGTGATGACATTTAAAAATCGCCTGCAGCTTTGCTCTCCTGGTCTGTGTCATCAGAACAACCAGTTTGAATCTCAGCTGTGATTTATGTCCAGGGAGGGGGTGCACGTTATTTAGCATCTTTTCCTTTCATCTGTCTCTGGCTGTCTCGAGTCTGTCCTTGGTAACTCAGACGTTCTTCCTCCACACTCCACCCCAGGAGGCAGAGGGCACAGAGCTCAGAGCCATTACCACATCGCTGACGGGCATGAGTCCTGGGCTTTGAACTGCCCGGGGCTCTGCTCTGGAGACTCTCCCCATTTTGTTTTTATTTTGTTCCCTCCGAGTCGGAAAGATTTGGAATTGAATCATAAAAGCTGGGGCGAAATATGAGACCCCATTCATCCCTCTCTGCAGGGCTACAGGAAATCAGCAGGACACCTAGGGACGTCCTAGGCACACCCCAGATCTGCCTGGAGACCAGGGTTCGCAGACATGAAGGCAGTTATCCCAGCTGAGGTGAGCGGGGAGCAGCTGCCGGCCGGGGCCTTCGCTCCCACACTCCTGCAGACAGTGGTGCTGGAGAGAGATCCCAGGCTACAGGGATGCCTGTCCCATTTAGGGAAAGAGGAACACAAGAAACAAGCGCAAACGGTGGCCTTTCCTACCCAAAGACTTGGGGGAAATCATTTCTTTTAAGTCCACGTTTCCAATCCCATTTGATTTCATGATATTTAGCATGTATCTAAGCAGAACAGCAAATGAGCCATCCAAGGGTCCACATTTAGTCATTCAGAAATTCAGCTTGGAGCCTGGTGTAGTGGCACACGCCGACAACCCCAGCAATCCAGGAGGCTGACGCAAGAGGATCGCAAGTTCAAGGCCAGCCTCAGCAAATTAGGGAGACTCTGTCTCAACTAAAAAAATAAAAAGGACTAGGAATATAGTTCAGTGGTAGAGTTCACCCCCCAGTACTAAAAAAGAAGGATTTTCAACTTGGATCCATTTTCAACTCAGATTCTAAGATTTGAGGAAATTCTAAAGAAAAACAATAGCATCACCCTAATAAACAATATGGAAACAAACAAATAAAAAATCCTTCTATGTGACCTGTTGGGACATTTTTACTTGGAGAGTTCTAAGTTCCTACCTCTCACACAGGCACCCAACAGGACAGCCTCCACAAGCTGGAAAGAGCAAGGCCAGGGATTCTCCCCTCCAGCCTCTGGTGGAGTGAGGGCTGCCAACACCTTGATTCTGGTCTGGTGAAATCCATTCAAGACTTCCGAGGGACTGGGAGCTAGCTCAGTGATAGAGCACTTGCCTGGCACGGGCAAGTCCCTGGGCTCAGTCCCCAGCACCACGGATACACACACACACACACACACACACACACATACATTTCTGGCCTCTAAAACTATAAGTCTATAATAAATTAGTGTTGTACTGAGTCCCAAGATTTTGGTAATTTGTTACAGCAGCCACAAGAAACTAATACAGTTGTTCTTTCCTTGACTTGTGATTTAAAGCAGTAATTTTAATAGAATAAGTTTTCATTTAAAAAATTATTCAAATTTAGTGTACTGTTTCATGTATGCACTAAAAATTGCATCACCAAACATAAACACTTCTTCCCACAGTCCACACTCTTTCATGGTTTCAAATCTAAACACGAATGAACACTGGATGTAGTTATGCAGAACAGCAGGGTTGACATCGGCCACGTTGTTTCTTCATCGCTGGGGTCTGGTCTACTTGTTAAGCGCAGGGGAATATAGTCCCACAGAGATGCAGCAGGTACACCCCACTGGGAGGCACCCGGAACCACCCCGAGCCCTAAGGAGCTCCCTCTCCAAATGAACAAGTGGCCACTTGGAGCTGGGAGGCCACAGCACACCGGGACTTTTCCAAATTAACTTCCACAAAGAACACGATGCTTATCAAAGGATAAGTAATACAAATGTGCTAATTTGAAGTTTACCTACATCTGAGTAAACTCCCAGGAATAGAAATTGTTTAGGATGCAAACCAACAAAATTTTTTTTTTCAGGGACACTGTTTAGAATTGCTGGTGCCCACTGTGAATAAAAAACAGACCCACTTTCGGCCTGTTTTATTATTATTTTTACATTTCCTAGGGGGACTGTGTGTCCTCATTGCCACAGGAGGAACAGACGGCTCCTGTGGTACCATGCTGGATCCTGTGGATCAGGAAGTATGAAGAAGCTAAGCCTTCCTCTGGCTCGTCCAGAGGGACATCGGGGCAGTGCTAAGCAGCCTACAGGTAAAGACCAGGGGCAGGAAGAGATTTCACAAAGGCCACACACACACACACACACACACACACACACACGCACACACACGTGGAAGGAAGCTTTCCTCTGTCCCCAGGCAGGACAGCTTGCAAGGGGCCCGTGGGAAGGGCCCGTCCAGGCAGGTCAGTACAGACTTTGACTCTGGGGGATCTCGGTATGGCCCCTCCTGCCCAAGCCTGGTGTTCCAGAGAGCCTGGCCAGCCCTCCCCAGTCCTTGGAGCTCCCACACTGGCCTGACCCCTGAGGAACAGGTCCTCAACCAGGGCCTCATCTGCTGGGCTGATCATCAGCCAGTGACTCTTTCCATGACCAAGTGGCATCCCAAGAGGCTGGCCCTGCCAACCAGGGATCTAGATGTCCCCATGCAGGTGCCCCATGGGAGGCTCGTGAAGGTTGATGTCACCAGAAGTGGAAATAAAGGAACAAGAAAGGAGTGAGAAAGCAGGGTCCTTCTCCAGCTGCCCTCCACCTGGCCACCACCTCTAGGCATGTGACGCGGTCACTGGTCACCACATTCTCCCAGGTGCCTGGCAACAGATGGCCACCTCATGACAACAGGACAAGGAAGTACCAGTGGGTTCTGGGCTAGGGGATCTGGATTCAAACCCTGCTCCTCTGAGCTGCTTGGGCGTGGGCGGGGCTCCATCCACAGACAGGGCTAGAGGGCCGAGCCTGGGGCAGCAGTGGGCAGGTGCCTGCAGGGCAGGGCAGGGACTTGGACTGTGCCTAGCAGGGCACCTGGCACTGGAAGGGCAATCTTTCCTCCACTGAGGGCACATCCCGAGAGCAAGGTGCGTCTCATCTGTTTTTCGCCCCCGCCCCTTGCCCCACAACCAGGAGGGGTCTTGCTTGCCTCTTAGAGGCAAATTTGACCATTTGACAAGAGCCTTTAGGAGACATTTTTAGCAGCCCTGCAGGAGGAATGCAAGGGCTTTAGGGGACACTCCAGAGGCCGCTGGGGCAGACAGCTCCCTTCTGAGCTGGGCCAGAGTGGGGACCGGGTGGTAGAGGGGAGGGGTGGGCAGGGAAGCGCGTCCACTCTGTCGGTATGCAGATCACTCACTGCTGAGATAAAAGATCCGCAGGATGGCAGCAGGCTTCCCAGCGGAGCCATTTGTCATTTCTACTCTGACGAGTGAGCTCGGGAGTGTCCACCGTCCCTCCAGTCCCCCCGGGATCCTCCCTCCACCTAGATAGCTCAGCCCGGACACAGGTGCCTGGGACAAAGAAGCATCTTCCTGCTCCACCCTCCAGTCCACAGAGGGGGCCGCCCAGCACCCCATGGGGAGCAGTCCTGGGGCCCTTCGTCTCTTGGAAGGGCGATTTGAAACCGCAAGTCTCTCTCTCTGCTAATTGACAAGTGCGTGTCCTGTGTCTGCACAGCTAAGATTTTCCATGATGTCAGCAGAGCCCAACAATGTCTGGGAGTCGCCCAGCAGGCCTGGCACAGAGCAGGAGTGTCAGCCAGGTTATGTGCTGGCGGAAACGTGCGTCATGCTTGGCCCCCACAGTCTCCTCTGTAAACAGCTGATGAAGGGTAGATGTATCAATCAGTTCTGGAGATTTCAAAAATTGCCAGAAATCCAATCCCCAAGCCTTCCCACCCTTTCATACTTGGGCCCCTGGTCTCGAGGGAAGAGGATGGAGAACCACATGTGGGGCGGGTCTCACTTGCCCAGGAGCAGAAGACAGGCAGCCGTGATCTGCAAAGGGAGAAGAGGCCGCCCTTCACCAGGGCTGGCACCTTGTCGCAGCTTCAGAGCTCTGAGATGATTTCCAGAGTGGTGGTGGGCTGGGTGGAGGCAGCTCCCTCTCCAGCTCAGAACCTACTCCATAAATATTTGCTGAATGAATTAAAAAGCAACCAGAGAAAACCCCTCCTAGAACTACACAGCACAGACTTAGTCCTAGAAGGAGAGAAAGCTCTTGGGCAGTTAGGGGCTGAACGCCTGATGTTGAAGGCACACCCCTCCAGGGTCTTCATTCACTCCTTCATTCACCAATGTGCGTCTCCATCATCAAGAGCTGTTTATTGAGCCCACTATGTGCTCATCTTTACACAATGCGTGGCCAAGGGGTAGGATCCTGAACAATGACCAGTGGGCTCCGCTGACAGTGGCCAGGGGTCCCGAAAACACAGGCCCCCGGCTCTTGGTGAACCCCAGGTGTTGCTGGGCTCTGCTGACCCTATAGAAGATCTTCATGCCTTCAGCATAAGACACGCATCTGACAAGTAGCCATGAGCTCACAAGCCACAGTAAGGTGGTCCTCGGTTTCACATAAGCCCTTCTAGAGGATGACAAGCCTTGGCCAGTGCTACCTTCTCCTTGTCAGAGCCTGTGCTTATCCTGAAGAGAAGAGCGAGGGGGTTCACGTCTCTCATCTGAGGGCCCCATGAGAACACTGTGGCCTCCCACCACCAAAATGTGGAAAAACTCCAAAAAGGCAGATTTTATTCAATTCAACTCAACAACACATTCCTAGTCACTGCCTATGCACAAGGACCTCTGTTTGAAGTCACCAGAGAGACGAGGATGTAAAAGACCTGGTCCCTTTTCCTCAGGGACTGATCTAGAAGAGACAGACACAGACACAAACACAGGGGCTGTAGTTCGGGCTGTGTGCAGGGGTGCCATAAACGGTGCACGTGCGCACCAAGTGCAACCTGGGCTCCTTCCGGGCATTTCGGAGCTGGCCTCTGCACTCGGCTTCCGAGAGTGTTCACTGACTTTCACAATAACCCCGTGAGGCAGGACTCTCATTGTCTCATTTACAGATGAGGGAATCACGGCTTCTGAGGTCAAGGTCACAGGCCAGTGAATCTGTTGGCTTTAGCTAAACTTTGCTGCCTGTAAATAAAACCAGATGGTACTGTTGTCCTTGGTTTGGAATGTGGCAGGGCAGGGAGCAGGGAAAGCAGGTCAGGAGAGAGGAGGGAGCAGCTGACGGAAGAGGGACCGTGGAGGCTAGGCTTGCGTCTGTCTTGACGGAGAGATGTACAGTCCTTAGGGTCAGAGCTGCCGTGACCAGAGTGGAGAACCGAGGGGGCATGGGGACGGGGGCGGCACCCCAAGCAAGGGGTCAGGTTGCAAAGCACAAAGATCTGGCAAGAGAAGATGAGCAGGGTGCCAGAGTCCTCGAGGCAGGGCCAGTAAATGTCAGCAAGCAGTGGATTGGTGACTTCCTCAAAGGAAGAGGGCTTGGGACCTGGAGAGGAGGCAGGGAAGCGATGTGGAGGACGAGGTGTAGGTGAGGTCCAGGAGGCCTCCCCTGGAGGGACACTGCCATCCAGAGTGACATGTTCACCCCGGGAGGAGGTTCAACAGCACTTTGCAAGAAAAACTGAAGGACGTGGCCAGGGCCCTTGGTTCAGAAGGACAGGGCTGGGGAAGGGGGTGGCAGGAGACCCAGGTGGGGAGGGTGGAAGAGATCAGGGAGGAGAAGGTGCCAAAGGAATCTTCCGAGAATAAGAACCAGACAAGGACATCAGCTCCCTGAGCATCACACCACGTGCAGCGGGAGGCCTGCGGAGACGGGGCGGGCGCGCACTCCAGCTGCCCTTGCTGCCTGCCCCCAGTCACAGCCCCACTGCTCCCCATCAGCCCTGTGTGTCCCCCAATCGAGGTTTGCTGCACTGTGCTGCCCCGCCCCTCCATCGCGCGTTCTTACCCTCTTGGTGCTTATGTTTTTACTTGGGGAGAGAAACAACAAACAAAAAAACCGAGTTTGATACGAGGTGGAGATAATAAGGGGGGGGTTTGGGGGGCGCTGTAGGAACAGTGGGTAGGATAGAAGTGAAAAGCCTCCTTTCTCCTAAAGGGCATAGCCTCCGAGGGACTGGCTTTCCCGAGTCTCCTTCCACCCCTCCTGGGGTCATGTGCAGGCAGGGGCACCCCTCCACCATGAAGGGGTAGCAGGAATGGCTGGTGTAGATGGTGCCCCTGCTTACTGAGGCTGTTCAGCCCCAGCTACCACTCAGAAAGCCTGGGGTGTCTCATCCTTCCTCTCTAATCCCCTCTCGTTGCCATCTTGACCCCTTGCTTATCTGAGTCTGGTCCCACCAGGTAGCACTGGGGCCAGGCAGGGTGACCTGAACACTTTCTCCAGTCTCGCCTCCCAGTGAAGAGGGGAGGCTGAGGCAGGACTCAGGCTTGGGGATAAGCAACCTCAGGAAACAAGGCTCTTCCTCAGCTCCAACCTGGGAGAGGCACAGCTTCCCGACAATTCTTCCCCCAGAAATGACAGACTCAGCCTGAGCACAGAGGCCTGTCCACCGCCAAACCCCAGCTTGAGCACATCCTCAGTGGGCTGAGGGTCTAGGAAGTCTGCTTCTAACTGCCCCAGGATGCTCTGATTTCCCTGCATGCGCCACAGTCTGCCCAGCTGGCCTCTGCCAGGGCCTCACCAGGTCCTGAAGCTGCAGTGGGGGCTGAGGGTCCGCCTGCAGTGCCAGCAGGTTAGGACAGGGGGCTGTGGGCTGGGACACAGGGCAGGAGTCACTTCCTGGTTGGAGGTACAGAGACCAGGAGGATAGACTGAGAGCCCTGGGGACAGTCCAGGTACCCCCAACCCCATATCCTGCTTCCTGACAGCCCAAGTCTCTTGAGAATGTGTCACTTCACAAAGCCCCCACAGAGCCACCTAGACCTCACCTCTCTTTTCCAGCCCCCAAAGCTGGTTTCTCCTCTCCCTTCCCTTAGGGCCAAGTCCTTTTTCTCACCCGGCCTCCAAGACTTCTGGATCTCCACTGAAGTCAGGTGGTCAGCAGCAACTTCTGGGTTGTAAGTGATGTTGCACGCACTGGCGGGAGGGGCCGTGCCCTGCACAGTGGCGGGCAGCTGTGGAGCTGGCTTCCTCGGCCAAGGGCCAGAAGTCCCTAGGCAGGCCTCAGGCCACCTACCTGCCCGGGGCACAGGCCCCACAGGCTCCAGGCTCACAGCCCCTGTGAGCTGTGCTCACCGTCTCTGCTTGTGCTGCAGGCTGAGCAGGCCCAGGAGGCTCCCGAGCCTCCCTGTGTTACCGAGGGGTCAGTGTGATAGAGGACAGGCATGACCCCAAGCAGGAGCCAAAAATCATAGCACCAAGGCAACTGAAGGGAGCCAGGGTCCAGCCTGTCACACTTTCAAAGAAGGCTCCAGACCCAGGACTGGAGGCCAGGTTGGGGGCTCTTCCACCCCCTTGCTCTTCGGCCCTCTGCCCTCTCTCTGCGCCCTAACGGCCTCTACCTGGAGCAGTGGAGCCCAGGGCGAAGGGTGAAGTCCCTGCCCTGCCTCATTATCCCCTTTTGTCCCATGAACAAACTGATGGCCCAGAATGAATGATCTCTTTCCTTCTGGATTGGAATCTTCCCAGTGCATGATTCCTGTGCTGGAGAGAAGGACTGTCCCCCTCCCTCTGGCTCCAGCTCCCACCTGCCCAGGCCCATGTGCCCAGCTCCCTCTGTGGCCTGTCCCCACTCTGTCCTCTCTGCCTGATGAAGTCTCACCTTGCTGCACAGCCCCTGACCGTGCTGTGGCTGGTTTGGTGGATATTATAATTACTGCGTTAGCCCAGTGGCCTGAAGAAAACTCGGGGTGGGGTAGACTGAGAAGGGTGGGGGAGGGTT
Source organism: Marmota marmota marmota (assembly GCF_001458135.2). Classification (NCBI taxonomy): domain Eukaryota; kingdom Metazoa; phylum Chordata; class Mammalia; order Rodentia; family Sciuridae; genus Marmota; species Marmota marmota. Next base: position 3,797,984 of record NW_025999895.1, on the reverse strand, counting down.
CATTATTAAATGCAGATGTTGTTAAATCACTGTAATTAACTGGAATGGATACTGAGAACTGGAAGCATAAAAGCCAAATGGGCTTTTGTTTTAACTGTTTGTCGTATATTTAAAGGGGTCATTGGAGAATATAACAGAGAAAGATGTTCTTGCTCTCTTCCGGTTTGCTTTGGCCTGGCAAGTGCTTTTGTTGGGCATGTGCATGTGCAAATGAACACACACACACACACACACTCACACACGCACACACCCCTCCCATCCTCACCCTCTGTCTCTCCGATTCACACACACCCTCTGTCCACTCTGTCCCTGTCTCTCTCACTCTAATGCACACACTCAGTGGGGCTGTCCCAGGAGGTGGGGCCTGAAAAGGAGGAGTGGGGTTCCCGAACACAGCCCTGGGGGAGGTGGCCTCCCTGTCCTTGGAAAACTTCCTCAGAGGCTGTCCACTTGCCTGCCCCAGAGCTTGCCAGCCTCCTGTGGCTTCTCAGTGGGCGCACAGAGGCCCACGCCCAGCCGTCCGCCTCTGATCACCCCTGGCCAAGAGGGCATATCCCTGGAGAGATGCTGCCTCCACTCCTTCCTGGTCTCACTTAAAAACTTGGGGGACAGACACACCCCCATTGGGTCAGACTGTAAAGGGAGAGACTTCTGCTTGGACTTTCCTTCCCAAGGTCAGGGCAGTGGTCAGGAGGCAGGGTCAGCTGTGTCCATGTGGGCCGAGGTCTCTGAGAGGCTCTGACAAGCCCCTCAGCCACACACCTCCTCTGGGCCCTGATAGGAGGCAGAGGCCAAGCTTGGACCGCACAGTGTACATGACAGACAACACAAGGACAGGTGGACGAGGCCGCAAGGTGGGGTCTTCTCTGGACTGTCTTGGGCCACTGCTCCGACCCCACCCTCAGCCTACAGAATCGCCCCTGCCCACTCCGGGCCTTTCCAGGGGAACCCACCCCATTGTGACCCGGAGCCAGTGGTTCTGCTGCTGGATGAAACCAGGGCCCCGGGTCTGCCCACCAGCTGCCCTCCCTGTACACAGAGTGGTGTCGTCTGGCTCAGTGAAGAGCTCCTCTCTCGCCCTCTTGCTGGAGCTGAGCCTTGGAAAGCAAAAGCAAGGCAGAGAGGAAAACTAACTGGAGCAGCCTGGTGACTGGTGTCCCTGGGAGGCCCTCCGCAGCTGAAGCCGCCCCCTCCACTCTCCAAAGAACCAAGTCAGGGTGCTGGGTGCTCTAGTATCCCCTCTAGGGCTGCGATTTAGCCACCCCTGAGCCAAGCTAGGACCCCAGCCACCTTGAGAACAAAGCTTTCACAAGAAATGGGTCCCCCACATGGTCACCCTGGGCTGGCCTGTATGCCAGGGAGCCTCATCCTTCAGGGCCTGGCCTTTCTCCTCAGTGTAGTGATCGGAGACCCTGGATCCCTAGCACCTAACTCAACTCCCAGCTCCCCTCCTTCCGGCTCCACTCTTCAAGATGCCTCTGGGAGGACACCTTTCCTTCTGGGTTTTCAGGGCCAAGACCTACAGTAAGAGACACAGGACAGGACAGGCACAGCGGTGCACGCCCGCAATCCCAGCAGCTCAAGAGGCTGAGGCAGGGGATCACGGGTTCAAGGCCAGCCTCAGCAACTTAGCGAGGCCCTAAGCAATTCATCAAGACCCTGCCTCAAAATGAAAAATAAAAAGGGCTGGGGATGAGCCAGGCACAGTGGTGCACACCTGTAATCCCTGCGGCTCAGGAGGCTGAGACAGGAGGATGACAGGTTCAAAGCCAGCCTCATCAACAGCGAGGCACTAAGCAACTCAGTGAGACCCTGACTCTAAATAAAATACCAAGTAGGGCTGGGGCTGGGGCTCGGTGGCCGAGTGCCCCTGAGTTCGATCCTGTGAACATGTCACAGAGGAGCTCTCCCGGGCCCTGCACACTCCTATTTTATTTCTTTACATGCTCCTGCTGTTGTTTTAAATTGCTGTTTCCATTCCATGACCAACTTCCCCACCACCTGACCTCACCCACTACCGAGTGTCGTCCTGCTCTCTGAAAGCCACTGTCCCTTTCCTGGTGACAGCAGGCAGCAGTGCCAGCAGCATGCCCGCTCCTACCTCTGCCATCTTACTGCTCCACGCGCCAGAGTCCCGGCACCGTTTAACCAGGTCCTTTGCATCACCGGCTGCAGCCAAGGTGTCGGGTCGCCTCTGGGACTGGGTTTTCGTTCGGGCTCACAGGGCTGCTGACAGAATCCACAACCCCGACCCTGCAGGAGAACCTTCTACCCTGGCTTCCAGGTGCCATGCTGGCCTTTCTTTGGGCCTCCACTGCTGCCCGGCCTCTTCCCTGCTCCATGAAGCCTCTGTCCTTCTGGGGCCTTCCCAGTTTTCCGAACCCTGAAAAGTTTCTTTGTTGAACAGAGAACAAGACTGGGGTTCCCACGGCCTCAGGCGGGGTGGGGCGGAAACCTGGCTTGTCTCCGTGTAAAAAGTCCACCCGAAGCCCTGGCGTTGAACTGTTCTACTCCTGCCCGCCAGGACATACCCTCAGTGGAGGGCGAGGGTTTGCAGGTAGGACAGCAGTCACTGTCTGCCCACCGCTCTCCTTGGAGTCTAATTGGTGTTATCTCCTGCTGTCTCCCAGGAGCCGATGAAGCAGGATTTCATTACCACTTTTCCGCAGGGAGACAGGGAAGGAAAGTCAGTTATCCAAGGCTTGTGGGAATGCTGGCGGGGTGGGGAGGGGTGAGGAGGGACGAGTCACACCTAGGCCTGTGGATACAGCAAAGTCAAGCTCTCTCTGCCAGGGAGATGGCCTCCCTGGGGCTTGGTGCTCAGATGGCAGAACAAGTCTCCCGGCCAAAGGGGATTGTTTTTGCTAAATGAATGCCGCTGCTCTTTCTGGCTCCCCACATCCCTCCCGGCTGTAAATTTCCAAGCTTAAGCCAACCATTCCCAGTGTGCTCCAGAACAGAGACTGAGAGGCTGGGGAGGGAGGGAGGGGGAGAGAGGGTGAGGGGAAGAGTGAAGCAGAGCAGAGACGAAACTAGAGAGTCCGGGAGCCTAGGCGAAGCCCCCGGCTCTGTCTCTGGCACCAACAACACAGAAACCAGGAAACGCAAGCATGTTTCGGAATGTATATTTTTCTGTTAGAAAATAAACATTGTTTCCATACTCGGAGGTTCCTGAAATCCAGAGCATTTTATAATTGATGCCAAATAAGCTTACGGTGAATGGTACATCCTAAGAGTCAAAACGAATTGGAACCGGGAGGGGGAAATGCAGGTTAAGGTCACCCCTGGCCTACAAGGCAACCTCCCCTGGGACAGCCTGCAGCGCCTCGTGCAGACTGTAGGTACGTCTGAACTTTGCAGTACCCTTAAAGGCTTAGCGGAGTCTGGTTATCATGCTTTCAACTATACAGGTTTATGGGGAAGGAAACTCTGTGGTCCCGATTATTCTACTTTTATTTGCACAGTCTTATGTGTGTTTCCCAGTGCATCTCCCCAGCGTGTTTCTTTTTTCTTTGCAGTAGCAATTAACTTAATAAACCACCTCGTCAGTGTTCCGCATGCAGATTAACCACTTCAGACAATGCCGGATAAGCATGGCGCTTTGCATCCCTGCCCCTTCTGAGAGAGGCTGCTTTTTCTGCCAGGCAGAACAATGGGGGTTGTTTTAACGGCAGAATCCTAGTAATTAGCGAGAAGAGGCCCCCTCAGGTATCCACTGAGAAAGGTCCCCTAATTTGACCCTGTTTCACACGGTCCAATTTTCAATAAAATGAGACCCTCCAGCACCGCCCCTCAGGAGCTCTCCTGGGAGTCGCAATGCCTACATCTTCCTGGGGCTCATTCAGCCAACAGTGTCCCTTCTGATCTCTGCATCGAGCCAGCGGACCCCCTTCCCGCCTGGTATTTACCCACGGACAGTTCTGTGACCCCGGCCTCCATGCCCCTTGGCAACATCAGTCAAGTGCAGGGCTGTCTTCGTCCTCCGGTTGGGACTGCCCTTATTATTACTTTTGATGATCTCCTTGAACCTGCTTCTCTTTCCTACTGTCAGTGGAAGCCCAAAGCCGTGTGCGATGGTTTATTCATTATTTACTTATTTATTTATTTATTGAACAGCGCTTCCATTGCACATACATTTTTACCAGAAGTAGAAAGAACACGCAGACTAGCTCCTCACCCTTCAAAGTCCTCCCCTGCAGACGAATCCCAAATCGTCCAAATATACCGTAATATTTTCCCCCAGGCGCCTTAGGTTCTAGGTTTAGTTTTTGTCCCCAGATGTCTCAGCTCCATGTTTGATATCCTGGCAGCTCAGGACCATGACAGATGGGACAGTCACAATTCTTCCTTCAGGCAAAATTCTCTGCCCATGAACCATGAAGTCTTCCATTCTTGCGCCCAGGAGACGTGGGTCTCGCTGGACAGCCATCCATCCCTTACCTCTCAGCGAGAGCTGCTTGGTGCCATCCCTGCTCACTCAGACCTCGGAGTCCCTGGCTCTTGGCACCAAGAAGCACACAGAGATTCAGGGCTGGCTGTTGATGGGCCCGTCACGCTGCCCAGAACAGGGTGGCTTTCCAGGTGAGCAGGCAGGTAGAGTCTTGGGCACAGAGGAACATGTCTACATCCTGTCCTCCCCTGCTCTGTCCCAGCATCAGCTGCTAGAGCACACTCAGCGTACCAGGGAGCGCTGAGCACATTCGCATTGACATCTGTGCCTGGCCCCTATGTTCTTAAAAGACACACAGGTGAACCCCACAGAGTTAGAAACAGGGAATAAGGCTGCCCAAAGTAACCAAAATATCTCCTCCTGGGCTTTGCACAAGACAAGCAACCCAGAGTCGTGACGTGGTGTTTCCCAGGCTGCTGTCATTCAACAAGTTATTTATTAGTAAAAGGAAATCATCATCATTACTATTGTTTTATGGTACTGGACTTTAAACCCAAGGATGCTTTACCATGGAGCCACATGCCCGGTACCTTTAGTTTTTATTTTGAGACAGGGTCTCACCAAGTTGCTGAGGCTGGCCTCAAATTTGTGATCCTCTGGCCTCAGCCTTCTGAGTCCCTGGGATTACAGGTGTGTACCATTGTGTCTGGCTGGATTATTTCTTAATAAATGCACTACAGAGGTGGGAAAGCTAGCCGGTGCGGTGGCACACTGCACTGTAGTCCCAGCTATTTGGGAGGCTAAGGCAGGAGGTCAATTGAGGCCTGGAGGTCAAGGCCAACCCAGGTAACAGCAAGATCCCATCTCTTAAAAAACATAAACAAGCCAAGGCGTGGTGCCAAAGGCCTGTAATCCCAGTGACTCTGGAGGCTGAGGCAGGAGCATGGCAAGTTTGAGGCCAGCCTCAGCAACTTAGTTAGAGCCTATCTCAAAATAAAAAAAAAAAGGAAATGAGCTGAGGATGAGGCTCTGTGGCAGAGCACCCCTGGTTTCAATCCCTAGTACCAAAAAATAACTCAATTAATTCATTTCAAACAATTCTTCAACACAGGGCCCATGGATCTAAAGGAGAGTAAACGGTATCTTGGTAGGCTAGGTTGGAGAAGACTAATCTGATACAAACTTTCATTTGGTGCTGGCGGCCCCCACCCAGCCCGCGCTGCAGCTTTTGGTAACGGATGCCGGTTGGAGAGATCAGAAAGGATCCATCCTCTCTCCCTTGCCTGAAACTTTGGGTTCTCCCTGAGCCCCTCCCTCAACAATGTCCACGCCACAGGCAACCCCAGACCCCTCTAAACCAGAGGGGCAAAGCCCAGCTCTGCCAGCCTAGCCTGGGCCCATGACCACCCTCTGAGTTCCTTCCCTAGGGGTGGTCAGTTCCTCCTAACTGCCCGTGGCCTCTCCAACTCTCAGACTCAACGCCCCTCCCTCCTGCTGCATGGAAGCTGCCCTGGCATGGTGGCCACCGACCCCCTACTATCTATCCAATTCCAGTCCTCTCACCATTGTGCATTTTTGATTATTCATTCTTGGAAACTCTCTCCCTCCTTGTCTTCCCACCACATCCTCTCCTAACTCTCCCACCACCCCTTCCCTTGGGTGGTTACCTCGTCTTCCAGCCCCTTAAAAACCACGAGTCTTCAGAGTTCCGCAGCCTTGGCCCTGGCCACCTCTGCTCTAAGCTTCTCCGGGGATGACCCTCCGATCCTGTGGTCAGACCTGCACCTTCGTGGAGATGGTGCTCAGAGTTGCATGCCTGGCTCGGGCCCATGCCACACTCCGCTGTCTCAGGCCATCTTCATGAGAAGATTCTGCATGAGTCAGCTTTCACTACGGTCACAAATACCTGAGATACCCAGCTTATAAACAGAAAAGGTCTATTTGGGCTCACAGTTTCCGAGGTTTCAGTCCATGGTGGGTTGTCCCCGTTGCTTTTGGGTGTGTGGCAAGGAGCACATCACGGGGAGAAGCTGCTCACCTCATGGTGAATGGGAAGTCAAGAGAGCGGGGAGAGACCAGGCGCCCAAGCCCTTCCAGGGCATGGCCCCAGTGACCTAAAGTCTCCCACTAGGCCCGGCCTCCTGAAGGTTCCCCTAGCCAAGCTCAGGACCAAACCTCCAATACCAGGCACACCGGGCACCATGTATCCCTGAGACCTGGGTCTCCCCAGTGTCAGTGATTCTTTTCTTCCATCACCAGCTATTCCCCTAAATGATAGGAAACCTCGAGTGTGGAACGCGTTCCTTGTACCCCAGCAGTGTGAGCTGTGATACGATGCTCTGGGTGGAACACAAGCACACAGTGGGCTTCCCCTGTGTGCTTGGAAAGGTTCTGAGCCCCCGTCTGTCTTCCTGGGGCCTCCAGGTTGTCGGGACAGTTCCGCTGCCCTGGCACCAGTGTGGTGCTTCCTTTTTGGTAAAGGTACATCCTCCACGTTTCTCCCAGGACCAGGTAGAAAGGACAGTGACCTGAGAACTGCTTCATAAGCCCGTGTGAGCATGCGCTCTCTGGGGAAGGGCTGCCCAGCCTGCTGCTGGCATTACCCGGGGAATGCCTGTCCCCGCACCGCACACCACAGGCTGAACTCAGCCTCCGCACACAGCCCACTTCCTCTTCCCAATATCACTCACTCAGGCCCCAAACCCGAAGCACAATGCGATGCCACCTCTAATCCTGCCGATGTTACATCCTGCCGATTTTCTCCAGCTTTCTCTTCCTCTCTGCTCTGGTCCAAGCCTCCATCACCTCTGCCTGAACCTTGGCCTCCTACTAGCCTCAGAGTTTGTACCTGAAAAGTGTGCACATAGTCCCTCTGCGTCAGACCCTCCAGGGACTCCCAGGAAGCTCACTCCAGCACCCAGACCACCCACCCTGCCCTGCCTCAGCTGCCAGCCTCAGCCTGTGCTGCCTCCACAGTTACTGGAGGTTGAGAGTCAAATGTGGCATGATCCTGGTCCTCAGGTGTCATGCCTAAGATCAGGACAGTTACTTCAGCACAGGAACAGCAGCAAGGCAGGGAGGTAATCATTTGTAAAATGACCAGGTTTGGTTTGTTGTGAAGGGAGTGCAGCTTGCCTTGTGCTGAACCCAGGAGTGGCAGGTGGCCACGCCTTGGGACCTGCGCTTGGGCAGCTGTTAAGGACCTGGGAAAGTCACGCCTATGCTGGGTGACAACTGAGGCGTGCTCCTCCAAACTTGGGTCAGCGTGCCCTTTCTGGCCTGGCCCTCGGAGCAGCTTGGATCATGCTGTGGGCCCATAAACCTGCAGGAGAGCGCTGGGCCTCTTCCTGGAATGTGGGAAACACTGAAGGTACCTTCTATGGCTCCAGGTAGACTCTCCACCTTCCTAAGATGGGTTTTTATTCATGGCCTCTCCCCACAAGGGGGGACATTTATGTCCTTGTGGTGTCTTATAATGGGCATTGAGTCCTTGGGTCAGCTGGGTCAGGGGCCCTTTACGGCAGCCCCCTTTCTCCTCTCCCCTCTTCATTCCTGCTCCCCTCTGGCTGACAATACCACACCCTCCTGGCAACTGAGGCACCAACAGCTTCCCGCCCCGGACTCTCTCCTTGTGCCATCTTAGCTCAGGTGTCCATTTCTCCAGGAAACCTCCAAGAGCCCAGGCTCAGCTCCCAGGCCCCCCACCCCCAGGCCCCATCCCACCCCACACTCACCTGAAGCTGCGTCCTTGTCTATCTGTTTATCCCTTGACAAGACAGAAGGCGCCTCAAATGTGGGGCACTGGCAAGAGCACCTTTCACAGCACCCGCCACGACAGGACACCAACTCAGTGGGATGAGGCTCAAGAAAAATGTCCTGGCTGTGAAGACCGAAGGTAGACCCGGCTTTGGACGGGGTTCGATGCCGGAGCCCCAACAAAATCACCAGAAGTGGCTGCTGTCTGGCCCCTAGTTTAGCTCCTCCAACCCCCTTCCCAGGTAGCCTCTCCCTCACATGCTCTCAGCTCCCATCCAGCAGGGAAGAGGTCTAGTCTGTCCGGAGTTCAAGTAGGAATAACGCACAGTCCTGTTGGCCTTGACTGACCTGACTCCGATCAGACGCCCGTCCCAAAACTGGCCCTTGATGCTGGGAGGTGAGATGTGTTGGCTGAAACTGGAAGTTTGTGGGAACCACATAATGAAAATAATAATAATGTCTGATTGCTACTTGTTATTTGAAAGTAGGAGGTAGGTTCTTAAGCAAAATGTGGGGGGACTATTATCATAAGAAGAGTGGGGCTGAGCCACAAAGTCTCCACTGCCGGCCACGCGCGGGGCCTGACTCCTGCTTCAGCATCAAAACACACCTGTTGAACCAAAATGAGTCGAACAGCAAGGCTGCCGTAGAGGCAGGTCCCCAGGAGCCCACTGACACCGGCTGGGACTTCTGAGCTCGACCTCACTTCTGGAAACTCATCCTTGCCTGATGATGTCAAGTAAATAGTTTGCTGGAAGCCCCAGGTCCCCAGCAGTCAGGGTAGATTTCCTGAAGAGGAAACAAGGACCAGGAGGAGGCAGCCAGTCCCCCTCCCAGCCCCCAGCAACAACTCCTTCAAGGCCACCTGGATTTACTCAATCTTAAACTGAAATGAAGAATACACTGGAAAAAAAATGTTATCAGTTTTATCAAAACAACCCTACATTAATTACTGGTTAAATACCAGCTTTGAAAGCTTATACTTTATTAAATGAAATCCAGGATACAGCATATCAGATCTGTTGATTTTGAGAGTAGAAGACATTATTTTAAAAACTGTCCAGGCATGGTGGCACATGCCTGCCATCCCAGCATCTCGGGAGGCTAAGGAAAAAGAATCCTAAATTCAAGGCCAACCTCAGCATTTTATGAAGACCCTGTCTCAAAATAAAAAGAGTCAGACATGTAGCTCAGTGGAAAAGTGCCCCTGGTTCAATCCCCAATACCAATAATAGGAATGATAATACACTGAAATGGTACATATTAATCCACTGATATATTAATAATTTTATAATAGATGGCTTTAAACATATGCTATCATAAAAATGCAGCCAGAAGCATTTTTTTTGGTTGTAGATGGACACAATATCTTTATTTTATTTATTTATATGCGGTGCTATGGATTGAACCCAGGGCCTCACACGTGCTAGGCCAGCACTCCACCACTGAGCCACAACCCCAGCCCCAGCCTGAAACATCTTAAATGTTCAAAATGGGAACACGAGGTGATTCTTTACGAAGTGGGTGATGACCCATTTGGCTCGGCATCCCAAGCACTTCTGCTTCAAGCAGGGAATCCTACCCGACTCTCTGGTAACGTACTCCTGGCAAGGCCATGGCTGAACTCTGCACATTCTCTTTGGAGAGCCATCCCTCCCACTCCTCACCCAGTGCCTAATTGAGGACTTCATTTAATGCACTGGGACGATGACTCTGTCTTTTTTTTTTTTTTTTTGAGAGAGAGAGAGAGAATTTTTTAATATTTATTTTTTAGTTCTCAGCGGACACAGCATCTTTATTTAATTTTTATGTGGTGCTGAGGATCGAACCCAGCGCCGTGCGCATGCCAGGCGAGCGAGCTACCGCTTGAGCCACATCCCCAGCCCATGTCTCTGCCTTTGAGCCAGGGAAGATGAATGACGGAGTTAGACTAGGACTGTGTCCTCTCCTTCCTTATTTGAATCTCTCTCTGAATAGTCATACAATGGATCTGTATTGCTGTAAAATCCTGTGAATGGTGGGTGGATGTCTATAAGTCCCTGTAAATCTCAAGAGGTCCTTCACTTGATTAAGGGGCTGCAGAGACACTCTGAAGAAAGCGTGCCCAGCCCCCCGGGCTCAGGAGGCTGAAGGCAACTGGCAGAAATAGGTATGACTTCAAAGTGACCAGGGGACATTGGGTTCCCCTGAATGGCCGGAGCATCATCAAATTATATTTACTCCTTGTGGGGAGAAGCAAGAAGCAAAGATTGGAATGGGAATTTGGAGACTGTCAAGAATGCAAAGGATTGTGAGGACTTGCTAAGTGGTCATTGACTCAGTCTATCCTTTGGCATTTTACTGAGTCAGTTGGCCGGCACCAAGCACTGGGAAACCAGGTAACTGGAACAGCCCCTGCCCTCCAGGGTCTCACAAACTGTGTGGGAGGAGAAGTGGACAGCCCAGTAATGACCGTGAGATAAAAGTACTATTAGTCACGTAAGGTAGCAGGGCCAGCTCCGTGCACCTGCGAGTGTGGGACCTGAGCCATCCCACAGAGGCCCCACATAGAAGGATCTCCTGACTGGATGGACGCTCTGCGCGTGGGTGTCGCCACCCTTCCGATTCTTCCATTTGTTCCACAAAGGTTTATTGAGTGCCTACTATGTGCGGGGCTCTCCTCTAGGCATGGGGACAGCCAAGCCCCAAATCTGCTAGGTAATAGCCAATAGCTAAGTAAAGCATACCCATGTCAGAGGGAGCGGGTGCCATAGAGGAAAAGGAGGCTGAGCCACCTACTCACTCACTTGTGAAGTCTACAAATGCCAAGTGACCACCCACTGTGTGCCACCACCTTTACAGGCAGTTTGTCTTGTTTAGCAATACTGAGGACTGAACCCAGGGGCACTGTAGCACTGAACTGCATCCCTTGTCCCTTTTATTTTATATTTTGAGACAGGGTCTCACTAAGTTGCCCAGGCTGGCCTCAAACTTGAGATCCTCCTGTCTCAGCCTCCCGAGGAGGTGGCATTGTGGTGTGCACCATTAGGCCCAGCTATGTGCTGGCTAATTTTGTGTCTCATCGTGGCTTGGCTAGAGTACAGTACACAATCGTTTGGTAACATATCAGTCTAGGTTTTGCAGTGAGGTATTTTTCAGACTTTTTAAGATGTAATTAATGTCTCAATCAGTGGACTCTTGGTAAAAGAGGTCACTCTCCAGGTAATGGTTTTGGATGTCATATTCAACTCATCCAATGAGTCAAAAGCCTCAAAAGAAAAAAGACTGAGGTCCCCCATGAAAGAAGGAATTCTGCCACCACACGACCTTTGGACTCAGGACACCAGACATCAGCTCTTCCCTGGGGCTCTGGCCTGCCAGCACGCTCTGAAACATGCCAGCCCCATGGTCATCTAAGCCAATTCCTTAAATTCTCCTTCGCTCTCCCTCCCCGACTAATACAGCGGGAGGAGGTGCAGTCACTGGCTTGGCCATCCTCCCTGGCCCCAAATCATGGCTAGGTCTAAATGCAGAGGAGGGGACCCAGTGAGCCCAGGACGCTGCACCTGCCTGTGCCAACTGTCTGTACACGGGTACCTTCTCTTTCGCCTCTTTCCAGAGCTCCCTGTGTAAGATCCCCTCCCCCTGAGCCTTGCTAACGTCTGCTGGGGTGCGTGGTGTGGAAGGTGCTCACTCCCTCTCTGGCTGTTACTGTGCTGGTCTAAGTGGGACCCTAGGATGGAGGCACTTTGTGGTAGATCAGACCCTTAAATCAAGCCCAGCAAAACCTGCTAATCACCCCCCTGTAAGACGTGCACCCGGTCGTGTGCAGTGTTCACAGGAACAGTACAAAGGGACCGTGGCCTGCCAGGTGGTGGAGGATGTCATTGCAGCCACTGGAGCAATGCACATAACAAGGTCTCTTAGTGATAAGTACTGGATTCTCCAAAGAGAATCTTGCTGAAATGTCAGACTCTTTTTTTTTTTTTTTTTTACTTCGAAACACGTGTCGCTGCTGCAGGACTGTGCCGTCCTCTGGGAACGAACACAGGCCCATTGTTTGGTTGCCAATTAGGAACCATGCTTGACCCTAACACACAAAGGCCCAGTTGTGCCCAGCGCACAGGGGACTGTGTAGGATCTCTCCGCACAGGTCTTCAGACACAGAGACCTTGGTGAGCCACTGGCGGGGTTCAGCAAAGCCCCTTTCTCCTGCTCTCTGAGCTGCTGATAGCGGTACCATTCTTAAGGCCAGTTCTGGTGGCATGGCTCTGCCACAGCGGCCATGTCAGGATGGATGTTCAAGGCACACCCACTTCCTTGGGGTGTGCTGTCCCTGAGGTCTAGTGGTGTCTCCTCCAACAGAGCTGGAGAAGGAAGTGGGGTTTTGAAGGGGCAGCAGGGAAACTAGCCTGCCCGGGCAATATGTCATGCTTGTGACCAACGGGACTCTATTGCTGGCCCGAGGCCTGCCACAGAGGGGACACGTGTCCTCCAAGGCTCAGGGCCCAGGGACCCCAGAAGAGAGCTCTGCTCCATGGCAGAGGCCCCCAAAGGTAACAGTGGAACTGCTTTCTTTTGACTTCTCTGAAGAAAGCTGATTCACTCATTCTGTCTGCATTAAAAAAAAAAATGGGACTAATAGTGATAAGATTTTCCCAAATAGATGGCAGCATTATTCAGAAGGGAAATTTACCCCTGCTCCTCAGGGATAAGTTTCAGTTATTAAATGGTGGGGAGAAGGCAAGGGGAGATGTTCTCCTGAACATATTTGTGGTGTAACGGTGCTGACCACCTCTTGCTATTCCTGCCACGGTCACCAGCACCACGGCCTGAAATCCATCCTCTCAAGAAGTCGGTGTGATGGCAAACATTGCAATCCCAGCTGCTCGGAAATTTGAAGCAGAAGGATCACAAGTTCTAGGCCGGCCTGGACGATTTAGCGAGACCCTTTCTCAAAAGTAAGTTAACGAAAGGGCTCGGGATGCAGCTCAGTGGTAGAGCGCTTGCCTAGCATGGGGAGGACCCTGAGTTCCACCCAAAGTATGACAACAAATAAATAAATAAGTAAAGTTACTTTAATACATGAAAAACTTGAATGTAAAAATGTGTCTTACTCCTAAGCTAAACATGTTTCTCTTTTCCTCCCAGAATATTCAAAACAACTTGGAACACGAGCATAGCTAGGTTTTTTGTTGTGGTTGTTGTTTGTTTGGTTGGTTTTGTTTGGTACTGGAGATGGGACCCAGGGACACTCAATCACTGAACCTCATCTCCAGCTTTTTTTATTTCTTATTTTGAGACAGGTTTTCACTCAGTGGCTTAGGGCCTCACTAAGTTACTGAGGATGACCTCAAACTTGTGATCCTCCTGCCTCAGCCTTCTGAGTTGCTGGGATTACAGGTGTGCGCCACCTCACCCAGCCGTATCTATGATTTTGAAAACCTTGCCGAGGCCCGAGTCTGGAAGGGAGTGCTCTTCAGTGTTCACATAGGCCTAGGCCTCTCCCGGACGAGGACAAGGTACCATTGTTCTTCTTTCCATATTTTTGACATTATTTCATAAAGAGTGGGTGTAGTATTTTATAGCTGGGAAGAATAAAATAAACAAAAATCAACAAACAAGCGGTTGCCACGGTGAGAAGAAAGTGGGGAGACTTCATTATCTAGCCACTCCCTTGTCCCAGTGTCACATTAGACTCATGGTCTGACAACTGGCGCTGGGAACCCTGCCCGGGCTACTTGAGATGAACGTCCAGGACCTTTGGTCAACTCCAGACCCCACCTGATGCCAAACTGAGAGGTCTGGCAACCTCTGAAGGTCACCCGGTCTGGGATTTTTCTTTCCTTGTTCCTCTGGCTGTAGCACTGCATGCGTGTGCACTGGAAAGTACACATTTTGGTGGCTGAGGATCAACATGGGGGGCACCCTGCAAGGAGCAAGTTTACGGAGACCATAACACGGTCTCTTTGAAAGAAGATGGGCCCATTCTGTTCTTCTCCAAGACACCCTGACCCTGTAAATGAGACAGATTTCAGTGGTAATTCCCAGAGTTCAGCTTTCCAAGACAGAAACCATGCACCAGAGACCACATAGGTCACCTCCCTGTGGATCTGGGGTCAGAGCCCGTCCCTTGGAAGGGAGCACACATTCACGTCCCAGGAGATTGACACAGACCAGGACTGGCTCCAGGTGAGTCGCCCTCATTCCCAGTGCATCGACTGGTTGAAGTTTGGGGCCGCTGTGCTTACCCAGTGGATTTATGTCTTTGGTCCTGCATTTCTAATTATTCACCTTGTTAGTTTTAGCCAGAATTGCAGCCAAGTGTCTGAATTGTTTCTATTCTCCCAAACTGCCAAGTGGAATCTGCTTTTATTAACTGAACTGGCCTCTCCATCCTTAATACATGAACCCCTGAGCCTAGAATGCGGATCCCTGCCTGTTCCACTGACACATGCCCCCTCTTCAGGTTTAGTGTCTCCCTGATGAAGCTCCCCCACACCCTGGGCAGAGGTGAGCCAGTAAAGCCCGGCATAGGGAATGCTATTTGTTGAGCACCGTTATGCGCCGCACACTGGGGAATCCAACAGGCAGCCAGTTAGACATGGCTCTCTCATGTGGAATCAGCTGGACACTCCATACTACAGCCACGACAGCCATGGGAAAACCAGTGGGAATGAGCGCCCCTGCCGGACCACAGCAGCAGCAGAGCTGACTGCCACACCACCGGGGTGGCAAAGACAGGAAATATCTTGGTTAAAAGTGGGTTGAGGCTCCCTTGGGGGACTGTAGGAAGAGTAGTGTGTGCTTTCTTTAATCTGATATTCCTAAGGATGAACTATCATCAGAATGTGCACCAAGCCTCCGACTGCTGCTCCCGGAACCAATATCCACAAGGACGCCTCATCAGGAGTCACCATGACCCCCCAACGTCCTGTCCTTCATTTAGTGGCCAAGGCCAGTTCTCTCTAAAACGCCTCCAATTCTTTGACCACAGCTATCACCCTATGTCTGCATTGCCAACATCTGTCTTTCCTCCCTTCAACAGATACTTATTAAATACCTACTGTATACATGCCAGATAGTGTGCCAGTGGTGGGCTAGAACATCAGTCAGAAGGGCAAGGGTGTGGCACAGACCAGCAGGAAAGAGGCAGTACCCAAGGCTGATATCAAAATGGAATCGAGAGAGTGGGTAGAATAAATGAATAGATGGATGAACGAATGACCAGCTCTTTACACTACCATATGATCCTGTCCATAGTGTGGCTGGAAACCAGCCCCTGTCCAGACACCCCTCTTTCTACCTGAACTTTAAGTGGCTTCCTACTGTGCGCTGGGTTAGGTTCTGTCTTCCTGGCTGCCTCTCTTCTGTTCTTCTTCTGACTTTCTTCCCCCTACACTGGGGATTGAACGCAGGGCTTCATGCATGCTAGGTAAGTGCTCTGCCACTGAGCCACCCCAGCCCAGCCTGGTGGCTCTCCTTGCTCTGGTGCCAACCCACCTTTCTAGCTTTATTTCCTTCCAACCCTCTAAGCAGAGCCGGTGGATTATGCTGACTATTGCTATGTGTGTTTATTTTACCTGTCTAGAAAATTCACCCCTAAATCTGATACTGCAACTGTATCCATGGGAGGGAGGGAAGGGGCGAAGGCTAGTGGGAAATGGGGTACAAGAGCCAGTTGAAAGCCCTGATGTTAGAAGAGAAAAATCAAGAAGGAAGAGAATAAAAATTTTATTTACAAACACAAAGGGAAATAGCAGAAGGACTTGAAAGTGATTGCCTTTGGGGTTACAAATCAAGATCAAGGGGGCAGAGGGGTGTGTGGTGCACATCTGTGATTTCAGCCACTCAGGAGGCTGAAAGGCCAGCCTCAGCAACTTAGGGAGGCTGTAAGCAACTTAGCAAGACACTGTCTCAAAGTAAAGTGCTTAAGTACCCCTGGATTCAACCCCTGGTACTAAAAACAAAGCAAGGAGTAGGGCATGAGACTGTGTTTGTTTGTTTTAAGACTAATAGTGTGTCCTTGCCTGTTTGTGGGGAGCGGGGGTGTTACCGGGAGTGGAACCCAGGGGTGCTTAACCACTGAGCCACATCCCCAGCCCTTTTTACATTTTATTTAGAGAGAGGGTTTCGCTAAGTTGCTAAGGCTGGCTTGAATTCATGATCCTCCTACCTCAGCCTCCCGAGTTGCTGGGATCACAGGCATTCGCCACTGTGCCTGGCTTGCAATTGCCTTTTAAAACCACATACCTAGATTACTTTTTTTTTTAATATAAACAAACCTTATTTGTTTGTTTTACCTCAATAAAGCTAACAAAATGCAGATATGATGGATCCCAAAATTTATGCTTGTTTTAGGTGGATTGAAATTGTTTTAATCATAAATAAAAAAATAAGTAGTATCTATTTTGGGGGTGCGGGGAATTGAACCCAACACCTCAAGCATGCTCTGCCACTGAGCCACACCTTATCCCCTTAGAATTGTTTTTAATACGTACAATGCAACAAGATTTCAACAAGAAGTAAAGAACACTAACTGAGGTGATGTGTATGAAGTGCATGCGCCTGGCATATAAGAGGCAGAGAATAAAAGGCCAGCATCACTTTGGGGTTTCATTTATGAGCCTTGCCATGAAGCAGACGCAGAGAAAGGGATGCCGAGCTTCCCCACATTTCATCATGTCGTGAGCCCTGCCACACCCAGCTTTCTAGTTTCTTTGCCTTCAGTGGCTCCTCTACAACATCATTCCCTCTGTGGCATATGCGTTATCCTAGGATGACCTTTCTTTTGGATCCCCCAAAGTTTTTCTATTGTGGGTTAGGGTAGTAGCAGCTGCTATAACAAATGGACCCTAAACTCCCAATGGTGTCACCCGAGGCAAGTACATTTTCCCCTCATCCCGAGTTCCTGGACTGGAGACCATTTTCCTTCCCTTGACAGCTTAGGAGCATGGGCCCTTTTCTTTTCCTTTCTTTGTCTTTTCCTTCTTCCTTTCTTTCTTTTTTAGTGGTGGTAGGGATAAAACACAGGGCCTTGCACACATTAAGCTTGCACCCTACCACTGAGTCACACTCCAGCCCGACTCTCTTGCTCCTACGGCTCTTCATCCCCTGGGTCGTCTGCATGAGGGGAAAGAGCCAGAGGAGAAGGCCCAACCCCAGTGGCCTTCGTGTAGGTGTGAATCCCATCGCCTCTGCCCATGCTGCATTGTCCAGCTAGAGAAGGGGTTTCTGGGGAATATACCTGGGTGGACAGCCTCTTTCAGTGAAAACTCAACTCTGTGGAGAGCAATATAGATTCTGGAGGAGACATCGTGCCCCACTCACTGCAGGGCCATGCCCCACGGTTCACTTGTCCAGCCTGCTTCGTTTCTACCTCCCAAACAGGAGCCCTCTGCATTCCCAGCCTCAGACCACCATCATCTTCCCCACTCCGCTCTCTGATTTGAGGGGACGTATTCCATCCGTCTAAACACTGTGGGCTTTTCCAGGCACAAATGCATCTCCTCTTTGAAGACGTCTCCATTTCTAGAGCCAGCCAGCCACTGACTCAACACAGAAACTGAATTTCTGAGTCGTGGAGTCTGAGAGTTGGATGGTCCCTTAACGATATGGCTCAATCCCATTGGTATAAGTGAAATAGGCTCAGGAAAGAGAGAGTCCCCAGACCCTGGCAGTCACGGCATACCTGTGTCCCCTGCTTGCCAAAAATTTAGCAAGAATCTCAAAGGCCATGACCGGTCACGATCTGGATTTTGCTATGCCACGAACTTGAATTGTATGTGTTGGGAATGTGGGTTTGTTGTGATGGTGACCCCAATGAGCTCCACCTCCAGGCATCTACACCCTGTGTCGTCCCCTCCCACTCTGGGCCAGAATTGGTCCACATGACCCACAACACAGCCAAAGCATAGGAGTGATAGGATGTTTCCTCTGACATCAAACCCTATTCACTTAACTTTAAAAAATCCTGGTCCTCACTATAGTAACGCAGCCACATCAATGATCACTGCAGCTCAATTCACAATAGCTAAACTGTAGAAGCTAGATGCCTTCAATAGATGAATAGATAAAGAAACTGTTGTACATACATACAATGGAATATTATTCAGCTTTAAAAGAGAATAAAATTATGGCATTTGCAGGTAAATGGATGGAATTGGAGAATATCATGCTAATCGAAGTAAGCCAATCCCCAAAAAACAAAGGCGGAATGTTCTCTCTGATAAGCAGATGCTGATCCATAACAGCGAGGGGGAAGCATGGGAAAAATGGAGGAACTTTCACTGGGCAGAGGGGAGGAAAAGGAGGGAGGGTGCATGGGGGCAGGAAAGATGGTGGAATGAGATGGACATCATTACCCTAGGTACATGTATGACTGCACGTAAGGTGTGACACTACATTGTGTACAACCAGAGAAATGTAAAGTTGTGCTGAAATTGGGTACAAAAAATCAAAATGCATTCTGTTATATAAACCTAATTAAAATAAATTAATTAATTTTTATAAATGCTGGTCTTCCTCTGTCACGCACTCCACATATATTCCCCATGGCAGTGTTCATTCTCAAGTAATTTTACTACATTTTGGGAAAATCTCTCTCATTTGATATTTAGGTTGATGTTTTGTTTGTTTGTTTGTTTTCTCTCTTTTTGGGGGGTGGGGGGTGGGGAGGGAATACTGGGGATTGAACCCAGTACCACTGAGCTGCATCACCAGTCCTTTTTATTTTATTCTATTTTATTTTGAGACAGGGTCTCACTAATTGCCCAGGCTAGCCTCAAATTTGTGATCCTCCTGCCTCAACCTCCGAGTAACTGAGATGACAGTCATGCACCACCATGCTTGGTCACATCATGAAGGACTTTGGCTTCTGTTTCATGTCTTGGATGGCTGACTCAATTTGGGGTGAGCCATGTTACCACAGCCCTGCAGAGAGGTGCAGATGGCAAGCAACTGAGCCCACTGCCTCAGTCATGTGAGGCCATTGGGAGAGAATTTTCCAGCCCCAGTTGGATCTCCAGAGACCACAGATGTGGCCTGACCACAGCCACTGAGAGACGCACCCAGCTGGGCTCCTCCTGAGTTCCTGACTCTAGCAATTGTGTGGTTACCCATGTTTAGTGTTTTAAAATTCTAAATGTTGGGTTAATTTGTTTCTCAGCAACAGATAAGTAAAATGGTCTTTTTCATTGTCTACTCAGGATAATGTATGCATTCATTTACTTGGCAGGGGGAGAAAATTAATTATACATTAAAGTTTAAATTTTTATTTTTTAGGGGGTACCAGGGATTGAACTCAGGGGCACTCAACCACTGAGCCACATCCCCAGCCCTATTTTGTATTTTATTTAGAGACAGGGTCTCACAGAGTTGCTTAGCGCCTCGTCCTTGCTGAGGCTGGCTTTGAACTTACGATCCTCCTGTCTCAGCCTCCTGAACCACTGGGATTACAAGCATGCACCACCGCTCCTGGACCTACATTAAAGTTTTGTTTTGTTGGTTTTTTTTAAT
Source organism: Marmota marmota marmota (assembly GCF_001458135.2). Lineage (NCBI taxonomy): Eukaryota > Metazoa > Chordata > Mammalia > Rodentia > Sciuridae > Marmota > Marmota marmota. The sequence continues at coordinate 3,778,342 of NW_025999895.1, read as the reverse complement.
CAGACTCTACAAAGGTCTCAGGAAATATCCGCTGTAAACATCAAACATTCTGGTATGTCTCTTAAGTCTCCAAATAATTGGTACACTATTAAGGAAAAAGAGAGAAAGAGGAAGTAAGGGAAGGAGGGAGGAAGGAAAGGATGACCCTATCCATCGTTTTAAAGAAATCTCGAATCCCATATTTTTTATGAAGCATTCCCTGATCCACCCCTTACACCTAATATCCAACTGTGATTTCTTCTACAGTTGATGTTAATGTTCTCACGACACTTATCATAGTTTGTCTTAATGTGGTAGTTCAACAAAGAAAATCTATTGGACACCGAGTGCCAGATGTGTGGCAGGCGCTTTGACACATCAGTCACACAGAACGCACAGAGACCTTGTACGGGGCAGCTTACATTCTAGTTGGTATAGAAACGAGTACAATGCGATGGCACAGAGAAAAGAAAAACTGGAACAGAATGGCAAAATCACGTATGTCTTTATTTATTTATTTGGTACTGGGGATTGAACCCAGGGACACTTAACCACTGAGCCTCATCCCCAGGCCTCTTTTGTATTTTATTTAGAGACAGGGTCTTGCTAAGTTGCTTAGGGCCTCACTAAGTTGCTGAGGCTGGCTTTGAACTAGAGATCCTCCTGCCTCAGTCTCCCAAGCCACTGGGATTAGGCAAATGACCCCTTCCCTGCTGCTTATATCTTTATCATGTCCTGGTGAAACTGTCAGGAGCTCAGGAGGATGGACAGGGCAGTGGGCAGGTGATCTTAGGATGACTGTGGGGTATTGCCTATTCTGGGGCTTGGAAATATTTGCTTAATCAAAGCAACTATGAAGGAGCTGGCCCTAAAATGACGGAGTTCCCTCGGGCGGCAAATCCCAGAGTTATTGGATGCTGACACAAAGCCCCACTCACTCCTGGTTGATCACCAGATTTGTCAGCAGAACTGAGACTACAGAGAACCCATCTGGGTGAGAGACTGAGAGTGATCCTCCCTCCTCCTCCCAAATGAAACTCTGCAACCTGAGCCCCTTATCTCTCCGTTACATCAGTTTGCCAATCTGGGCAGAATTGGATCAAAGAAACTGCAGTGTCCCTAAAGCCATCCACCCAGCATCACAGGACTCAGATAAGTGAGGCTATTTTAAGTACCTGAGACCCCTGTCCAGTCGATACCATCGGCATGACTTCATTGGTCATCTTCTGCTCTGGGCCCAGAGGCCCTGCAAGGTTTTTCTCCCCAACTCTCATAAGATCCACCCACATACACCTAAGGCCTCTGGCTCAACCTTCTCCTGTAGTAGGGCTACCACTCACTAGGCAAGAAAACCTGGCCGTATCCTTCACCATTTCCCTTACTCTCCACGTGTAACAGTCCTCAACTCCCCCAGAGTCCACCTTAAAACCATCTTGGTGTGACGACTATTGCCACTCCAGGTACTTCCATCCCTTCTAATTTCCTGCCTGGGTGACTTCACAGGGCTCCCACCCCAGGCCATCGCCCCAACCTGTGCCAGCCTGTTGCACCCTTCTCCATGTCAACTGTCACTGTTTCCAGAGAGCTCTCTGACAACCAAGCGTAATAATGTTTCAAATCACTTAAGGGTTCTACATTCAGGATAAGTCCACACATCTCAGCGTGATATGAGATGCACCTTGGAATCTGGCCCCAGCTCAACTCTCTCTTCACCTTGAGCTATTGCACCGTGTGGACGACGTCACTCACAGTTTCAGAGGTCTCAGTCCAAAAATGGCCGACTCCATTGTTCTGGGCCTAAGGTGAGTCAGAACATCATGGGGGGAGGATGGGGCAGAGGAAAATAGCTCAGGACGTGACAGTGAGAGAGGGGGCGGAGAGAGAAGGAGGCGGAGAGAGACGGAGAGATCTGCACACCAAGGACAAAATATAAACCCCCAAAGGCACAACCCCAGTGACCCACCTCCTCCAGCCACTCCCCACCTGCCTGCAGTTACCGCCCAGTTAATCCACATCAGCAGATTAATGCACTGACCGGGTTAAAGCTCTCCTAGCCCAATCATTTCACCTCTAAACTTTCTTGCATTGTTTCACCCGTGAGCTTTTGGGGGTCACCTCATTCCTAATTCATAATACTGGCTGTTCCCTCTTTCTTCAATATCCTTTCATCAGCTTCTGACCATTACTGCTTCCCTTGCATCCTTCAAGACTCAGAGGCTCTCTGGAAAGATGCCCTAAGCCCTCCAAAGTGCTCTAGGACTCCACCACCTCCCTCAGGACCTTGCATGTGAGGCATTCATCTCATAACCACCGCATGCTGCTCCCCTGGCCCTTGTATTAGAGATTGAACCCAGGGGTGCTCTACCACTGAGCTACATTCCCAGCCCTTTTTATTTTTATTTTGAGATAGGGTCTCATTAAGTCATCCAGACTGGCCTTAACCTCAAACCTACAATCCCCCTGCCTCAGCCTCACAAATTGCTGGGATTACAGGTGTGTACCGCCATGCCTGGTTTGTCCTGTAGCTTTAAATCCCCAGCATCTAGTCCGCAGCCTGGCATATAATATGTGTTCAACAAAGGTTCAGTGACTATCTTCAACTCAAGAAGGCCTGTAAAGAATTCTGAGACCCAGTAGATTGCTAAGGTCTAACAACTCCTGAGTTGAGCAAGCCGTACCCTTACTCTACTTTTAGGGCTCTTTTCTCTATTCCAGGATTATTCTCAGCAAAGTGGGAGGAGAAGTGCATCAGAATTCCCTAGGGGGCTGGTTAGACATGCAGATTCACAGGCCTCACCTGGACCTATGATGAATCTCTATTTTGGACAAGCTACCTTGGTGAGTCTTCTAAACAGAAAGTCTGAGAACTTTCAGCTGTCTGGCTGCCTGACTGAATGGCCTTTGTAAGCTGCTATATACTGGTGACACACAGGAGAACCAAGCCTCACTTCATTACATTTTCACTGAAGAGCAATCATTTGAGTCGTAAAGCTTTTCTCTTTAGGAGGCCACCAGTAGGCCTGGGGTGTGGCTCAGCAGTAGAGCGATCGCTAACACATGCGAGGCCCTGGGTTCGATCCTCAGCACCACATAAAAATAAATAAATAAAATAAAGGTACTGTGTCCAACTACAACTAAAACATAAATCTTAAAATAAACAAAAAAGAGGCCACCATTAGAGTGCAGACTATACTTGTAGAATTGACAGGGATGAAAGCAGGGACCTGGAGAAGAAGCAAGACAACCTTACGGAGTAGGAAGGGCCTGGAAGTGGAGGGGAGGTTAAGTATCAAACATTAAAAATCCCAAGGTGCCCTTTGTTTTTATTCTCATACCTTAGTGCATCTCAAAATCACCTGGGGAACTTTATTCTTTCCAGCCACAAATGAGGGTACCTGACTCAGTGCGTCTGGCAGGGGGTCCCAGAAGTTGGTCTTCTAACAAGCTTCCAGGTGCTGCTGCTGCTGCTGCTGGTCCAAGCAGCACGCTTTGGGAGACTCTTGAGCTGGTCAATAATTCTGTTCAATGCAATAATCTGTTTTGCGATATCCACAAAGAAATCCCATCTCCCTGTTTTTCTGCTTAAACTCTTCCACAGATGTGGATCTTTTTTTTTTTTTTTTAATATTTATTTTTCAGTTTTTGGCGGACACAACATCTTTGTTTGTATGTGGTGCTGAGGATCGAACCCGGGCCGCACGCATGCCTGGCGAGCGCGCTACCGCTTGAGCCACATCCCCAGCCCCAGATGTGGATCTTGTTACATTTTGAAATGGGATTTTTCATGGATAACTCTCCACGTTCTTTTTTGTGCTGAACCAAAATTTGCCTTGAATACTTTTCACTCATGATCCCAGGTCTGCCCCCTAGGTTCTCAAAGAATACATCTGCACCTATTTGTATATGGGAATTTTAAAAAATGTTTGAAGATCAACACATGACCTATCTGTTTCTTCTTCCCTACACAAATATTTTCTGCTTCTTCAGTTATTGCTCAGATTGGAGGACTTTCACCAACAATCAATCAGATCCCTGAGAACCTCTGTCAACTTTTTTCTTACACCTGGTGCTCAGAACTGGCACAGTACTCCATTTGGGATCTGACCAGCTCAGAGCAGTCTCTTGAACTGCACACTATTTTAGAGTAGGCTTGTTTTGTTTTGTTTTTGTTTTGGTACTACTGATGGAACCCAGGGCCTCACAATTGCTAGGTAAGGTAAGTGCTCTATCATTGAGCTACATCCCCAGTCATTTTTTATTTTGAGACAGGGTCAAAATTGCTTAGGCTGGCTAAGAACATGGGATACTCCTGCCTCAGCCTCTGAGTAGCTGGTATTTCAGCCATGCACCTCCATGCCCAGCTGACTGTATATTAAAAAACAACCCCTCACCAAACAAACAAACAAAAATATTTCATACATTTAGGCTTGTTGAACATGGGGGCACCTAGAACTTAATTTTTTACATGTACTAGTATCCACTCAGGAATTGTCCATCTGTCCTTAATTAGTTGACTTTTTAAGGGTTACATTTAGCATTTACTCTTCTTATATGTGATTTTGTTGGTTTTCTCCATTTAAAAAAAATAAACATTAACTCATACCTAAGTTATGAGGTGGTCATGGCAGTATGATAAGAGGTTGACAAATCCCAAGTATGAAATTGCCGATTTTACAACTTTGCTTGGGCTCCTAATTCATACTTTATTCTTTCCAGCCACAAATAACACTGTGATCTGCAATCTCCAGGATCATGCAGACAAAACTCCTCATTTTTTGGTCAACCCTGATCTGAATATTCTTTCTATTGCCACAGGTCCACATGCCAAACTCTGACTTAGTTTTGGGTTCAGAAAGGACAGCCTGCCTTTCTTCCAGGTGTTTACAGTCTAAGAGAGAACTATTTTGCCTGGTTAAGATGATGAAGGGGAATAATGAAGGGAATCAATCAGAAGGGAATTGAAAAGCCATAGTTACAAAACCAACATCAAAGTCAAATATTAAATAATGACATTTTGGTTCAATAATTCAAAAAGTGAAGTTGTGCTTATTACAATGTCGGTCCACCCATATACTTGGATTCATTGATTTATCAGCCTACCCAGTGGCTGCTGTATATTTGCAAGATGTTATTTTGGTTCCCTCCTGATAGTGTGATAATGCCTCTACCTTTGAGAAATAGAAAAGACGCTGGTTCTCCGCAATTAATGTAAATTAAAAAAAAAAAAAAAACTGAATAAAAAGGGCAGACTTCTCCATGCAAGCTTAGACTGCCTTCGGATCCATGTATGGGATGTGGGTTTTCGGAAGGGGGAATACACAGCATTACATTTGAAAACGACTTTAGAGAGTGACTTGTGAACGAGACTACCTGAGGGCTTAAAATATGGCAGAAAAAAGAAAGCAGCGTAGGCAGCTTCTGGGACCCTGAAGGGAAACGAGAGCGGGGAATTTGTTGTCTCTTTCATCCTTAGACGTTTCAAAGCGCGACACTTGCGGTAACAAAATTGCATTGCGAAAGTATCCGTGCGTTATTATCTCCGGTTCTTGATGGTGACACGTAGACAGGGGATGGCCTCTTAGAGCACCAGCAACTTTCCGTAATAGCACCGCCGAATCTTCATGGTGCCACGGAGAAGAAAGCCGGCTTTCTTCCACGTCCTTTCATGAAAATGGAGAAAAACCTGGTTTCAAAATCTTCTCGTGGCTTGAACCGAAAGTTAAAAGGGATTCTTCAGATTGCACATTGGGTCTGACCTTGCCTACCATGAACGAATCATGTATACCGAAGAGAAGCCGCAGAATGGAGGATCGCGGCGGGTGACCCAACGCCAGGAGGGAACCGTGGGGTGTGTAGGAGACCGAACACCCGGGTTCGGTCCGGACCGGCTGTGTGCACGGCGGGGTGGGGGTGTTCGCTCCAAGGGGAAGGGACAGCTTCCCGGGACGGGGGGTTGGGAGGGGCGAGCATGGTTGTGTGCCTTGCTGCGGAACGCTCCCCCGGGAGCTGGGGCGCGCAGAGGCGGGCTCTGAGGCGCGAGGAGAGCGGGATGCTTCCCGGTCCCCAGCCGGCGCGTGTACGTGTCTGCACGGCACGGGCCGGACGCGCGCCAGTGCAAGCTCCAGGACTTGGTGGCCGCTGCATAGAGAGCCAGCGCCGCCGGGCGAAAATACCGCGTAAAGTCTGGGCGGGGGCCCCGAGGAGCGCCGTCCGGGAGAACCCAGTGGATGAGCAAACCTGGGTCGGCGCCCCTCGAGCCAGCGCACTTATGTGAAGCCACAGTACTCAAGAGGCGGGAGGGCAGGCAATGATGGGGAAGGCCACAGCTCAGCTTTCCAAGCATCCCCGGGAAGAGAGCGAGCTCCCAGAACCAGCGCGCGTCCGAGCAGCCAGAGTACGCGCCGCTCGTGACCTGGCGCGCTCCCCGCGCGGTCTGGACAACTATCGCGCGGGAGGGTATTAAGGGGGAAGGGGGAGGCGTGGCTTGTACAGAGAAGCCAATGGGCCACGGAGGGGCGCGCGGGGGCGGAGCTGGGGCGTAGAGCGCCGATTGGCCAGCCCGCCCTCCGGTATGCAGATGCAGGGTGGTCACGTGCCAGGGGCCGGGACGACTTCCTGTTGGAGGCCGACGCGGGGCGGGGAAGGGGGCGCGAGCGCCCCGTCTGGCTGAAGTGGGGGGAGGGGGGTTCTTGTCAGTTAGAGCAACAAGATGGCCGCGGTGGCAGNAGGTGTGCGGACCTCCTGTGTGCCCCGCGGCGGACGTGGTGGGGAGCGTGGGTCGCGAGCATCGCGGTCCCCTCGTATCTGAAACGAGGGCGGTGAGTGAGATCCGGCCCTGAGCCGACAGGCACACGCAGGTTGTGCGTTCCCGCTGGATGGCATGCGGGGGTCCGCAGTGTTCGGGTTCGGGACCCCCGCGGCGTTGTTTGGGTGAGCAGAACGGGACCCGGGGGCGCCGTGCGGGTCTGAAATCAGGTGGATTTGTAACGGTGTTGCGGACTGCGGAGTAATGCGTCCGAGGAGAACGAGCCGCACAACATCTGCAGCGTTATCAGATAACGAAATCCGAGCGCGTCGTCGCCACCTCTGCTTTTAGGGATGCCTTATTTGCACCTTTGCTTCGTGGACGAGATTTAATTAATAGATTTGCATCTGTTAAAGTGTGCAGATGAGAATATACGGGGTCCCTGTGCGTTAACCTGGTCAAGAGACTGTTGGCGCGCAAGCTGGCCAGGGATTTAGAAATCCTGGCGAAGATGAAGGATTGTGCTGGGATGCTGTGCGGGAGCTGGGGGAGGAGGAGCCGCTGGGTCTCGGCTGCACCTATTGCGTTCCAAGGTATCTGACAGTACGCAGTTAGTTGTCTCAGAGCTTTGCCAGATGAAACCTCCATTTGAGTGGTCTGCTTGCTGATTTCTGGGCGTGAAGTGCAGGTTCTGAACTCAAAATGGTGCTCTGTGGATGTCCAAGTAGAATGTGGAGTTGCAAGTTGGAGCCTCCTGGCTGGTTTAATCCATTGTGTTGCTGAGATGGTTTTTTTCAGTAGCTGGTGTTCAGTTGATGTCCTGGGCCAGTATAGGTGGCCCGTCAGTTTATGATCATCACTGAGAGAGGTTTGTACATCTCAGAATGTAATCTGACCCAGCACAAAGCTTATTTTGTGTGAGTTATTTCATACATTTAGACTGGGGTAACTGAATGGATACGCTGGAATGTGGCCTAAATGATTTCAGAGGACAGCGATGGCCGGTTTAAACTGTGTGGGAAGTGCTATTATATATCCTTTCCAGACTTCCTTCAGTACTAAGTGAAAGGATAAATGATAAAACTTAGCCCTAGGTCAGATGAACTTGATAGGCAGAGGGCACCTTGAAGAAATTTACATTATTCCAGAACAACAGAGGTAGTGATGGGCTTTGAACACTTCAGTGTGGCATCTTTAGGATGCTGTTATTGGGGAATATAATACAAAGTAAGGTTTTAAAAATTAGTTGTATTATCTGAATTAATTTTATTGTGTTTAAAGAGCAAAATGTGGTCTGACTAGTTGAAACTTTGTTTATGTGTACTGAAAGGGTCTTTTTCTAAATAAAGCTTTAGTATTTGTATTTGCAAAAGAATAGATATTCTTATAATCTTTTTTCTCTCACATTGAGTCATAAGAAATTGATAATTAAGCAAATAATAATTGTTTCATTGATTTTTTTTTAATTTTTCTGTTTTCAGTTTCACTAATTGCTGCTTTTTTTTTTTTTTCTTTTGGTACTGGGGAGCAAATGATAATGGTAAAATAAGTACATCACACATAGACACACTCTTGATTTAATTATATGATATGTCAAGAGCTTTGTAAAAAATAAATAAATAAATCCCCCCCCCCCCAAAAAAAAAGAATCTGATTTTGAACTCTACTTCCATGCTTCTTCTCCAAACCAATTTGACCATTGCCTTGGTTTTACTATTAGAGTGTGAAATTAAGTAAGAATTGACACTGGTCTGTCATAGGACTTAATTTCATTTTGGTATTTAAATGTTCTGATAGTAGTTTGGGATACATGTGAATGTTGGTTTTAGATTTTCTTCTTTACAATGTTTATTATTGTATTTTTCCCCCAAGTGGCATGTATTTTAACACTTTAACAAAGATTATTTTGTAACAGGTTTGTATTTGTACTTAGTTGGCTCAGGAGTTCTGGAATAAGTAGTTGCCATTAGAGTCCTGATTATGAGGAACAGGGAAGGGGAATGGATTGTTTCATTTGATGTTCTGATGTGGAAGATTAAAAAATAAGTCATATAGGGAGTATACGAGACTTTAAATTATAGGATCTCTCACCAATACCACCTTTTTAGTTTAACAAAAAGCTTTACTGACATAAATTTTGTGCTTTTCCAAATGTTGTCATCTGGCTCATTTCCAAAACCAAGCCTGTGGATGGGGAAGTCAAACTGGAGTGGGGCAGCTTTTTTCCATAGTGAAGACAGCTTTCGGTTGGGAAGACCTGAAGGATAAAATTCCTGCAGTGTTGTCTATTTTTATCACCTCCTCAACAGCAAGGAAGGGTAGGTGGTCCTGAATGTAAACTTGCTCTCTTGGAACCCAGGAAAAAGATGCTAAATTGACTTAAAGGGAAAAAAAAGACCAAGTTAATTTATTTGTCCATTATTTTATTTGAGTTGATAGAGTGTCTTTGGCGTTATACAAGTTCCCTAATAGTTTAACATTTTAAGGTTAAAGAGGCTTTTATATAGATCTTTGTGGTCTTCCCCAGTAGGAATTGGATCCATTAGGTTGCAGATGTATGTTTTAGAAAACTATTTGCCACTTAGGGTTTATTGTGCAAAGGTGCTATTTGAGAAGATTTATAAGAAAGAAAATAGGTTGACTGTGAGTCTGAGGCTCATCCACATATCAGGATAGTGTCTGAGACAGTAATGATCCGGGAATGGAGCAAGGAAAAACCACTCAGAACTAAAGCTTGTAAAGAAGCATGAGAAACGGAGAAGGAGGCAGGGACAGATTTATGGACACCCTGGAGAAAGATGAGTGGAGGGGGCAGGAAGCAGCTGGAGCCCCCAACAGGCTAGTAAGAAGGGTTCTGAGGAAGCAGGAAGAGCCAGGTGACTGTTTTTATCTGTTTGGTTTGGGTTGTTTTTGTTTCTTTTGAAAGTGCTTTGGCTTCTTTCTTGCAGTTTTGTGACAATTAAATGTTTGTTGTTGTAGTTGTTGTTGTTTTTGCCTTTTTTCAAACTCTGTGGCAGAGGGTCTTCCCATATTTTAGATGAGCAGTGGTGAAATATCTTAAAAGTACAGGTGATACAGTCTCTCACACCACAGCTGTCTTCACAGCAAAGGTGATTGGATTTTAGTTTTTTAGTAAAGATACTTAACATCTTAATCATTTTGGTCTGAAAATGCCAGAGATTGCAATAGGGAGAGCAAAATGTCAAATGAAAACTGGCCAATCGTTTTGTGGAAAGTAGGTCTTGGATTTTGTCTAACTATGACTATCTAAATTTTTACAAACTAGCTTTTAAATAATTGTGCAGTTGTGAGGACAGCATTTTTTTAAGCAAAATAATACACAGTAAGCTTCCTTGAAGTAGACTTTAATGTAATAAATGTGTTTCTATTTACAGATTTTCAGCTTATACACAACTTTTTCAGGAATTGAATTATTAAAAATATAAAGATTATGTGCCAGAAATAACTGTCTAACCTTGGGTAGAGTGTGTGTGATGTTGAAACCAAGCAATGTGTAACCCTTACCCAGAGAATGCATTGAGTACCTCTTTAAAATAGTCATACAAGGTTTCTGTTGCATCTAAGCTGTTTACTTGTCTAATGAAAAGTAGAATGTGTGTTTATAAATTCTCCAGTTGCAGTATAAGACGGTTATACATGTTAAAAAATGATTAAGTCTATACCCTTAGTGTCATTTTTAGAATTATACTGAAAATAAATTATTTTCTTGGCATCAGATGTTTTCAGTGAATGAAGAAGCTGTTGCAGGGATGGAGAACTATTTGTTAAGAATGCATTCCTCCCATGCAACCCTCAAAAAACCACAGAGATGTGTGCAGAGCTGGACAATCTGGGTATCCAGCCATGAAACATCCCTGCTACAGCACAGATAGTGTGGTGCACTCTCCTGAGCTGTGAACCTCACTCAACAAGAGGGCAGATTTGGGAAAGCAACCTTCACTGCTGTTTTCAACTCTTAATATTCTTGATGGCCCTCTGAGTCCCAGCTGTGTGTTCGGACTTTGATTTTCTATGATATATAAAATGGACAAAAATACAGCTTCTAAATATATGCCTCTTGTGGGCCATTGAATTTTAAGTATTTGTTCCAAGGAGTGTTGAGTTGCCTGTCTCACCGCCTACCTTCCTCTTTTTTTGCTTGTTTGCTGCAACACATCTTTCCTGTTGGAGACAACAGGAAACATACGTGATCATGAGCCACATGGCTCAAGGAGTCTCAAAGCTGGCTTCCAGAGAGCTGCAGGATGGATTGGTCTGACGGGGCATAGTTTTTACTTTACTTCTTTATAAACCTTTCTGAGACAACAAAAAGTTTCAATTTTTATTTCACATGTATGAAAGTGAAATACAGTGTACAATTATGTCAGCTTGCTGTCATCATAAGTATTTTTTGTGACCACCAGCTCTTTGTATGATTACAAACGGTTCCTGTGATCCTCTAGGATACAAATATTTGAACAGCTCTTTTTTTCTTTACTTTAAAGCCTTTATTTTCCTTCTTTGGACCTTTTAGAAGTGAATCCTCTTTATACCTTTGTAACATCTATCCTCTGACTGCAGGCCTGTGATTCAAAACATCAAGTCATTTTCCTCAGCAGTTGGATAACTCCTGTCTATAATTGACTCCTTTACCAACATGCAGACTGTCTTTTGACATTACTGACTGATGCCAAATGCGAATTTATGGCAAAATGGTTATTGAGAATGGGTATCATTTGAATTCATTTTATGTGTACAGTCTAGCTATTAACACTAAGATCTCTCTCAGCTAAAATCATTTGCTTGGCTTGAGCCTGGCAAAGGTATTGTTTACTTTTTATTCCCAAAGATAATTTATTTTTAATTGCTCTTTTAATAAGCCAGGAAAACCTAAGTTAAAATAGCAACTGGGAATTAAACTAAGATCTGAAATTGGGAAATGGCAGCGCAGGCACAGCCTATGCCTTTGCAACCATTCTTGCCTGGAAACAATGTCAACAAGGGTCGTTCAGAAATTAAGAGAGAGGGGATGCGATGCTGGGGTTGGGGCTCAGCAGTACTCCGCTAACACGTGCGAGGCCGTGCGATCCTCAGCACCACATAAAAATAAATAAAGGTATTGTGTCCAACTGCAACTAAAAAATAAATATTTAAAAAAAATAGAAAAGAGAGGGGATGCAAAATTATTCTTGGGTTGCATTATGTTCTCTCACACTGCATAGGAAATATAAAAAACTGAGAGCAAGGAGAGAGTGTGCAGTGGGGGAAACTCAACAGGCTGCTCTTCAGGAGGCTGTGGGCTAATGCTTTGGACAGGGTTTCTTTTGGTAGGGGTCGCAGCAGGGGAAGAAGGTGATCATCATGTGGGAGCAAGTGCATTTGCAAAGTTGGGTGAGAGTATTTAATATTTTCTCAGGCAACCAGATTTGTTTTAAAATAATCCTCAAATAGGTACAACTAATATTTGGGCATTTATTGTGTGCCAAGAACATGGGTATTATTTAATCCTTACAGCACTCCTCTAAAGTGGTTGCTTTTATTATTCCCGTTTTGTAGATGAGCAGGTAGAGACACAAAAAAGGAAGTAATTTCCATTTACAGCTTGTAGGAGGTGATGCCAAAATTTAAACTCAGTATATGTTAAAGCCCTCATACATAGAAATAGCTTTGTTTATTTTAATAACCTCTTAGTTAATCTTTCTTCTTTTCCACTGTGTCCCACCAATCTAACTGCTAGTATTATCTAAATGCTTTCTGAGCATCTTCTGTGTGTTAGCTCATCCAATCCTCAGCAGCATTTTGTAAGGTGTAGGTACTGGTATTCTGTTCATTTTATATACAGGGAAGTTGTGACTGATGAGGTTGAATAATTGCCCAAAGGTGGAGCCTTGATAAGTGTGTCTAGGTCCTCTGATGCCAGAGCCTGAGCTCCTTCTCATTCCACTGTTCTGCCTTCTAAAGCCCAAGCCTGGTCCCATTCCTTCCTTTATTCCACGAAAACTACATGCCTTCTTCCTGCAGCAGCCACAGTGAAGGAAATGCACTTTCCCTGTTCTCCTGGAGTTGTTCTGCTAGTGATGCTGAGAGAGAGGGGCACTACACAAGTTTTTTGGTTTTTTTTTTTTTTCCCCTGTAGTTGTAGACAGAATGCCTTTATTTTGTTTCTCTTTATGTGGTGCTAAGGATCACCTGACACGTGCTAGGCAAGCACTCTGCCATTGAGCTACAGCCCCAGCCCTAAATAAGCTTTTTTAAACAAGGTTTAAAAAGAGAGCCAGCAGTAAATGTTTGAAGAAAGCCACATACACATTCAACAAAAATCTAGGTAGTATGTAATGGCACAGCCTCCCACTTGAGGATGCAAATCAAAATATTAGACACTTGGGAAGTCTAGCTGAAAAGGAAATATGCTAATAAAGGTAACTTTATTAATTCAGTATTTCTCAAACTTGTATGACCACTGAGCATGGTTTTCCCTCATACCTTTTGGCTCAGAACTAAAAGTTCCATTTAAAACAAAACTAAATGGGAAATGCAGGGAGAGAGTGTTCAGTTAGTCATTTAGAATAGAGGATCTGTGGGTCAGTGTGACAGACAAGACTTGGCTTGAAATGAATGGGTCCTGAGAGACTGAAAGCATTTGCTTGGATGAAAAGGATATTCTACAAGGAGATAAATGGGCAAGCCACATTTGGGGACTATCTTAGAACATGTCTAACACAATGGCTGGGACATAGTATGGGCCAGTACATTTATTAAGTAAATCAGCACTGAGGACTCACAGTAAGGGAGGGTTTTGTATTGGAGTGAGGTTTATTTAGAAGGGGCTGCATTGGGTAGGACCTCCATAGTTTGGTGGGGAACTGTGAATGGCTGTTGATGGGCTTGATGGACTTCTCAAATGGTAGATAGGAAACTCCCTTTGAGTGGAGGTACAGCATTGAAACTATGTCTGTTATAGCTGTCTGTGAAGTGGTGCAAGCTTGGACAAGCATAATGGTGGGGTGAAACTGAAAAAGTGTTAGGAAGACTCTCCAGGACAAAATAATATACAGTGGTTGGTGTCAGTTGTTGGAAGGATTGGGTTCTAAGAGGTGAGGCAGCTAGTGCTTGCTTTTTTTCTTAGACTGGGCCAGACTTTGAATTAAGTCCTTCTTAATGCTGGGCTGGAGATGTGGCTCAGTGGTAGAGCACTTGTTTAGTGGGCCCTGGATTCAGTCTCTAGCAAGGTAAAAACAAAAAATCCTAATATTAGATACTAACTAGGGAAAGATGACACATTAGATAGCAGTTTTAGGAGAGTTTATTATATGAGATTGCATTCCTAGTAGAGATTTGAGTCAACAGCATAAATCCAAGCATGTAATGAGGCATGTAATAATAGGACTATGCTATGAATTATGGTGAATACTTTCAATGAAATTAAATTTTCTTAGTATCATGCTCATAAAAAATTCTTAACCCAGACTTTATATAACAGTCCCACATTTACAGTAAACTTCATGGATATGGAATAATGACAGAAAAAAAAAATCTTCACAGAGTTGCAAGGAAATGTAAGATTGAACTATAACTGGAGCATCACCAGTAACAGCTGTGTTGAAGTTACTAGTACTTTTTAAAGATTTGATAAATTTAATATACTCTTTAAACTTGAAGAGTAGATTTTTTTTTTTTTTTACCCCAGTGCTGAGGATCAAATTTTGCCTCATGCAAGCTAAAAAAGTTCACTACCATTGAACTACACTCCCAGCCAGGAATAATAAATTATCTTTTCACAAAGAAAAAAATTAAAACAACTAAGTGGACCTTTCTTTTTTACTCCTTTGGAGTGGGGTAGGAAAGCTTTCAAATGGATAAAATAGTTTTTTATCTTCCCACAGTCGGGTAGTAAGATTTTAGCCACTGTTGTGCTTTTGTATATGAGTTTTTTTAATATATTTTAATTTTTTGTAGGTGTAGATGGACACAACACAATGCCTTTATTTTTAATGTGGTGCTGAGGATTGAACCCGGGTCTGCCCGTGTTAGAGGAGTGCTCTACTGCTGAGCCACAATCCCAGCCCATGTGAATAAGTTTTTATTTAATTAACATGAGGATTATTATTTATCTTTCCTATTCACCTTAGATTTTAAACCCCAGCATAGTCCCTTGCAGATTAATGCAAAACATCTTCACTGTTTTGGTTTTTTTTATTAGATTGAGTTACTTGTTAACAGGGATAATATGTTCGTTTTGTAATCCCTATATAATCTATATATTTTGTGGCTATTAAAATAAAATTTTTCAGTTTTGAGCCATCTGTTTCTTCAGAGATGTTGCTTCCACAAATGATCATGGGGACAGGAGCTTGATCATCTGATGCTTTTTCTGTTTTTAGTCCTTTGGAATAATGACCCAACCATAATTCAGTGTGTGAGGCTGCTGCAGCTTAGAGGAATTAGTCCATCTTAGTCTCCTGGGGATCCTTGTGCAGCTTTTGTAAGGTTACCTGGAGGGTTGGGCAGAAATGATGTATGACATTTCTTACACATTACAACTTTAGGTTTGAATTGTCTGGTTAGCATAAACTCATTTTTCTATTATTTAGGAAGGATTGTGGAAGTAAGGGTATTTTTAAAAGATATTATCACAATTCCTTTTCTTAAAATCACTTCATGTTGATTTATGATGTTTATTTATTTATTTATTTATGGTGCTGGGGATCCAGCTTCAGGCTTCATGCTTGCTAAGCAAGCTCTCTGCTACTGCGATGAACCCCAGCTTATAGATGTAGTTATTAAGTAGCTTACACATATGCCTATTTAATTAGGTGGCAAAACTTTGATTAGGTAGGTCCTAGAGCCTAAGAAAATGTTTTCTTTTAACTTGTGATTTGCCAACTAAATCTTAAATCAGTGAACATCAATTTCAGTATTCTGCTAGCAGGAACACCAAAAAAAAAAAAAAAAAAAGCCGTTAGTTTCTCTTGCTTTTTATTTATCTTTCCCACATCCTTCCCCCTTGTTTCCATTTGTTCTCCTGAAGCTTTTTGCTTTAGAGATGGGAATAAATGCCTGGTTTGCAGCCATAGAGTGAACAGGGTGCTCTCCTCTCTTCTGTGTTGTATGCTGCTAAGTCTGTTGGTTGAAGATTTCAGTCCACAGCTGCTGTACCACCATGTTCAGACTGATTTTAATTACCTTTAAAAATCTGAGAAGTCTTTGGGGCCCCAAATTTGATCTGTAGTATTTGAACTGTTCATAAAAACCTTTTATCAGATGTTACGTATTTCTAATGGTTTGGAAGTTTACCGCCTAGATAGTATCATTTGAGGCCCTAAAGAAATGTTAAGAGAACACTACTTTGATTTGTCTACAAGAAACATTATTTATATTTGAAAACCCCCACCCCAATTTCTGACTCTGGCATTAGGAATGCAGCTTAGGCAGGAGTGTGCCTGGAAGACAAACAGAACTCATGGATTGGTTTTTTGTTTTTTCTGCCACAGTAGCAAGTTTTTCTTGGAGCATTACTTGAAAATTAACATTACTGAAAATTTTAAGCCCATTTAAAGGGATTCTAGTTTTGATCCAAGTTATAAAAAGAGAGAAGACATTTCTGTAAAAAAATCTGTGTCACCTTGAAACTAGAGTGCTTTAGTTAATGGGGTAAGCTGGAAGGAAGCCGCCTTTGATATATAAGAGCAGCATGTGAATGGGTGATAGCAGCCTTTCTTCTAATTCATCCACTTCCTATTCAATCTCAAATCTCAGTTGGAAAGCAATTTCCCTCATTTGACCCATTTTTCTTCTGCACTATATCTTTCTTCTGGTTCTTCAACACAAAAACTTTGCAGGAACCATGTGTCTGCCTTAAAGACATGGAGATTCAGGTACCTGGTTTTGCATAAGCATATTATCTTTTGATTCATTATTTGGCTGCCTGGGTTGGAAGTGATTTTATTAAATTTTATATCATAGTTTTCAGAAGAGATACATGTTAAGTGACAGAGTAGTAGAGAGGCTTATGGATATAGAAAAAAACAGGAGACATGGAATGTAGCTCTAATTTTAGCAGGAGAAAATTTAAGGATCTTGTAAGTTTAAAAACATAGATAGAATAAGACTAATGTGAATATGTCCATATTGTAAATGTCTCTTTACCTGGAGACCTAGGTCTTTTGAATTTGTTCTCTAAGTTAATCTGTTAGTGATATCATTAACATATCCAGTGGTCACAATTTTGACATGCTGTCATGTGATAACATTTATTTCACATCTTTGGCTTATACAGTGCTTAAATTGACTTCTATTCTTTTCAAATTCTAAATTTCCTAAAATTCCTAACATTTGAGCCAATCATCTTTATGAAAGCTTCTCCTAACTTTACTCCTAGTCTAGTAAGTTTTCCCTTTTCTGCTCCTTTGGTGATCTCATTCAATCCTGTGACTAAACATGCATACCCACTGAAGATTCTCAAGTTTAATATCACCAGCCTAAACTACTCAAGCCCATCTTGATAAAAAAGGCATATGTAAAAAAAAGTACAAACTACAGCAAGTTAACATCATACTGAAGGGGGCAAATGACTGAAAGCTTTCTTCCTAAAATTGGGACCAAGAAAAAAACATCAGTTCTCTTCACGTCTTTTCAACATTATACTGGAAATTATAGCTGTGCTATAACAAAAAAAGTCCCTAGAGAAAAGAAGTAAACTGTCCTTACTTACACATGGCATGGTCCAGCATGTAAGAAAAACCCTAAGGAATCCACAAAAAAGTTACCAGAACTAGTAAATAATCCCCAGCACTAAAAATAAAAAAAGTTAAATATAAATTCATCATACGATCCAATAAGTTCCTCTGCTCCTTCTCTAACCTAAGACAGATAACCACGTGTCTACAGAGAGCACGAACATGGATGACATTCATAGAACCCAACAAGTGGAAAGAGTCCAAATGGCACCTGCTGGTGAATGGATAAAGGAGGTGTCGTCATATGTGTGTACAGTGGAAGGGTATTCAGTGATAAAAGAGGTACTGATATGTGCCAGAACAAAGATGAACCTCAAAGATATATTAAGTGAAAGAAACCAGATTTTATTTATGGAATAGTTTCAGAAAAAAACAAATCTATAAGGATCTAAAAGTATATTGGTTGTATTTTAGGACTGACAATAAAGGGGATTGGCTACAAATGGGATGAGTAATATTTGGGGAGTAATGAAAATGTTCTGAACCTGGATGCTGAATGATGATTATTATGACCACATAACTCTGTAAATTCACTATAATTTTTTTTTTTTTTTTTTTTTTGTATCAGGTGTTAAGCTCAGAGGTGCTTAACCACTGAGTAACATCCCTACCCCTTTTGTTCTTAATTTTGAGACATGGTCTCACCAGGCTGTTTAGGGCCTTACTAAATTGCCGAGGCTGGCTTTGAACTTGGAATCCTCCTGCCTTGCCTCCTGTGCTGCTGCGAGTACAGGTGTGTAGCACTGTACCCAGCTATAAATTTTTTTTTTTTTAAAGGAAGAATAAAGCCTTTATCTTAAGGTGTAATTGGTGTGATCTGAAAGTGCACATTCAAATGGACATACTTGGGCTGGGGATCTAGCTCAGTTGGTAGAGTGCTTGCCTTGCATGCACAAAGCCCTGGGTTCAATCCCAGCACCACCACACACACACAAAAAAAATTGGATATACTTATTAAACATTTTAACTTTATTTTTTATTAAAAATGGGAAGGTGTCTGTTTGCTTGATCTTGGCGGGGGTTCATATTAGACTGATACATCCTGTCTGGATAATGGTGATAATGGGTTGCAGTAACAATATTATTAATAAGCATAGTATTCTGCTTATCAGCTATTTCCAAGAATAAGTCTTAACTAAAACAATTTCAAGTTCATAGTTCTGAGTTGTTTGTTTTGTTTTTATAAAATATGTAGGAACAATAAAGTTCATAATTCTAGGATGAGGGTATTTGTTGCTTAGTAGAAGAGTACTTGGCTAGCATGCAGGAGGCCACAGATTTGATACCAGCAAGGGGGAAGTGGATTGTGTAGTAGGGAGTCTACAGAAGAGAAAACTGAGACCCAGAGAGGTATATATGACTTGCTGAGATCAGAGAGCCGCATCTTGCAGAAAACTAGTTCTATGCCTTTTTAGCATAGGTAAATGAGAAAGACAATTTGTAAAATAGCAAACTTTTATTTAAAGTTCATGTTGCAAATAACACAAGAAAGGCAATTCAAGAAACAGGATTTGTAAAAACTTAACCCAGTTAATACAATTTAAATATGACACTAAGGAGGATTAGAAAGAAAGTCTCCCAGCCGGACACAGTGGTGCATGCCTGTAATCCCAGTTGCTGGGGAAGCTGAGACAGGAGGATTTTGAGTTCAAAGCCAGCCTCAGCAACAGCGAGGCACTAAGCAACTCAGTGAGACTCTGTCTCTAAATAAAATACAAAATGGGACTGGGGATGTGGCTCTGAGTTCAATCCCTGGTACCAAAAAAAGAAAAAGACAAGAAAGAAAATTCTTCTAGTCAGTTGTTTGATGCCCAGATATCTTATTACCCCTAGTAAAGTTTTTTAAAAAGCATATTTTATATTAAAGTTTATTTCCTACATAAATTAATCTGCATGTATTTACAATATACCTTTCACTAAATCTTTCTCTTCCTTTTGCATTGCAAGGGTTTGAATCCAAATGTGTTCCACCACTGAGCTGCATTCCCAGCCTTTTTAATTTTTTATCTTGAAACAGGGAATCTCTGAGTTGCCTGGGATGGCCTCAAACTTGGGATCTTCCTGCCTCAGCTTCCCAAGTCTCTGGGATTAAGGCATGTGCTATCATGCCCAGCTCAATAAAACCTTCATATATGTATACACTTGTGAAACCTTCACCACATGAACATATCTGTCAAGGTTAAGTTTTGAAGTATGTTGGTGAGAGGGGATGTGAGGAACTATGGTTGAGGGGAAACAACATTTTAAAAATTGGGTATCACTGGAAAGATGATGGTGGGAACGTTGTGCCTTTCATGAGTTTGCCTATAAATGCAGCTACACATGGCAGTTTTCAAAATATTTGTCATTCTTATAAGAAGGTAATTTTTTGTTGTTTAGTATTATTTAATCAAACTTTTTTCTTTTTGGGATAAAAATCTGTTCTTTTCAAAATGTAGGAAAGCATGATAGCCAGTGCAATGGCCCACATTTGCAATCCCAGATACTTGGGAGGTTGGGGCAAGAAGAAATTCAAGTTTGAATCCAGCCTGGGAAACTTAGCCAGATCCTGTATCAAAATAAAAACAAAAAGTGCTGGGGATATAGCTCATTGTTAGAGTGCCCTTGGGCTAAGTTCCTAGAACCATAGGAAGGGAGGGAGGGAGAGAAGTAGGGTTGTCATTAGACTTTGGAATTTCATATACAAGTAAAATTTTAACAATAAAAATAGTAACCAACATATGGTGGCCATCTTTTTTAGTCTTGGCATATAAGACACTTGAATAAAAAACTGCCACCAGTAAATGTTATTATAGAAAGGATGTCATCTTACAGAAGAGTCCTATAAATTAAGTAAATGTACCTATGAAAGTTTACCTCATCATCCTTACTTTTCTCATTCTGTGCAATCATAAAACTTTCTCACTTGCCAGTAACCAGTATTTGAGGACCACTGTGGCAGTGTGGTGTTGGGAGTTGTCAATTCTAGGTTATATTTCTAGGAATGCCACTAATCGGCTAGATGACTTCAGGGTTGTTTTTGTTTTCCATGACCTTCATTTACTTAGCTGGAAGAGGTTGGTGATGATGGGCACCGTCACAGGTTGTTGTCAGGACTAGGCAAAAGAGTGTGAGAGCCTTGGTTTGTGGGTGTGCCCACAGAAGGTATGCAGTCTGCTCCTCACTGTCACACTTTGTGCTTCCTTGTGCTTTCATGACTATAACTTTAAAAAACATGTTTTTTAACCCTATCATGAACATGACCATATAATCAATTTGATATAATTTGTAAGGTGGGGAGGATGTTTTAGCCTGAAAATATCCACAAGTACTGGATTATAAAATTATTATTTGAAACCAGGCATGGTGGCGTGTGTCTGTAATCCCAGTGGCTGAGGAGGCTAAAGCAGGAGGATCACAGATTGGAGACCAGCCTGGGTAGCTTAGTGAGATGCTGTCTGAAAATAAAAAATAAAAAAGCTGGGGTCAGTGGTAAAGTGCCCCGGGTTTAATCTCCTAGTACCGCAAAGAAAGGCGGATGGATGGATGGATGGACGGACAGATGGATGGATGCATAGATAGATAAAAAATAATTGAGAAAAGATGAGGGATAGAGATCAAATTTATATTCTTTAAGAATATCAGGATATCTTCTTGTGATCACATTGTCAATTTATTTCATACAGAGAAGCCAGTCAAGTTTCCAGAAATACTTATAAAAATATCTCCCTTGGCATTTAATAATCATAATGTGGTAATGTTGGTTCTTTGTTGATGAATTTATTCTGTAGGATCAGATGCATAAGATACATAGTCACTTATAGCTTGATTTTCACCTTCATTTTAGAGTTAGGTTAAAGAGGAAGAAGTAAAATAGAATGCTTAACATTGCTACTCAGAATACAGAGTGTATGAATCATATGGCAAATGTTTCTAGGTAGCGTCTTTCTTGTAGTACTTAGACCTTCAACGCTTTATGATGATTATATTTGTATAGATTTTCTTCCTTCTTCTAGATGATAAACTCCTTGAAAGCAGGATTCATGTTTAATGTAGTTTTGATAAAACTTAGCTTATTGATTGATACCTAGTAGATACTCAGTAAATATTGCATAAATGATTGATTACCTATACTATCTTCTGATATCAAGTTTCTCTTCAAAGTTTGATGAGTTAGAGTGATTAAATTGTAGTGAATAAAAATGCCTCATTTTCAATTCTATTAACAACTTTTCTACCTTTCTAACCTCCAGTAATTCTAAAGTTTTGGGTAATAAAAAGGAACTCCCCATCTCCGAAACAAAATATGTTTTATAACATAGTGAAAAACAAAAAGCAGGGTTTTGTTGTTGTTGTTTTGTTGTTGTTGCTATTGTTGTTTTTTAAGTCAAAAGGAAACCAATATTTATTGAGCTCTAGCTTTGTGCTAGGACCGGATCTTAACTTTAAAAATAGTCATACTTCCCTTAAGAATACAGAAAAACCCACGTAGAACCAGGACAAAATTTTAATTATAAAATAATTTATCTCCTAGGATGTGAGGGTGCAGGTCAGTAGTAGAGCTTGTGCTCAACATGTGTGAGACCCTGGGGTCTATTCCCAGCACCATGAAAAAGAAAAAAGAAAAGAATGTATCTCCTAAGAGTTTCTCCTTTTCAGATGTTCATACGTTTTGTAGTTACTTTTAAATTGTCTTGGAATTTAGAGGGATAATTATCCAGTTTATTTAATGAATCTAGCTTAATTGTGATATTAAAAAATGAAAAATGGTCGCCAAAACTCTAACTTTGGGTTTGTTTTTGAGATTAATATAATTTTTCAGAAAATATAATTCATCAGTATTTCTTTAAAATATCCTCTAAAGAGATAAATTCAACATTAAAAATATAATATTAACATCGGGCTGGGGATGTGGCTCAAGTGGTAGCATGCTCGCCTAGCATGCGTGAGGCACTGGGTTCGAGTCTCAGCACCACATTAAAATAAAGTAAAGATATTGTGTCCACCTAAAACTAAAAATAAATATTAAAAAAAAAAGGTCAAGTAAGGGTTGTCTTTTGGTATGCACAGAACTCTGCTGATATTCTTCTACAGCCATAGATAAAGAAATCTGTAAGGTTGTCCCACTGCTTCCTAGAGAGGTGTTCACTAAGTCAGCCTCTGTTTAGATGTCTGCTTGTGGCCAAGGCAGTCCAGCTGTGGCTGCCCAATCTGTTGCCGAGAACTAAAAAGAGAACTAACACCTGTGAGAAGGCACTGGACAGTCCAGTACATCAGGGACTTTTGAGAGAAGGGAGACCTACAAGACAGAGTGATCATGTTTGGTGCCACATGATCCTTCCAGGGCTTTTATTTGCCTCCCCAAAGTTGACTGAAAAGCTGAACAGAAAGCTGAGATTTCAGCAGGTGCATAAGGCTCAAAGCCACACTTGGAGATGAGGAAGGACTTTGGCATACATTCCAGATTTCAGTTGGAACAACCCACCCCTCCATAAAGCAACTTACCCTCAGAGTTGGAGGAATTTAAAAATGATCCTGAAACCGTTGAATCCGCTGGAAGAGACTAAAGCAAATGGTCCCTACTCTTAAGTATTCTTAGAAGCAAAACTCAGTTCTGTATAGAGGATGGTAATGTTGTCCAGAACCTCACACTGTCTACACAATGTTTCACATGCAAGATCAACAGTCAATCGAATAATAGGAATGTAGAAAGATTAAGCATGAAGAAAAAGACAGTAAGGTCATCTACAGGAGATAACAGATATTAGGGTCATCAGATGTAGAGCTTAAGGGAATGTTGAATTATTTATGGTCACTAAATTAGATGACAAATGGAGAATTTGAGCTGGAAACTGTAAAGATACTTAATGGAAATTTTATAATGAAAAGTATCATAGCTCAAAATAGAAATTCAACAGGAAAGTGTATAGTTAGAATACTCATAGTGGAAGGAAGAATTAGTGAACAGGAAGATAGACTACAAAAGGACATCCATGCCAAGCACAGGGACAAAAGAATGGAAGGTAAAAATAAAAGGAAAACAAAGATATTCAAGAAAACAAATAGGATCTGTTACAAGTCTGAAATACTTACAGTTGGAATCTCAGGAGAGCAGAAAGAATAGATCGGAAGCAATATTTAAAGAGATACTGATTGAGAATCTTATAATAAAAGAGGGAGAAGGAAAGAAAGAAAGAATAAAGAGAAAATTGCTAAAACAAAAAACCCAAATCCTAAAATCAGCCAAAGGCATAAGCCTGACATAGTGGAATGTGCCCATAGTCCCAGCCAGTGGCTGAAGCAAAAGGTACGCTGGAGGCCAGGAACTCGAGGCCTGTGTGGGTAAGATAGAGAGACTAGGTCTCAACAGATAAAAGGAAAAGTCAGGTGAAAGAGAAAGACCCATTATCTTTACAGGAGCCACAGTAAAGACTGATGATCTGTTCTTCAGAGGAAATGGAAATCAGAACGTGGAAGAAATAGCTGCCAACTGGAAATATATATCAAGCAAAGATATCATTCAAAAATGAAAGTAGAATATAGACGTTCTCAGACAGAAAAACAAAAGTTTGAGAGATTTCTCACCAGCAAATCAACAGTAAAGGAACTGTAAAGAAGTTCTTCCAGGGCTGGAGTTATGGCTCGGTGGTAGAGCACTCCTAGCTTGAGTGAGGCACTGGGTTTGATCCTCAGCACCACATAAAAATAAATAAATATTAGGTATTGTGTCCATCTACAACTAAAACATATTTTTACAAAGAAGAAGAAGTTCTTCCAGTAAAAGGAAGATTATCCCAGATAGAAGTTGGAGATGCAAGAAAGAATGAAGAGCACTGGGAAGGATAAATCAATTAATAAATCTAATGTAGTATTAACTTCTAAAACAGTAAAACTGGCAAATGATAGCAGCACAAAAAGCTGAAAGAGGTAAAATACAATTTAGATGTCCCAAGGTCCTTACAGTTTGTACTAAATTTCAGTGAGTCGTGGGTAAATAATGTCATATCTAAAGCAATCCATCCCACTCAGTTTAGTGACAGAATCACATCCTTATTTCGAAGACATAACTCAGCAAACTTCAAGCCCTGAACCAAGTCTAGCCTGCTATTTACTTTACTCAATTATGATTTCTGGGGTGTCATGCTCATTAATCCACAGACTCTCCATGGCTGCTTTCATACTTCAACTCCAGAACTGAGTAGGTGGAGCAGAGACCGAATGGCCTACAAAGCTCAAAATTATTTACTGTCTACCCTTAATAGAGTTTTCTATCTCCTAGGTCTTGTGGACTGAATGTTTTTGTCTCCCCCTGTTCCTATGTTGAAATCTTAACCTCCAGTGTTATGACATTAGGAGATAGGGCCTTTGGGAGGTATCAGGTCCTGATGGTGGAGCCCTCCTAAGTGGAAATTGTATTCTTGTTAGGAATAGACACAAGAGAGCTTCCTTCTTGCCTATGTTCTCCCCCATGTAGGCACACAGAAGACAGCCATCCCACAAGCCAAGAGAAGGGCCCTTAAATGATCATAGACTTCCCGGTCTGCAGAACTGTGAGAAGTTCATGTTGTTTAAGGTACCAATCTACAGTGCTTTTGTTAGTAGGATCTAGCATATCTGTGTTAGTAGAACTAGCATATCTGTGCTAGGACATCCATTGTCTATAATGAATTACCTTCTTTGCTTGTAGGATGGTGAAAAGACTATTAAAAATAGTCACATGGAGCATTATTCTGTGGTGGAACTCAAGTTGAGGAAAGGTCCTCTAGAGTAAAAGAATAGAATTTGTAAATTTGTATAGTACTAAACTAATAAAGGAGAGGGTGTGTGTGTGTGTGTGTGTGTGTTTAAGGACCATCAGGATATCAGTATGGCATAAATTCATAGACCAACTTTCCAGTATCATACTTAATGGTAAAAACTTGAAAGTAGTCTCACTACCAAGTATTGTTTCTTGGAATACATTTTTCCATTGAGCTGCATCCCCAGCCTTTTTATTTTTTAATTTTTTAAATTTTGAAGCAGGGTTTTACTAAGTTGCAGAGGCTGGCTTTGAATTTGCCATCCTTTTGCCTCAGTCTCCTATGATTACAGGTGTGTGCCACTATGCTCATCTGAGTCATTGTGATTATACCTAATAACCCCCTCCCAGAATTTCAGCTAAACATTCTAGCAGCTTTGAACTCCCAGGGATTTGGAGTTCTCACTTTCCAAGCAGAGAATGTCTCTACTGGGGATGCTGAGTGGTTCTGTTGAGTAGAAAGGTGAGGCTGCCTCCCATGTGGAGCTCTGTAAGCCACTGTACCAACAGAGCCACTGTGTTGCCTGGAGTATTTATTTAGTCGTGATTCCTGGGAGAAACAGGGTCACAGTGTACCAAAGGGCAAGGAAGGCTAACTCATGTTTGGAGTGTCTCATGGAACTTCTGGGCACACTGTTAAAGAGTAAAGAAAAAGGTCTGTTGAGTCACTTGCTTCAGGGAGGACAGTTTGGGTCATCTTGCCATGTTGAGAACACTGGCTAGCTGAGGTTCTGGTCAAGAACAAAGGAACCGTTGGGTGGACAGTGCAGGAGAAAGTCAGAAACACTATCCATGGCCCAGAAACAAAGACTAACAAACACTTCTTTCTCTTCTTCCCTTATTGTATGTACAAATATATGGTAGTTAATTTTGCAGTTTTCTTCAGAGAGCAGAATATTTAGCGGAGATTGAACTATAATTAATATTGCTAGTGATTTGGGGGACTGTGGCTCCTCATTTGGGGAAGCAGGTGAAAACATCTTCATTTATAGGAAGATAGCTGCATGTCATTGGGCAGAAACGGTAGATAGGCTGCTTCATGTAAATTTAGGTGTAAAGGGTGTCTTCCCAGTCTGTGTAAATCCATCTGTGCTGTGCCTTTGATACTGGAGCTGGGCACTGCAGACATTTCCCTGTGGCTTGCTGGCTTTGTGTTGGGCCTTGTCAGCACAAGGCACTGGAGGAACAGTGGAAGGAGGAAGAGTGGGATGAAGGGGACTTCTCCGCCTGCCTCCAGTATGCTTGCTTCTGGTGCAGCAGTCAGCAGAGTGGCCTCAGGGAGTCCTGGGAGTATTCACCTCTGGTGCTTATGAAGCACCATGGTCAATCCATGCCCTCAAGGAAATTTCTGCCTGCAGAAAGGCCTTCATATGGACCTGTGCCCTCCTAGATCCCTTCACTCCTGTCTAGCTGTGTCATGGTGGCCACACCCTCTTGAGTCCTGCATGGAGGAATCCTAAACTCAGCCCTGTCTTTATTCATACACATACCTTGAACTAGTATATGTCCAGGTCCTGCATTTGTTCCTTGTGGGCCCCTTA
The DNA here is from genome assembly GCF_001458135.2 of Marmota marmota marmota. NCBI lineage: Eukaryota > Metazoa > Chordata > Mammalia > Rodentia > Sciuridae > Marmota > Marmota marmota. The sequence goes on along the minus strand of NW_025999895.1, from coordinate 3,751,564 downwards.
AAGACCTGTTTTTATTTCTCTTTAAACTTGCCCACTTTTTTCTAGTTAACACATCTTTTTTTTTTTAGTTTTTAGTTTTAGGTGGACACAATATCTCTATCTTATTTTTATGTGGTGCTGAGGATCAAACCCAGTGCCTCATGCATATTAGGCAAGCACCACTGTACCACTGAGCCACAATCCCAGCCGCATAGTAAGCACATCTTTATATTAAATCTACCCTGTTGAATCACTGGTGTAATCTCTGACTTCTGACTATTCCAGTGTTAAGATTCCATAACATTACTATTTAAGTCCAGACCAATTAAGTAAGCCATTGGTTTTCAGTTACTGTGAAACAGATTATCACAAACTTAGAGGTTTAAAGAACTGTCTATGTATTAGGTCAGAGATCTTAGATCAGAGATCTAGTAGGGTTTTTTGTTGTTGTTGTTTTTTGTAGTGGGGATTGAACCTCAGTGGGGCATGCTAAATTGCTGAGGATCTCAAAAAGTTGCTGAGAATGACCTCAAACTTGCAATCCTTCTGCCTCAGCCTCCCCAGTTGCTGGGAGCCATAGGGGCTCATTCTTAAAAGGCTGAGATCAAGGTGGTGGCCAGACTAAGTGCCCTGATGAGGATTTGAGTTGGAAGCTGCTTCCATTCTTGGCTGCTGGAAGAATTTGGCTCCTTGCAGTTGTAGGATTGAGGTCCTTGTTGTCCTTGGGGACTGGCATTGGAGCTGCTCCTTGCCTTCCTCTGTCTCTGATCTCTAATTTCAAATTTAAAGGGTTCCTATGATTAGGTCAGGCCCACCTAGATAGACTTCTAGACTTAAGGTCATCTGATTTGGGACTGCAAAATTACATCTGCAAACTCCCTTCAAAATGGTACCTAGATTGGTGGTGGTTAGAATAACCGGGACAAGGTACATGGATATCAGGGGCCAAGATCCTTGGGGCAGTCTTCTGTCTACCACAAATACAAATAGAAATGAGGAGGAGAAAAGTTAGTTGTGATGTATAGGTTTTTGTACCCAGAAAGCTCAGGATGATTAGCTAAAAATTTATGTATGCCATGTAGATGAATCAGTAACTTTACTTAACATCTGTCATCACTCAACATTTAGGCAATACATAGACTATCTGGTCTTTTACATCATAAAATACCAAGGTGTGAACTGAATGTGTATAAAAAGTAAATATGAAGAAAATGAGCAAGGGAGTAGATTAATATTGGAGCATGTGTTCAGCCCTGTGGAAAGCCTGGGTTCTTCCCCCAGCACTTTACATAAATCAGCAAACAAGAAAACAATGGTGTCTTCTGGAGGCATGGTGGCCCATGCCTGAATTCCCAGCAGTTTGGGGCTGAGGCAAGAGGATCACTAGTTCAAAGCCAGCCTCAACAATTTAGCCCTAAGTAACTCAGGGAGACCCTGTCTCTAAATAAAATATAAAAAAAAGGGTTTGGGATGTGGCTCAGTGGTTTAAGTGCCCCTGAGTTCAATCCCCAGTACCAAAAAGAAAAGGAAAGGAAAAGAAAAAACAATGATATCACTGAAGGGGAAAAACAAATGAGAGGTATTCTCAAATGGGAAAATAAAATCCTGAGGCTTTAAATTTAATTAATTTATTGGTTTAAAACAGTTCTAATTTTTTAAAAAAATCTATAATATTTTTCTTTTTGAATATGACAAAATGATCATAAATTGCATCTGAAGGATGAAAGAATAAACAGTTTTTAAAGGTGTAGTGAATGGAAGCTAGCGGTAGCAGATAACAAAATTTTATGAAACTGGAATGATGAGAATTTTGTGGTCCTTGCAGAAATGTACAACTCTTCATGGAGCAGAATGATCTTCAGGCCCATCTGTTGAATATGACTTTGATACACAAAGAGTCAGTGTCACAAATCAGTAGAGAGAGGAAGGATTGTTTAGTCCTGAACAATAAATGACACTCAGCCACTCAGAGTAAACTGTTTAAGAAAGAAAGCAAGGTAGAACCTAGTGTTGACCAAACACCTAAATTAATTTTAAATAAAGTGTTAACCGTATAAAATTTAAAAATTGAAGAAATCTAGAAAATAAAAACAGCAACTTTGAGTAGCTTCTGCACATAAAAGTGAAATTTTATTTTTTGTATAATTTTTGCCTTTGTTAAAAACAAAGCAAGAGGCTGGGGCTGTAGATCAGTGGCAGAGCACTTGCCTAGCACAAGTGAGGCACTGGGTTCCATCCTTAGCATCTCATAAAAAATAAAGGCATGTTACCCATCTACAACTTAAAAAAAAAATTAAAAAACAAAGCAAACTGAAAATGAGGAAATGGTTATGACCACGTGGTAAAAGGTTAACCAGTTTAATGTAAACTCTTATAAAAATGGGTAGAGAAAAAAAAAATCACTAAGAACTCAAAGGATGAGTCAGGAGATAAATAGGTGGTTCTCAGAAAATAAATTCATGTTGGTTAACAAATATGAGGAAGTATGTTAATTAGTAATCAGAGAATTATAACTTAAGACCATTAAGATGCTTTTTCTATCAGATTAGCAAAGATTAAAATTTATATTTAGTGCTTGTAAGGGTGTTTTGAAACCACACTTGTACTCGGCTAATAAAAATCCTTTAATTAGATTATTAAAAGGTTTTGGGATAACAGTTTGGTAATAAGTGCCGAAACCTTTAATTATACTCTTTTGTTTTCAAAAGTCTGCTTCTGGAAACATCTCTGCAGACAATAATTGCAAATGCAGAACAGACTACAAGCTAAAGGGCTCAGTGATTAAAAAGGAGTTCAGTGGAGACACCAGAATGAAACAGCAGGGGCTTTCAGTAAATGGTGGTCCATCTTCACAATGAAAGTGTATTAAAAATTAGTTGAGCTGGATGCAGTGGTGCATGTCTGTATTCCCAGCTGCTTAGCAGGCTGAGACAGGAGGATCACAAGTTCAAAACCAGCCTCCGCAAGTTAACAAGGCCCTAAACAGTTTAGTGAGACCCTGTCTCAAAATTTAAAATATTAAAAAAAAAAAAAAAAAAGCTAGGGATATGGCTCCGTGGTTAAGTGCCCCTGGGTTCAATCCCCAGTACCAAAAATAAAAAGAGAATGCTTTAAATCTGAAAAAGCAGAATATGAAATTTTATGTAAAGAATTATGTCAACCAGCCAGTCGACATACTGGTGCATACCTGCAATCCCAAATACTCAGGAGGCTGAGCAGGAGGATCACAAGTTCAAGGCCAGTGAGAAGCTTTCCAGACCCTGTCTCATAATAATAAAAAAAAATGAAAGGGGCTGCATTGGAGGAGCTCTGGGGTGGAGCACCCTTTGATTCAATCCCACTACTACAAAAGAAAAATATGCCAACTATATGTTTTTGTTTTAAGTTTAGAAAACTCTCTAGACTTAACTAAGCATTGTGTGTGTGTGTGTGTGTGTGTGTGTGTGTGTGTGTGTTTTATGTTTTATTTTGAGACAGGGTCTCACTAAGTTGCTAATAATTCTAGCTGGGATTACAGGTGTCAGCTACCACCCAGTTTACGTAAGCATTCTTGAGAGTGTAAATTAGGATGGTGGTTAACTATACTAAGAGTCTTGTGCCAGGAAGGAATCTTTCACTGCATCCTCCTCTCAGTATCTGTTTCTTCTCTGCACCTGCCCTGAAGTCAAGTCTCTCTCAAAAGGTTGCTGTCCCATTACAACTCCATCCCCCTTTGCTCCTCTTCTCTTATTTTGTGAGCACATTTTTAGGATCCAAAGTTTCCGTTATAATTAGCATCTTTCCCAGTCTGTATTTCAGACTGTAAACAACCAAATCAGTGGGGTTTGAAAACAGTTTCCTTTTCAGTGCTGGACCTCACTTGTTGCTTGCTGACTGTTGAAATTCTGTGTAATGGGGCATGTACCCAGAGATGAATAAGGTAGTGGGAAAATAATATCAGTTTTCAAGGAAACTTTTTAAACTTAAGAGGTGCAAGGATATATAGATTTAAAATATAAGAGCCCCATTCTAGATCACCTGTGTTTTCTGTAGAACTTTGTATGGCACATGGTACACTAAGTACACTCCAAATGAAAGATTATGTTTCCAGTTCCGACAAGTTTCTACAATTGAAACTCATTCATGTGGAGACCTGAGGAGCACCTCTGTCCCCACAATCTGTCTTGAGCACAGTGCTAGCCTGTTGCCTTACAGGTCATTGACCAGCAAGCCCCTCGGTAAGCATTTGGAAAGGTACAAGTGTGTTCAGGATGTCACATGGTTGGGGTAGTGTGGGAGTCAGGGATCCTGGATGTTGTACAGTGCCTAGGACTGGCACTGGTATGACATGCAGTATACCTCTTACTGCACACTTCACAGCTGTTGATTAGTCCTCTGGATATTTGTGTGAGAGACTCATTTATTTGAGCTCAGAACCCATTTCATGTGGATACAGTTTCTTTGTGTGCTGCTGTAATGTATGCTTCCTTTTTCAGGAAAGCAATTTTCGTACACATCCAGGGAAGATTGGACTTTATCTAGAACTTTCTCAGTGGTTAGTCATCAGTTTAGATATCTCATTGATATCAGTGCCACTTGTGGATTTGAGTTACAATGTCAATTTTATGTTCTTGATTAATACTCATCACAACCTGAAATCACCTTGTTTATTCATTTATGTTTTTTATTTATGTACCTGCTAAATTGTAAGCTCTTGAAAATAGCAATCTTACGTATCTGGTCACTGAATATCCCTGTTCCTCAAAGTCTGGTACATTGCGGCCAGTTATTAATAAATAATTGATGCATAAATTATGGATGGATGTTTGAATGAATGAACTGTCCTCCTGAGCCTGACCTTCAAGGGCTGATGTTCCTGAAGCCTTGGTCCCTGCCCCACTTTTGTATGCACTCTGAAACTCCCTTCCTTCCTAAACTCAGCTACAACCCTAGCTTCAATTTATATCTCTACATTGATAATCCCAAGGTTTTTATCCAGTGTAGATCTTTCCTTTGAACTTGAGAATTATAAATCCGGTTCCCAGTCCTTCCCCAATTTATTGCCTCAGTCATCTCAAATTCGTCATGTCCCTCTCCAGGGTTTGCCTTAGTGGCAGATGCTGCCATGCACTTGGGCATGTTGGAGAGAGACCTAGTGGCTGTGCTTGATGCTTTCCTCACCATTTATGCCCATATTCAATTCCTCACCAAGTCCTGTTCACTTTGCTTCCCAAATAATCTTCAAACCCAGATTCTCTACTGCTCCCAAAACCTAGAGTTTCAACTCTTTTTGGCTGCAGTAGCCTGCCTGTTCATGGGTTCCACTAGTCCATACCAGCCTTCCCATAATCCAGTTTCCACAGGGTAGCTAGAACAAGCTCCTAAAAACACAAATACAGTTGCTAATCTCTTGCTTATTTCATTGCTCTGAGGATAAAGACAAAATCTAACCTAAGTCCTCCTCGCCTGCCAGAGTTGCTCTAGCTATTTCTTCCATTGCTCCCCATCCCTTAGGCGTACCTGTCATCTTATTGTTTTCTTTTTCTTTTTTTTTCCTTCTTGGCAGTGCTAGGGATTGGACCTAGGGCTTCACAGGTTAGGCAAGTTCTCTATTCCTGAGGTTGCACCCTGAAGCCCTTTTGCTGATTATTAAACATGCTCTGTGCTTTTCCCCATAGAGGTTTCATGCATGATGTCATCCAGTCAGCTCTCCTTCCAAATTTAAGGTCACTGCCATAGGACCATCCATGACCTCCTGACCGATCAAGCCCCTCCCCTATGTTGTGCTCATAGCACCCTGCACTTCAGAGAACCTTGTAATTAATGGATCATGATGGGAATTGTATCTCTTTCCCATATGAGTGCATGTGTAACTTATGAATGTAGGTATGGTTTTGGTATATTTATTTATGTTATCACCATAAAGAATGGCTTGATAGCAACTACAATAATTTGTCTTCCAAAATTGAGTTGATTTTTATCCAGTAATTTCATGGGGTAGATCAGTTTGACTTGTTACTTCAAAAGGACAGTATTTCATTTGTTCTAAGAAATTCATTTCACCTATTGTAACATATCTTGAGATTGGCACGGGGTTATAGTCAGTGGCATGTTTGTTCTGGTGTAATTGTCAATTTTTTCTTTCTTAGTACATAAGATAACTATGTTTTATAGTTAAAAGTAACTTAGTTTATATAACATCTGGTACTTTGTAACAAATTCATTCTAAGAACCTGTGTTGCTTGGTCATTCTGTGGAAGCATTAATAAATTTTCTGTAGCTAGAGCATATAAGGGATGACATCTTGCTCTCTTGGGAAGTTTCTGACTAAAATTCTTTTTATCATATCTATAGAGTTGAAAGTTGGGGGCTTGATTTGTATATTGTAGACATAAACTTAAGTTGTGTCTATGTGTACATATCTGTTTTGTTTTAGAAAAATTATCGTTTGTAAAAAATTGGCAGGCTATCCATCAGTTCTAGAGACTGTTAATTAGACTCAGACTCTCTGAGTATATTCTCCCTATTTTTTCTTTCTTTCTTTCTTTTTTCTTTTTTTTTCTCCCTGTGGTACTGGAATTGAACCCAAGGTTTACACATGCTAGGCAAGTGCTCTATCTCAGAACTGTGTCCCTGGCCTGTCCTCTTTTGCAAGAAGTTTTGGATGAAGTATCTGCAGACGTTTTCCCCAGCCTAGATCTGAGCAAGTTCTGGTCAATTGGATATGAATAGAAATAACATGTAAAATTCCAGGACATGAACCAAAACGGACATGATTTGCTCTCCAATTCCTCTTTTTCCTCCTCTAGTGAATAAAAAGAACTTAAGTCCCAAGATGACCTCAAAATGGAATAAAGGTACCTGGCCAGCCTCTGGACTATGGAAGGGACATCTTGAAGATGTTGTATTTTGGAGTCTCTCTTTCATAGCAGCTTTGCCTGTATTCTAACTAATGACCATCCAAGAGATGGTATTGATTAGGGTCTTCAGTTTCCAACTCATGAGATTCACCTTCCTGTCGGTTCAAGTCTGAAGCATATGGTTCTCACTTTGGACTATAATAAAGAATATATTCTCTTTTGGGGATATAGTGTGGGGTGATGCATGCAGTGTATGCTTGGACTCACTCAATCAGCCCTCAGCTTGAATGGCAGCTCTGCAGGTTACTGTCAGTGTCTGTGCATTGAACTGCTCACCAATATCCTCCCAACTTCAGACTCTTCTGCTTTAAGACGTTGGTGTTACCTATTTCAACAGGAATGTTTTAAGGATTAGATGAGATCTTCCCAGTGCTTAATAAATTGCCATTGCAATTTGTTATTGCAAGTTTGAAGAACTATAACCTCAAACTGTCCACCACCCTAGTATTTTTTTCATATGAAACTTGGTGATTTGGAGGATAGTTTGATTTTCAAAGTTTTATCTTTGGACTAAGCACAACATGCATCAGAAACATGGACATATTGTCTGGACTTCCTAGACACTTGCTGACTTTTTGAGCATTCTGAGTTTTCCCATTATGCATGTTGGCTGTTGAGAGCCTGTAAGAGATGGTTTAAGGAAGCCCATACTTCACACACTCTGGTGATCAAAAGAAGCTGTCCAGTGCATGATGTTCCCCTTTATGAGGTACACCCTCTGGAAATTTTATTTTTGGACCTGACAGCTAGGAAACTTTTATTTCCACTACAGAATAATTGTGTTTTCATGCTTAATGAGAATCCACAAAGGACAGAGGAACTAAATCATAAATGGTAAAATAATTTGGGAAATTGTCACTACAGGGCAAATTGTAGGTTAGCCCTGAGTATCTATTAATCTGTTACTAGGTGTAGTTCCATTAAAGCCCTCAGAGGAGGTAAGCTGTAGGCTCCTTCCTTCCTCCCTTCCTCCCTCCCTCCCTCCCGAAGGCCAAATTAGTGGCAACTAGCAGTACTTTGTTTTTTTTAGGGCAGTGGGAAATGTTGCCTTTTCAAATGGGCATTTAAAGTTTAGAATAGCGTAGTATTAGACACATGGCTCCTACAAGTTTACATACTCTGAATACTAGAGTTGGGATGTAAGACAGTAATTTCCAGATAGTTGTCAGGTGCAGAAACAATAGCCTGTGGCCAGAAAACACTTGCTAGCATTCAGTAGGGGGACTCTAGGCCAGGGCTCTGGTGTGAGCTCAGTTGGTCCAGTGAGCAGTACGCTGCTTTGTGCTGCTTGAACAAATGACTAACAGCTAAGCTTCATTTTTTCTTAGATAGTTTCTCTAAGGTCTCTATTTAGGCTCTTTTCCCCTCCCCATCTGAACCTGCCATGTGCTTGAAAACAAAATAGAAAATTAAATTTCTTCTATAACTGATATTTTTTCAGATGTTTTCTTCCTCATTGTTTCCTATACATTTCCAAAAACCTGTGGGCTTTTTTTTTTTTTTCTGCACAGATATAACTTAGTCACATAATTTTTTTTTCTACTTAAGTTTCATTATAGAAACTGTTAGACAGATACTCTGCTCCTTTATCAGCATATTGCTATAGCACATACCTCTGAAAGCCTCTCTCCTGCGTCTTCCCATACTATCCCTGAGCTTCAGATGTTTCTGGATCAAGGGACTGGGTAGATTGTGGTATCATCTTTTCTTATTTGATTTTTCCCTTGCACAGTTTGTCGTCAGGCTATTTCTGCCCAGGTTTGTACGCCTGCCTGCTCTCCCAAATTAGAATCCAGCTTTGAGCACAAGTTAATTTAGTGGCTCCTGAAGCCAAATCTATTCCGTTAACAGCCCTGTTAGCTCACAGAATTGCCAGGTTTTTGAACAGGACAGGCTCCTAGAGTTCACCTACAGTCCATTGCCCTGCCTTCTTTCATTGCTTCAGACACTGCCTGTGGCCCCCTCCACCCCATTTCCATGGTGCTGGGGCTTCATCCTTTCCTGTTTCATAGTAATGAAGAGTCCCTTTTATAAACCTGCCAAATGTAACACAAGTTTTGGAATACTGACATCATGGAGATTTAAAAAAAAAAAAAAAAACACAGCGGGCTAGTGATACTAGCAAATTCAGGCAGAAGAGCTCTTGTACTCTCAGGTTTGGTATTTCAGGTCTGTGTGCTCTTAGTTAAATTCATCATTTAGGCACAACTATGATGACGTGACAGTATAAAAAGGTATCCAGTTGGGGCTGGGGTTGTAGCTCAGCAGTAGAGCACTCGCCTAGCACGACGTGCAAGGCCCTGGGTTTGATCCTCAGTTCCACATACAATAAATAAATAAAATAAAGGTATTGTGTCCAACTACAACCAAAAAATAAATATTAAAAAAAAAGGTCTCCAGTTACGTGGCAGGATTGAAATAGGCTCTCGTTTTAAGGGTTTCTCTTATCTGTCACGAGAGAGAAACCATATGGCATTGTAAATGGGGAACGTTTACTATAACGAATAGTTACTAGTAGCAGGGATTAGAATGAAGAGGGATTGAAGGTCAGGAGGAAAAAAAAGTCTTTTGAGAGTATAGAACAGCGGATTGAAGGGCTAAGATGGAGGACCCGGTAAAAGCCCACAGGACTGAGGCCCAGGCTCACCGGAGAGGCCAAAATCATGGTTCAGGGCATGGCAGAGAAGTTGCTGTGATGCCGTGTGCATGGAAGTTTGTCATCTGCTGTGAAAGCAGTCATGGGAAAGGCCTCTCACCAGAGGTACTATGCTGGCAGCACCCAGCCTACAGCAGAACTCACCTCACACTGTCTCTCTGGCGCCCTCTACCAGAAAAGCTGGATACCTGACCAGCTGGCAAAGGAAAAGTAAAGGCCACAGATCCATTTTCACAGAGCAGGCAAAATTCCTGACCTCCATACTCCTCAGCAGTTGGAATTGGACACTTCTGGGTATGGTTTTATGCTTTTCACAGGTTACAGAGTACATATATTTTTTAAATTTTCTAGCAAACAGTGAAATTCTGATTATGTCAGTAACTACTCCGTAGCTTGCGCACCAGGCCATGCCAGCAAGTTCTACTGTCTCTGAAACTGGTTGGAGATTTTTTTTCCTATTTCTTTAAGTATGTTCAGCAACAACAACAAAAATATTTGTGTGTGTGTGTTTGTGTAAAATTGACTATGAAAATGGAATGTCATTAAAATTATACTGCTATTTTAAAATTTTGAGGCTATTTTAAACTCAGATAAAGGTATTCAAAAAATAAAAGGGTATCTGTAATTTCTCTAATTGTAATGGACATGCTAACACAATAATACTTACAGAACTTTTATAGTGGTAGAAATGCTTACTGAACATAATCACCATTAAGATCAGTCATAATTAAAAGTGCTGCTTCTGTTCTGTACTCAGTTTTATTGAGCAAGCCCAGGTACTTTTCAGGATTTTTTGGTTACAAGCAATGAAAAGTAACTATAATTTAAGGGAGGAAAAGAACTTTGGACCCATATGAGGTAGTTGACAAAGTTGAAGGAAAAGCTGACAAGCCAGGACAAAGACCAGCCACCTGGAAAGGAGGACAAGCCTTGTATAGGGACAGTAAGTGAGGTGAATCTGCCTCAGCTGTGTGCTGAATGGTGCTCCTTCCATTCCAAGGAGTATCATGATCGGCCCATGCCACTTTCGTGCTCACGCCCTGCTGAGGAACACAGGGCGTTGTGTACCAAGCTGCAGAAACTACTTCTTCCTGGACTCAGGCCACATCTCATAGAGACTCAGCTCTTCTCCCCCCCCCCCCNGTGTTCTACCACTGAGCTACAGCCACCCCCCCCCCTTTTTTTTTTTTTTTTTGGCCTTTTTTCCTTGGTGTGGTGCCCCATTTTCAAGATCTTTGCAATTGAGAGGCAACTTCCACAGCTTCCAACCTCTGGTTCATATCCAGGACCCTCCCTGATTCTAAGTACTGTGGCCCAGAGAATGCACTGTTCTTTGATTAGCCAAACATGGTAGGTTCCTGGAGCCATTGTCCCTAAAAGTCCCTGGATTCAGGTGTGGGAGAAAGAGTCATTCTCTATGGGGAATCAGGGTTCCCAGTTGGGAAAAAGATGCCATGTGGCAAAGTGAAACATACAGATGACTAACCTTATTTTCCAGAAAAAGCCTACCAATATGAGAAATGACATTTGTTCTGTGATTAAAAAGCATGTGGAAGAAGAAAATAGGAGAATACTGGTGAAACGTGTCAGTGGCCAGGCAACAAGCCCCAGAGGTGTTGGTTTCTGAGGCAAGAAGCATGCAGTGCTGTTTCTTGAGAAGTCAGGTAAATTCAGGATACAGGAGCTCCGTAGTGAGAGTTGCTAGGGGGTCCTGTATTGTTTTGTTTCAGCCATAATGGTAAATCTTAACTAAATCCTGGGTCTGCAGTCTGTATTAGCGCTAACATGGAAATAATTCAGGATTCCTTTGAAAGCTTGAGGCCAGCTGGTTTTGTTATGCCTCTCAGATCTCTAGAATTCTTACTCACCCTCCAAAGTAAAAGTTGAGACCACAGCAGACCTTACCTCCTGTGGGCAACGGGTCCAGGGCTTCAGTATGTCCCAGGCCTTCACTGTGCTGCTTGGGCCTGGCCCAGGCACATAGCCAGGGGTTAGTCTGAGACTTGGGACAGTGTACGCAGATTTGGTATTTTAGGTCTCACATTCTTTGGGGTCAGCAGCACACACGCAGAACCAAGTAGAGTCCACCCAGACAGTGACAGCCCATACCCAGAATTACGGAATTTTCCTTTTCTAGGTGATTCCTCCCTGGGACCCCTTATACCATCTAGCTCCCAGGAGCTCCTTTTTCTAGTCTTCTGTGAGAAAGGTCTCCATTTTAGCAGCCTGTGCCACCCCTGCCACAGCATGGCTTTGTGACTGCAGCTTACACCCTGGTCAAAGCCTCAAGAGAAGAGGGGAAATGAGAAATTCATCCCCCTACTGGTTGGCTTCCTACATTTCAACTCCTCTCCCTAAGCCACTTGCTTGTGTTTACTTTCCTTTATTTGTGTTTTTGTATTGTATTATTCTTTGTCCAGTTGTTTGTTGTGAATCAGCAGAAAAAAACTAGAGTGGGCTTCCCCCTTCTTTGCAGGCCCAGAAATCCTACATCACTGTCTGTATTAGTTTTCTGTGCTGCATAGCAAATCACCATGAACTTGGTGACTTAGAGTAACACATTCTTCTTACTTCAGTTTCCATGGGTCAGGAGGCTGGATGCAGCTAGGGCCTCTTAAGGCCTCAGTCACAATGGGAGCTAAGGATGGGTTGCTTGTTGTCCATGCTTTCTCAAGCCACTGGCAGTATTAGTTCCTTGTTGCGGGATACATAATTGTTTCATTTCTTCACAGCCAGCAATCAAGAGGGAGAATCTAAAACCAGTCTGCTAGAAGAGTCTTCTATCACATAGCAAGGGAATGGAATGGCTTACTCCTCTGCCCTCTGCTGGTTAGAAGCAAGTCACGGTCCCTTCCACACCTAAGGGGAAAGAGTTACATGGTAAACCTCAGAAGATCTGAAAATTCTGTCGGCCACATCACCCAAGGATCCTCCTCTGGTCCTGTACATCAGAGCTACTTGGTGTGTGTTTCTCTTCTTCACCCCTAGTCCTGATATTATGCTAGATGACCAAGTGGTAGTGATGGTAGGGTTATTTTTGTTTGTTTTGTTTTGTTTTGTTTTGCAGTACTGGGGATGAACCTAGAGTACTCTATCACTGAGCTATGTCCCCAGCCCTTTTTATTTTAAGCTAAGTTGCCAAGGCTGGCTTTGAGCTTGCAATCCTCCTGCCTCAGCCTCCTGAGTAGCTGTGATTCCAGGTGTGTGCCACTGCGCCCGGCTTAGCTACACCTTTTCACCACCGCCATATGCTCATAATGGAACAGTACAGCAGAACCCCTTCTTGTGACTCTAAATCCCTCTCTGTTTCTCATTACTGTTTCTTTTCATAGTATGTGGAATATTAAATATAACTCAAGCTTTACTGTCTCTTTCCTACTAGATTATATGTCCCAGAGATCTAAGATTACCTTGTCCTCTTATGCTACCTACAGGGTGCAGCAAATATTTCCCATACAAAGCAGGCATTCAGACATGTTGAATAAAATAGAGAACCTTACATATTGCTGTGACAACTGATCAGGGTACCACTTCCTTCCTCTTCTCTCTTTAATTTTGTCTGCTAACATTTTACCAGCCCTTCTTAACTTAAACACCACAAGGACTTGTTATTGAATTAGCCAGACTTTTAAAGTAAAAGTCACACATGCGTGCACACGCGTGCATGCACACACACACACACACAGCTTCACACAGAATGAACTAGGGAATATTTTGATGAGATGTTCGGAGTGTAACCAGTGTAACTTCAGGGTGTAAGACGTGGTGTATCTTATAGATGGAAACTAAAGATAAGAAACATTTTCAGTTTTGGTTAACTAAACCTCAAGGGCAAAAACAGGTCCCCTTGCTCTTTTACTGAATCTTATTCTTTAACAAATATCCATAGCAGTCAACAGAAAGACTGTAAATTGGAATATTCTCCATTCTTAGTAGTTTTATAGAGGGTGGGGACTGGATTCCCAGTCTGCCTACATAATTTCATCTTTCAAATCATTGTTTCCTTGGGAAAATGTGAGTTTCATGAGGAGCACTGAGTGCATGCTGGTGGGGCCCTGTGGAGAAGCTTTTGTCCCCCACCCTTTCCAGAGCTGCCTGAGACTGTGAGAGCTGCTTTGTTCTCTACCTGTGCCTTCTAATCCCGAGATTGCAGAATTGTTTGAGAATGAAAGATTGTGTGTGTGTGTGTGTGTGTGTGTGTGTGTGTATAAACTTGGATGATTATCAAAATAAAGTTTTTCTTTAGTTAAAAAAAAACAGCCAGAGGGGCTCACCACAGGATACCTTGTTGTATAAACGGTAGGTACTTTGTATCGCCTTGGCCCTTCAGACTTGCTCCTGGCCCTGAGGTTTAGGTGTGCAATCAGATTTTCTCCTCGCCTAGTTCCCACTACTACTGAAAATAAGCCATGCTGCCAGTCTAAGCTATGCTGTTTTCTTTCCCAGAATCTGGGGAGGGGAGGGGGAGTTCTTTGTAGGGGCAATAAACTGGAAGTGGAGTGGATGCATATGAATAGAGGAATTTATGATATAAGTATTTTATGACAACATTCATACCATGGTATATTATGGAGCCATTAGAAATAATAGATTGGATCTGTCAGTTGCAGGGTGGGAGGGAGATTCCCTCACCCAAATATATTGAATGAGAAAAGCAAGATGCAAAAAAGCTTATATAGCATTATCCCAGTTTTGCAAAACAATAATCAAATAACACCCCTTGTAAAAATGTATATGTATTTTCATATCATTACATAAGCTTGGACAGAAACAGGTGTATCTGAACTGATTGGTTAACACAGGTTATCTGGTGGTCATGTAACAGTGGACAGTTGATGTGGATGTGGAGAGACATGAGAATTGGGTAAAGGGATACCAAGAAAATCAAACAGAAAAGCAAATATTTTCCTGAGGGGGGAAAAAAATGCCAAGCACAGTGGCACATACCTATAATCCTAGTGGCTCAGGAGACTGAGACAGGAGGATCGTGAGTTTTAAAGCTACCCTCAGCAAAAGTGAGATAGATGCTAAGCAACTCAATGAGACCCTGTCTCTAAATAAATATCAAATACGGCTGGAGATTGGGCTCAGTGGTCAAGTGCCCCTGAGTTCGATCCCCAGTACCCCCAAATAAAGAAAAAAATTACATTTATAAATTTACATTAAATCATGTATATGTAAATGTAATTCTAGGTATACATGATCATATCAGAAAATAAAGTTGGTGTCTTGAAAAGAAAGTTTGCGTTGAGATTTTGTCCTGTGTGGACTTCAGCTGAGATCTTCCCAGACACTAGTAACAAATGCCCTGAATGGTAACAGGTTTTTCTTGGTGCCACAGAGACAGAACAGAATCCTGCCAACAAAGCACTCATAGCCCAAGGACAGAGGAAGCTCATGCTTTCAGTTAGAGCTAGGATATAATGTCTCCTCCCTCTCCAGAAAGATCCTGTGAGAGGAAGCCCAGTTGCTCATCTTGCCATGTGCTGACCCACAGACACACATCTCTGCAGTGGCCTTGATCATTTGCTGCACTTGCACCATTTATGTGAGTGTCCTTGGGTGTATGTATACATTGCCTTTTTCATGGTTGTAACTCCAGAGCACTTGTAAAGCCATTGCCCAGAAAACACTTGTTAAATGAATCATTCCCTCCCTCCACTCATTCCTGTGAGATTGAACTAGTGGCCATAAGGGATGGTCCTGAGGTTTAGGCTCTCTAGGAAAGTAATTGATGAAAACAATTTAGAAGGAAATGGGAATAGAATAAAAGTCACATCCAAATGTTGGAAAGTGGGATCAAAAATTCCAGCAGTGGAGTAATCTGGATGGTCACTAATACTAGATAAAGTGCCCTGGTTACCAGGGAAAATGTCATATTTTGGCACTTGAGACTGCTCTGGCAAAATAGCCAGCACCTTGTCTGTTCTCTAAAGCAAAGCCTACCATGAAACAAGTCTACTCATGCACACAAATCCCTGGATTGTTTTTTTTGTTGCTTCACATTCAGGCCTGAATGGTCAAGCAGGGATTACTAGACAACTAAGGAAATGCTCTCCTGTCAGAGCCCAGAGGAAGAAGTCTCCAAAGGAAGAAAACAGACAGTTGTAGGAAATGCAGAAGCCCTTCAGAAAAACCCTGATTCATGTTCACAGCTGGAATAGAGGTGGTTCTCATCCAGAAAACAAGAGTGTGGAAGGTGCTGTGTTAAAGGAACATTCAAGAGAGAAAAAGTTACTAAAAAATTTAAATGACATGAAACAAACTCAGTAGATGGTTTGGAAGATGCAGTTGAGCCAAGAGCCCAGGAAATAGTAATAGTAGCAAAAAAGTATAACATAAAAGGTTAATTATTATTGATCCAAAAGGTTCAGTATGTTATTTAGGTAACCCAAAGAAGATGTTCTCAAGAAAATAGCTGAAGGAAGTGTGTCTTTGTTGAAAGCATCTGCCTAATGCTAAGCAAAAATAAGGGCAGAAAAAATGTGCAGGTATATCATCCTGAAGTTCCAGAACCTGGCAAGTTCAAGGCAAAAGAATAGGTAAAATTGTGACAAGATCAAGAGATTCCAGAAAACCATACACATGGCCAGCAGCTGTGAGAAGTCACGGGAAATGTAGATCAAAACCAAATGAGGTATGTAGTATAGTCAGATTCGCAGAGAAAGTAGAAGGGAGGTTGCCCAAAGCTGAGAGATGGGGAAGTGGAGGTGTTTTGGTAGGGATAGTTTCAGCATTGCAAGGTGGACTTCTGTCCAAGAGTGTAAACAGAGCACTACTGAACTGTGAACTTAAAAATACTTAAAAGGGAATATTGTGTATATTTTAATATGATTTTTAAAAATTTACAGGGGTTCAACAATAGGTTGTTCTCTCTCACAAGGGGTGCCCCCAACCCAGACAGAGCAGAGTGGAAGGCTCTAGAATTGGGATTTTAGAGGGCCATATTTTAAACTCAGCAGGGGAAAGAATATAAAATCAAAAACAACTTGGGGGGGGGGGCAGAGACAATTAGGAACTCTAAACCAGCTCCACAAACTAAAAAGTGGTCACAGTGTATTGCATAGCTCCGCAGCCAACATTTATATATTCTTATAAAGCAAATGCCGTTTATTGATTTAATTGAAAGTAGTGACGAGGGTGATGGAGGAGCCAAATCCATGGCCATATTACAGGAACTAAGCTGTTACCCTCTCAAATTGGTACCTTAAGAAATCACAAGCTGTGCATACCATGTAGAGATGGGAGAGAGCCGAGCCTCCCCACACATTTTGGAGTGGATTAGTAAGTGAAAACAAAATAATGGGGATGGTGTGCTCCCACTTGTGGTGGTGGTGGTTTTAAGATAGGTGTGTAGCCATAGAGAGAGAGCATTTTCTTTTGAGGTGTGTTAACTTGTTTAATTGCTCTGGGACAAGCTGATGCCTGGGCATGTGACAGAGATGTAGGGTATTGGTGCAGCAGGCCTGAGGTACAGTGTGTTGTAGTCGGTAGGGACCATACTATTGGGAAGACCACCAGAGACAAATCTGGGGTGGGTTAGCAGCAAGAGGCTTGGAGCACTATGTCTGTATTGAATAGGTCATGGGAAAGTGACTGTAGATTATGCCAGAGTTGTAGGGTTATTGAGGGGCTGCCTGTGCCAGGGCCCAGGTCTGGAACCATCGCCAGTGACCTCATATCCACATGCTGGTCAGTGTCCCTCAAGTACCCTCTACTAAGAAAACTCTACTTTGTGCTCACTGAAAGGGCAATGCTTCAAGCAGCTCTGTTAGCTATCGCAGCCAGGTGTTGAAGGGTGAATTTGGAGCTGACAGCAATCTGTTGGCCACTGACACCATCCTACGCCAGCCAATTCCTTTCAGCTTTGCAGCCTAGCTCCTAGGCTGCTGTGACTTCTTCCAGGTGTGTTCCTCTATGCTGCATACCCATGTATCTTTACAATAACTTACCATGCCATATGAGACCTGTTTAAGAAAACAGTTGGTTTATCAAACAAGCACATAATTATAGTATGCTGAGAATCACTTCCAGAGATTTTGGTATGTTGAGCCAGGGTGGAACCTAGGAATCCACTGATTATGATGATGGTGATCCCAGAGGCAACACTTTGAGAAACATTGGTGTGGGGCTACAGGGAAGAGACTCCATGTTGTACCCACATTCCCAATACAATGTTTGGTGGTAGTTTGGTGCCCAGTAAATGTGGACTGAATGAAAGAGACAACTAAGCCAGTAAAAAGATAAGACAGCTTGTTGTAGTAGAAAAGTACACCTAGCAATACAGAATAAATGTCCATTTCTGATGATCTCTGTAAGTGGCCTCCTTTTACCCATATGTGCCTGGCTTAAACTTTCTGCAGTTAATGCTTTTTCCACTTTTTAATTTTAAAATAGCCATTATACTAATACCACTTCTTTTTATTTTTGACAGGGAGAAAGAACAAGAAACACGAGAAGAGGAGCATTTGATGGAAGAAAAGAAAAAGAAAAAGCAGGAAGAAAAGAAAAAGAAGGAAGGTGCTCAGAAAAAGGTTTGGCCAGAGTTACTAACTTCATTGTCTCTGTGATCATTGTGTCTCGTTCGCATTGTCATAGCCATTCTAGTGCCAAGTTTCATCCTACTACTACTTTAAGTCAATCTGCTAAATCTGTAACCAGCAAGTAGTAGATATCGTGCTAGTGGAATACACACAGAGTGACAGCTGCACAAGTCTCTTTAAAAAAAAATCAGAGCTGTGTTTCAAAAAGTTTGATTTTAGTTGTTTGTGATAAAGAGAACTGTCCAGAACAGCCATCTCTAGGCAATGAGGAAAGGGCCATGAAACTTAATCTTATTAGAAAAGCTAGAAATACTTTTTGCAGTTTTGGAATATGTTCTTTTATAAATCCTAAATATTAGTAAATATTTAATAAATACTAAAAATCAAAAATTCTGCTGTAAACATTAAAGTTGTACTTGAATTTCATGGCATTTAAAATACAAAGTATACCATTTGTCTTCATTCTTGCCCATGTATCTTATAGTTTAAAACCATATGCCTTTTAGACTGTTTTAAAATATAGAGTTCAAGGAGCTTCCATATAGTTTTTTGGGGGTTTGTTTTTGGGTTTGTTTTTTTTTTTTTTGCCTTTAGGTTAATACTGGGATGTAATCAATGTAGACAAATACATATTTTTTTCCCTGTAATGAATTATAATAAATTAACTGGACAAAAACTTGCTTTTAAAATTTCCAATACTAAAATTCTGTTGATAAACTTTTATATATGCACACATTCTACACACTATTGTTCCTAAAGAGTTTCTGGTTTTTTTTTTTTGTTTTTTTTCCAGGCTGCTGATCAAAAAACCAAAGGTAAGTTTGTTTATATTGAGGGGGAGGGGCTTTTTATGGTGGTACTAAACTTTTTATGATGAGGGTGATTTTTAAAAATTTTTAATTGATGTCTAAAAAACAAAGGATATAAGCCTGTCTGTGATTCTACTTTTTTATTATTCATTGTGAAATTCTTCATTTATCACTGGTTTTACATCTGCATCTCATTGGCATTTGATTAATCTAAAAATGCCTTAAGAATGTTACATTAGCTTTCTACACAATGCTTTTTAAATTTATTTTGGTTTATTTGCACCAAATAAGGATCAAACTGATTGAGTTGACTGAGTTGAAATAAGAACAACCAAAGATATCTGAATTTTTAAAAAAGCTTCCAGTTCCTCATTGCCAGCTATTCTTTGTAGGTGTAACCTTTTTGTATTTTGTCTTTCTTACTGATACAGAAGAGGTTTCTTTTGTGTCCTCTTAAGTCCTGAGCTTGCTTGCTTGCTGTTGTCTTAAGGGATGTTGGAAACACACACAGTTCTCAGCGAAGCTCCAGCATCCCTGGGGTTGTGTTGGAAATTTAGAATGAACACAAGCAAGCCACACTTTCAGCCTCTTCATTTCATGCTTGATGTGTTTAGGTGATTTCCTGTGGTTAAGGGCATACACTTGGGTCATATACACCAGCTCTGTTTCATTTTGGGCAAGTGACTTTCCTTCTTTAAATCTCGGGTATCTCATATTTAAAATGCGAAAGGTAATGAATTGCCTCATGAAGCTGTTGTAATGACAAAATGGAATCATGCAAGAAAATAGCTCAATGCCTCATGTATAGTTGGTGCTCAGTAAAGGATGTCTCTAATTGTTGTCATTCTTAAGTTCTTATTTTCTGTTGGACCATCACATGTACACAGTTGTATGTACAGACACATGCACTGAGATATTCTTATGAGCATGCTCGCTCAAGCTGCTGTCACTACCAATCCACTCTACTTCAGTTTGGCATTTTATTGTTTTCAAAGAAAAGGTTATGTATGTTATCTCATTGAACTTTATAATTGAGCAGGACAGGAATTCATTTACAGATGATGCTCCTGGTGAGTTAAGTGGCTTGTTCTTGATTGACAGTTGTAAAGATAGGACTGAGGGAGCCCAGGGCATCTGACCCTGGTGCACTCAGCCTCTGTGCCTTAAAATAGAGTCGTATTAAAAGATGAATTTAACATAAAATGAATACTAAAAGGCAGCAAAGTAAAAAAGACATTTTTCTTTCTTCTACTCTTAGAAGCACTGTGAATTTCAGAAGGGCTCAAAAGGGTTGGTACTTTAGTTGTATTTGAACTTACGATCTGAAATAAGAAACAATGGTTTCATTTTAATAATTGTCACTTAAAATACAGAATTATTTTTCTGAATCATTCATTTGCTTTTTTTAACATTGAGAAATTTTTACATTCTGCTTAAATCCTAGCTGTATTCTGTTTTCACTGTCATTGGAATTGTTTTTCCTCAGATAGTAACAGATTGCTTATTTATGTATAGTAATCGTGAATTACAGTTGGCCTGCCACTTTACACAGAGTTAATATTTTCTATTGCTGTGCTGATGAATATTTTCATTGCTGACTCCACATTCTACTGGGGTTTTTATTTTCTCTAAAATACTGTTCCTTTGGTATAGATTATCAGTAACTACTAACTAGCTTTAGAATGGTTCATAGTAATTATTATTCACATCCTGCTAAATTAAAAAAATGCTTTTTGGCTGTAAAGAATTTTAACAGTGCTACTACTAGGTAATTCACTAAAGAGTATTAGCAGTATTAGGTTCAAATTTACTTTGATTCTCCATTATTACCAGGCCAAATCAAAATTGGCTGCTACAAGTTGAAGGTTCTGACTTTCTGACTGGACCCTAATGTCAGATAACGCAGATTTGGCTCAACTGAACCAGTGAGGTTGTTTTCTTGTTTGTTTTATTGTTGTTGTAGATGAACACAATGCCTTTATTTTATTTGTGTTTTTTTTTAAGAGAGAGAGAATTTTTTAATATTTATTGTTTAGTTTTCGGCAGACACATCTTTATTTGTATGTGGTGCTGAGGATTGAACCCAGCGCCGCGCGCATGCCAGGTGAGCGCGCTACCACTTGAGCCACATCCCCAGCCCTTATTTGTGTACTTTTATGTGGTGCTAAAGATCAAACCCAATGCCTCACATGTGCTAGGCAAGCGCTCATGTACCACTGAGCCACAACCTCACAATCCTGTGAGGTTGTTATAGTAGCATCTCTGCTCAAACATGAGGTTGATCTGCTTCAAGCCAGCATTCCTGTCTGTGTCCCCTGTTCTAGCCTATAGTCCATAGGGCAAGGGCTCCATTTGCCTGCTCCTTCTTACCTCCCAGCACCCTCACTCAGAAACTCCTTTCATGCTAGATGCTGTAGTGGGCCCTTACATTTAGTATTTTGCATTGTTAGTGCATTCTCTCCAAAGGACAAATGACTGGAAGTTTGCTGTGTGTCCCAGTGACTGCAGAGCAAGTAAATGGTGGCTGATGTCCCCAGAATCTTCTGCCATACAGCCTGCAGGAAAAACACACAACAAACACTCACCCTGCATTGCCTGTGGCAAGGAGGATGCTCAGAGGCCAAGAGCTGACCAAGGACACAGTCAGCAATTGGCAGAGCTTGAGTTAGTTATTAGGTACACTTTGCTCCAGGGCCAAGGTAGCCTGCCTGAAAGAATCACCAGGAGCAGGGAGACCTTGCTGTATTCCAGGCAACACTCTGAAGTCCAGGGCCCAAGTCATTTGAATGTAGGAAGAGTTTAATATTGAATGAGTTCAGGAATTGAATACTCAAGAGAGAAGCTGTACCTATAAAGGAGAATGTGTAATGTGCCAAATCAGTTTTTTTGGATAAGGTTAAATTGTTTTGGTCTTGATAATTACATCAAACTTCATCAAATCAATTACTGATTTTCTTGTTCTGCAGTATTATACATTGTTCAGGGCTAGGGCTGTAGCTCAAATGTTAGAGCGCTTGCCTAGGTTGTGTGAGTGTCTCAAAGAAAACCTTTCAGCTAGTAGCATTAGGAAAGCAGTGACTGTTACTTGGCATTCATTGCATTTGACTTAATTTTCTCCATAACTGAAACTTGATCTCTTTTTTTTTTAATATTTATTTTTTAGGTGTAGATGGACACAACACAATGCCTTTATTTTTTATGTGGTGCTGAGAATTGAACCCAGGCCCTGCCCATTTGATCTCTTTTAAGTTTTGATTTTTTCAAAATATTTTTTTAGTTGTAGATAGGCACAATGCCTTTTTATATTTTATTTATTTTTTTTTATGTGTGCTGAGGATTGAACCCAGTGCCTCACACATACTCGGCAAATGCTCTACCATTGAGCTACAACTCCAGCCCTTAAATTTTGATTTATTTTAAACATTTTCAGAGAACTTTTTAGAGTGTATTATGTACACACATGTGTCTTCTCCTATCGAATTTTAACTATCTTGGTAGATCAATCTTCAATAGCATATTAAAATTTTTTCACATCTCACTATAACCATTTAACTTGAACTAGGAAGCTTCACTTTGAAGACTAATACTAAAAACATATTTTTTCTGAAAAACATAATCTAATATATAGCATACCCCATCCCACCCCATACATTTGTAAACAAGGTTTTCAGAAAGTCTGCTTTGCAGATTCACAACTAAACAGAAAATTCTCCCTGGCTGTCTTTTCACATCCTGACCTGTGCCTTCTTTGTGGAGGCCATTTTCTTTTAAAGGTTCAGAGCAGCAGAGTCAATGTGTGAAATACCATGCCACCAGTGTTCACACCCTGCATGCTACCCTGCAGCCAGGGGACACACTCACCGTCAGCTCTGGGGACTTTCATTCAGACATTGTGTTCACTGTTGTTCCTCTCCTCTGATCCTGCAGATCATCACTGAGGTGAATGTCCTACACTCCTGAAAAATCTGAGCATGTTTTATTTTTCTGGAATCCCTTCCCTCCTCCTTTTCCTGCCTCTAGTCTTGTGGTGCTGTTGTAGTTAACCTTTCCTTATTTTTCCTCCTGTGATGAAGAACATAAGTAGTGAATTTTTGTTAAAAATAATTTGAGCATTATCTAAAAAGAAATTAAAGTTTACTTGAAATCCCTCTATCCTGAGATATTTACCAGTTAACATTTTGTCAACCATCCTTGAATGCATTTTTCCTTATGAATTCACAAACATAAATATAGGTTTGTATGGACTCTGCTACTTCCCTCCAGTCCATATTCCTCAGGTGCAACCCCTCAAGTACTGCCCTGAGCCATCTGAGAACCTTCCTGTGAGCTGCTCACAAAGAAAATAATCTCTTGTCAATTTTGCATTGGTGCCCAAAGAACAACAGCTGAACACAATCACTGGGTTTGCATTAGTCAGATCCTACGTGCTCTCATAATTGGTGTGAGATCAGATAAAATCCTGCTGTGAAAGGCCATTAACTTGTATGTTACAGCACTGCTGAGGACATACATTTAATTAGTATTCTAATCTTGCTTGAAGGAGTATAATTTAAATTTTGGAATCAGGTATTGAATTTTGGCCATGTTTAGTTTTTAATTGTTAATTTTCAAAAAACCTTTCTGTGCTTTCACCAGGTGCCATGATGCACACCTGTAGTCCTAGTGGCTCAGGAAGCTGAGGCAAGAGGATCACAGATTCAGGGCTATCCTCAGTGACTTAGTGAAGGTCTGAAAATAAAAAGGGCTGGGGATGTAGCTTAGTGGTAAAATGCCCCTGGCTTCCATGCCTAGTACTAAAAAAGAAAAAGAGAAACTTTCTGTGCTTTTGTTAGTGTAAATCACCTAAAATCATATTCTTTCAATAGCCTCACATTGACCGATAAAGTTTTTGGAGTCACAAATTACATGCAGGTTGCTGTACTATTATTAAGACTCATTCTAAAAATACAGAACTTCTTGTACATAAATGAAGAATAGTAAGAATTGAGGTGTAAAGCTTCCCGGTTTCATAGCAGGATTTAGATTATCAGAGAGGAGCATTTACATTCTGCTCTTGACTAAGCAGGTGCACTTCTGCTTTCCTGTGGGGGGGAGTGATCACTGTTCGCTCTGTCTTTTAAGGGTCTCAATACAGTAATCAGAAATTAATGTTTATAAAGCGTCAGATCCATGTTTTCCTGTGTTATATAGAGTGGTAAAATTGGCCAGAATCCTGGAATTTACAAGTTTTCACACTCATATTCACATAACTAAACCAAATATCTGAGTGTGCACGTTTCTTCTAAAGGCAGTAGCTAAAAGTCTTCCACATGGTCAGTACTTATGTGGCATTTTATTTGCCTGTCTACAAAATTGATAAAATCTTAGAGCTTGAAGGATCCTTGGAGATTACCCAGTTCCTGTTTCAGATAAGGAATCGAGATCCAAAGAGGGTAAATTATTTGTGCAAAGTTTGACAGCTAGGTAACAGAAGAATTAGAACCCTCATTGTGCAGGTTTTCTTTTACCACCATATAGCAAGATGGGAGACACAGGTGTTATATACCTGTTACTAGTAGACCTAGTCACTCTAGAAGGAACTTCAGATCTTAGGATTCTTCTAAATAAGCTGAAAGAGCCAGGTGCGGTGACACATGCCTGTAATCCCAGCGGCTTGGGAGATTGAGAAAGGAGGATCACGACAAAGCCAGCCTCAATAGCAAGGCGCTGAGCAACTCAGTGGGACCCTCTCTCTAAATAAAATACAAAATAGGGCTGAGGATGTGGCTTCAGTGGTTGAGTGCCCCTGAGTTCAATCCCCGATACCTCCAAAAATAAATTAATTAATGGATAATAAATCCCGTCAAGATTTATTATATGAGGGATATTTAAGGGATGCTATCTTAGGTTTCTAAATATTAGATTTGTCTTTCTGTTTTTAAAGGAATCAATTTGCTGTTAAGTCTTGAGAGGAAGATAATAAATATATTAATTTTATCTCATGGGAACAAAAGTGTTAAGATGAGTTGTTTTAAAATAGATGGGTAATTTAAAAGGATAAAAATGTGTTGCCAAACACCAAACTCTAGGCAGGTACAGGTACATGAATGCCTAAGTTCCTGATTAAATTTTAAAAGAAAGGCAGTGACACTGGTGACAACAGGCATCAGGCAAGCATGCTCTGGTTCCTCATTCTAAGTCCAATCACAGCGTCTTCCTGTGATTGCTTCACTGAGTCTCAGATGACATGAAAGTACAGTATAGCCCTAAACTAAAACTTTAAACATAAAGGCAGTTTATAGTTCATAATTCTAAACAGAAAAAAACTGACAGCCTGCATTCTGAGAAATAGGCCCTTGTTAACCTAGGTTGGCTGATGCTTCTTTATTTATATGTGTGTGTGTGTGTGTGTGTGTAATTTTTTTTTTAAGTTGTAGTAGGACACAATACCTTTATTTTATTTATGTATTTATATGTGGTGCTGAGGATCGAGCCCAGAGCCTCACACATGCTAGGTGAGCGCTCTACCGCTGAGCCACAACCTCAACCCTGGCTTCTTCTTTTTTTAAAACTGCTTTATTGAGTCATTATTGGCTATCGTACACATGGTTAAGTAATACAGATTAACACACGTTGGCATTGATACACCTGTGGAACCATTGCCACAGTCAGTGTAGCACCTGTTATGATAGGTGTATGTTTAATTTACCAAAAAACTGCAAAACTGTTTTCCAGTAATAATACTATTTATTTCACAGTTGTACTTCACAACACAGAGTATAATTTCACTCATTCTAATAGATTTGTGGGGTATCTTATTAAGACTTTAATTTGCATTTTCTTTTTAAAATATTTTTAGTTGTACATGGACACAATAACTATTTATTTGTATGTGCTGCTGAGGATCGAACCCAGTGCCTCACACATGCTAGGCAAGCACTCTGCCACTGAGCCACAACCCCAGACCCCAATTTTCTTAATGACTAATGGTATTGAACGTAATTTTTATATGCTTATTTGTCATCTGCATAACTTCTTTAGTAAAGTTTGCCTGTCTTTATTGAGTTATTTATTTTCTTCTTCCAAATCGATTTGTGACACTCAACTGGCCTCTGGAGTTGGGCAGAGAGATGCCACACCACATGGCTTGGCATAGTCCTTCCCTCTCTTTCTGAGTGGGCAGGCACTTGTCATGTGATAATATCAAGAAACATGCACTTTTAAATATGATGGTTCATCTAGGTTTTAGCACACCAAAAATTGCAATGTGTTGGTTATCTAGAGTTGGCTGGTTGGCTGGTTAGTTCATTCATTAAACAGTTAATAAATACCTACTGGTCAGCAAAGATAAGTTTCCTGTTTTTAAAGAGAGATTTTAGTAGGGAAAAAAATATGTGTGTGTGTGTGTGCGCACGCGCGTCCATGTGTGCTTGTTCGCGCGCGCGTGCAAGTGAATGCAGTTCAGTTTCTGGGTGCTGCAATTTATTTATCCCACACCTTCTATCTGAAAAAATTTAAATGCTCATCTTTTCATTAAATGTTTATATCTGTATAAAACATAATTACCTACTTTTAAAAATAAATGAGAGGGGCTGGGGTTGTGGCTCAGAGGTAGAGTGCTTGCCTAGCATGTGTGAAGCCCTGGGTTGGATTCTCAGCACCACATATAAATAAATAAAATAAAGGTCCATCAACAACTAAAAAATATTTTTAAATAAGTAAAAATAAATGAGAGAATGGGAAAGGAAAATACTGACAAGAGTGAGATAAATGCATGCTAGAGCTGGCCACTTACCCAGTTGTGCCTTGAGTTTGCTAAGAAAGCAAGGAAAAAGAGACACACCTTTTCCAGGTCATCCCAAGCCCAGCCATCGGGCCATTAGAATTGAGCTTTCAACAGCCTATCCGACTCAGAAAAGGAGTTGAAACTAGGGAATTCAGATGTGATTTTCTAAACCAAAGAAAGCCATTGAAGTGTTCCAAGTGGGAGAAGGACATCATGAGATGTATATTTTAGAAAACCCACTGGCATGTCCAGGGTTAAAACTGAACTAAACTGATTTAGTGGGGAGGGGCAGAAGGCAGTGGGTGTGGGTACAATTAGAACAATGCATAGTGCAGGCTGCAGGTGAAAGGGGAAGGCTAATATAGATTAGTTTCTGGTTCTGTCTTTACTGTTATGCAGCAGATATTTATTGAACACCTGCTATTTGCTTGATAATGTGCTGGTTGCTATGGGGAGAAAATTATTTAAAAATATATATGCTTTCCATCCTGTGGGTCTTAGAGTTTTATAGGGAATAGATATAAGTCACAGCGCTACCTGTATCATTGCCAGCTGCCATGGCCACTGTGCAGGAAGGGAACTTGGTAGAATGAGAGCATAAGATCAGAGGACCTGAGAATTACAGATGGCATCTATAGGTAATGCTGACTAAGATATCTAAACAGTGACCAGAACACTGGTAAACCCGGGAAAGGAAAGAGGTAGATAAGGACCTCCACCTACAGAGGAACAAGCTTTTGCAGGCCTCAAAGGCTGGAGGAGTGTAGCATTTTCCAGGGGCTAGGCAAACAAAAGGCTGGCAGGGCAGGTGACACCCCATGTGCTGCCACACAGCAGAGGTGTTAGAGAATAGGAAGGCTTTTCAACCCACTTGCAACAGGGTCAGTTTTCCTTCTCCCTCACCAGTCTTCCCACTGGTATTTCAGTGCTTTGACGTGGGTGCCCCCTTCTGGCAGACTGCAGGACTCTGCACTCTTTGGGGGGGAATATGCTAGGATTAATACTTCGAAATGTATCAATTTAATATATTAAAGAAAACACACTAAGTTCCAGAGAAGAAAATATTCATGTCCTAGAACACCCTTGAGACATGATTCCATTTAACATTGTGTTTTTTGAGCTGTAGGATTTGCTGTCTGCTGAGAACTCGGTCAGTTCAGGGTAATTTAGGAGAGGAGGTCAGGAGGGGTTGGAAGAATGGCCCGCTGCATGTTTGATGGACTTTCATCACCCCAATGTCTGGTCCAGTGTGTTGCCTCTCTTGTATGGGGAGTGTTTCAATTGAAATTAGATACAAGAAAGATTGTAGAAAAGCCAGTACATTTTTTGATTGTTTTTGATATTGGGGATTGAACCTAGGGACACTTAAGCACTAAGCCATGTCCCCAACCCCTTTTATATTTTCTTTTGAGACAGGGTCTCCCTAAGTTGCTTTGGGAGCAGTATGTTTTAATGCTGTATTGGTAGGTGACTTTAACAGATGCTGTTACTAACATTTTCTAGTTAGGTCTTCTAAATCAGCCTGCTATTATTTAAAAAGAATTCAGAAATACTTGCCTATACCATAAATATTACATTTTCTTAGAGTAGAAGAATTCAAGGGCCAAAGTAACCTTTTAATTAAATGAGTCATACTGTTAGTAGTCATTACTAAAATAGTCTTACTTTCTTTTAACATTGATGTTATCTGATCTGAAATATTAAGCGTAGCATTAATTTAATTTTAATACCTCTTAGAGATCGCCATAATACATTAGAATAGAAAATACCTCTAAATAGCATTTCTCATTGGCAAAATAGACACTTAGTTAATGTAGTTTGTTGTTAATGGGTTTGTGCTCATTTTGAATTGGGCTCCAAATGTTACCATGGTGATAGACGAGCCAGAAGCTGTCAACTGAACAAACAGAAGGCCAGCGCTTTGAATCCCACTGGTATTGCTGATAAACACAACAGATGGACCCTCTTTACTCAGAGCTGTCTCCTACTTCTCCCACAATGTGAGTTGCTGTATAGGTTTCAGGAGAAATTGTAATCATGAAAACATTTCTTGGAATCTGATTATTTTAGCATATGAGAATACTTCTGTCATATAGTCACACTTGCAAACATTAATCATATATATTTGAGCAAATTTAAATGTAAAATGTTTTTTAAAACTCTGAATCTTGGGCTGGGGATGTGGCTCAAGCAGTAGCGTGCTCGCCCGGCATGCGTGCGGCCCAGGTTCGATCCTCAGCACCACATACAAACAAAGACGTTGTGTCCGCCGAAAACTAAAAAAAAATAAAATATTAAAATATTCTCTCTCTCTCTCATATCTCTCTATCTTTAAAAAAAATAAATAAAACTCTGAATCTTTGAATATATATTCTGTTTTGTTTTGGTACGAGGGACTGAACCCAGGGACAGTCAACCACTGAGTACATTCCCAGCCTATTTTTATTTTTTTATTTTGAGACAGGGTCTTGCCAGGTAGCTTAGGGCTTCCTTAAGATACTGAGGCTGGCCTCAAACTTGCAATTCTAATGCATGATATTTTAGTATTTTTTTTTTTTTGTCATTGTGTAGTACCTATGCATGAGAGAAGTTTCTTTGCTGTATCATACAAAAACTTGTTTCTGAAATTCTGAGATGCTATCTGTGTAAAAAGATGAATACAAACTCAGTTTCTCCTACTATATGCTCAACACAAATGGTTTCTATGATCCCAAAAGGTTTTGGAGGTTTCTCCCCACAGCAGCAAGCAAGCAAGCAATTCTGCAGTGGTCACCAGCTGCAAGTCCTCCAGTTCACTTCAGTTCTGGGACAATGTAAGACCCCAAAGGTTGAGAGCTCTGCCCCACTTCAGACCCGGGCACAAGTCGGGACCTTCTGAACTTCCCAGTGACCAGTTACAATTTGGAGCTCCCATAATCCCTCTTTAATCTTGATTGATTTGCTGGAGCTGCTCTCAGAACTCAAGCAAGTTTACTGGTTTATTATGTTGGGTATTTTAAATGGTTCGAATAAGCAGCCAGTTGAGGTGAACACGATAAGGTCTGGAAGGATCCCGAGCGCCCCACCCTCCTGCAGGTGATGTATTCTTGTTCAGCTTCCTGCAGAAGCTCCCCAAATCCTGGCCTTCTGGGGTTTTGTAGAGGCTCAGGCATGATTGGGGCACTGATGACTGTGTGGAAGGTGACAGGACACCAGGGCTAATAGGTCAGCAGGGAAACCCAGTGAGGCCTGTGTGTGCAGACTCTTCTTGCCCCCTCACATTCCTTCCTCTTGAGTCTAAGGAAGGACCCCCTCCGAAACGGGGAGTCTTGGGATCTGCTACTATCCGACAAGGCAGGACAGAGAATTCTGTGTGACCAGCTCTAAGACAGAAAGGCGGAGAAGATGAAGTCTCTTTAGCTTCTGTGAGCCACCTTGGGAAAGAGGAATTCTGGTTTCTGTGGCCTGCCTGGAGGAGAACAAGGAGCAGGCGGAAGGAGAGCAGAAGGAGGCAGAGAGGGAGAGGTTGTGCTCCCTGAGGCCAGAGGCAGCCCGGCCACTGAAGCAGGAGATTGTCTTCTACCTTAGCACTCTACAACTGTTTCTGAGCTGCTTTGGGAACCAAGGACAACAGGCCAGACACTTTAACAGAAGATTTGCCGGGGGGTGTGCGGGGCGCTAGGGTTGTGGCTCAGTGGTAGAGCACTCGCCTAGCACATGCCAGGCTCTGGGTTGGATCCCCAGCACCACATATAAATAAATAAAGTTATTGTGTTCAACTACAACTAAAATATATATATTTAAAAACAAAGATATGCTTGTTGTTCTAGTCACTAAGGACGTAACAAGGGCTATCTATGAGAGTTATGAGCCAGGAACTGTAGATGAAAACCAAAAAATGTATTTATCATATTGTTGATTAAATGTCTTTCTGGTGGAGTTGGAGGATGAATTAGGAAACCATGTTAAATGTATTCAGTCATGTAAAGTACATCTAGATTCTAGAAATAAGATGTGCTAAAATGTGTGGATTAAAACATCCCTGTAGGTCAGCATTTACCTATAAAAAGCAACTTTTAAAACATACCACTTTACCCTGTCAGTGTACTTGAGGCAACTAAGGGTGGCCCAGGAGATTGTAACTCGAGTTGCCTTTGAGATACTTCCATCAGAAGGAAGCATTTGCATGTCTTGCCCACACCAGAGGCCATAGTGTTGTTGAAAAGACTCAAGTGTCCTGCTTACTACTTAACTACTTAAAACAGAAACAGACTGAGGACAGGGGATGAAGTGCCTATGAAATCATGGAAAGGGTTGAGGAGGACTGAGCAGTCTCCAGAAACAACTCCCCCAACAGGAGCTGAGGAGCTGAGACCTGGGAAGAGAGTCGGGAGCCCTGCTGCCTGTTGCTTCCAGGCACGGTGCCTGCTGCAGCATCAGCCTGGTCTTTACAGCTGCACGCACAGCCAACTAGCCTGCCAGGGTGTACTCACAGGCCGATCCCCAGCAGCTGGGTACAGTTTTGCTGTTTGTTGAATGAAGGAGTAAATGAGTACCTACCTCAGTAAACCAGACAGAAGACAAGGGCCTAGATTGAAAGAGGGAGGGAGCTGGGGTATCTGAATTTCAAAGAGTATAGGATATCCTATAATGTTTTAGACAAATACAGTAGAGGGATTTGGGCAGTCCACATTAGATTAAAGAGAATTCTTCACTGTATTGGGGCTTATTATGGAATAAGTAGACAGTCATGCCTTCCCTGTGGCAGGGCCAAGCAGTTGGGAAACCAGAGTGAAGGCTGGGCTAAATGTACAGGAGCATGATACCCGATCACGGGAAGAAAAGTCAGGAGCCTCGGATGCTACTCGTGGTATCAAAGTGACACCATAAAGCTCAGTTCAGGCAAATGCTGGGAAGGAGAAAGGTTGGACTGTGACCAGCAGTTGGGGAGGCTGCAAAGTAACTACTAGAGGGGCAGGAATCAGTGAGGCCCTCTCCTGTGGTCTTTTAGAGATGATGTGTACAAGTTTGAAAAGGAGCTCCTAAATGAAGTCCACCAGAGCCCCACAGGGACAGTCTGGACTTCCTGTCCATGCTGTCATCTGGGGTTTTGGAAAATCAGTAGCAGTTTATAATATAGACTATTTGGCCTTATTATGACAATGTACCTGAAAATTTTAGCTGAAAGCAAAATATTCTTAAAATAAAGAGTTAATACCTGCCTTTTTTTTTTTTTTTACCAGCAGGTATTGCCCTCATTTAAAAAAAAAAAAAAAAGTAAAAACTTAGGCAAAGCAGACTAAACAAAACTTCCAGCTCTCTGAAACTTTTTGAACTCTTTAGTTAGTAAATGGTTTTGATCTTAATTTTTATTGTTTTAAATATTTATTCATTTTTAAGTTTTAGGTGGACACAGTATCTTTATTTTACATTTATATGGTGCTGAGGATCGAATCCAGTGCCTCGTGCATGCTAGGCGAGCACTCTACCACTGAGCCACAACCCCATCCCCTAATTTTTACTAAGTAAAACAAATGATTGTTGACCATCCATAAACCCAGTCAAGTTAAACTGATTCCCACAGCTTTGCTGTGTTTTGCTGCATGGAAACACTGATGTGTAGAAAGATAGTTACATTGAAGCATGGCTTTAGATCCAGGTTTGTGTGAAGAAGAGAAACATTAGGATTGCTTGGATACCCCATTTCTTCTTGTTTTTAAATTTTATTATAGGTTATCTTATTTATTTGGGCAGGGATAGATTCAGAAATTTGGATCCAGAAAGAGTATGTGTCTAATCCAAAATCACTCATTTGATTTATCTGCATTATGAGAATAGACCCAAATTTTGAGATGCTTCACTTTTCATTTGAGATGTGCTAGGTGGCTTCTAGTTTCAAAGGTCTGAAAAGTACTGGCTTAAATTACAGCAGGTATATAACTTCATCACCTAGAAGAGACCCCCAGAAGGGGGTGGGGTTGTGGCTCAGTGGTAGAGTGCTCACCTAGCATGTATGAGGCCCTTGGGTTTAATCCTCAGCACCACATAAAAATAAATAAATAAAATAAAGGTACTGTGTCCAACTCCAACTAAAAAATAGACATAAAAAAGAAGAAGAAGAAGAAGAAGAGACCCCAAAAGTACAGCTCAACCAGGTCAGGATTCATGGTTCCTGCTCACTGCTTTGCTGTGTGAGAGGTCTGTTCCCTTTCCTCAGGGCCCAAGAGGACCTCTGTACTCCCAGCCTGGAGCCCTGGCACTCGGGCAGCTGGAGACACTATGAGGTGGTAAGAGGGAGACTCGGCATACTGGGCTTGTGTTGTGCTCCAGGGGCCCTTGGTCTTTTTGTTAATTTAACAAATGATATTCTTCTCTTTGTGAGACAATATGCAGTGCTTGGTGTGGCATGTAGAGCTGTAAGGGAAAAACCTCTCACCTTACACAGTGTGATTATTCACAGCTGCTGTATTCTGAGTCTCTGCTTCAGTTGCAACCTTTAGAAAAACAGAATTATTTAAATATAACATATTTCTAAGAAACTAGCTTAATTGATCTCTTTCAAGAAGACCTTGCTGCCAGGCATGGTATCGCTCTCCTATAATCTCAGACACAGGAGGGATTCTGAGTTGAAGGCCAGCCTGGACAATTTAATGAGACTGTCTCAAAATAAAAAAATAAAAAGAGATGCAACTCGGTGGTAGAACTTCCATGGGTTCAATCCCCAGTACCAAAAGAAAAAAAAAAAAAATTCCAGCTATCATTTCTGGAGCAACAGTGTCTAACAGAAATTATAATATGAGGGCCTAAAAGGAAGCTGAGTGGTAGAGTGCATTTTTAGCATGTGCAAGGTCCTGGTTTTAATCCCTAGCACTACAAAGAAGAAAACAGAAAAGAAATTCTGTTTAGGCTGGGTGCTATGGCGCACACCTCTAATCCTAGCTATTTGGGAGGCTGAGGCTGGAGGATCATTTGAGCCCAGGAGAGTTCAGCACCAGCCTGAGCAACATAACAAGACCCCATCTCACCAAAAAAAAAAAAAAAAAAAAAA
>NW_025999895.1:3652881-3717861 GCF_001458135.2 Marmota marmota marmota | reverse complement strand
TTTTTTTTTTTTTTTTTTTTTTTTTTTTTTGTCTTAAGTCTTCAAAATCCAGTGTGTATTTCATACTTGCAGCACATCTCAATGTGGACATCCAGCACTGTTAGTAGCCATGTGTGGTTAAAGACCACCACATGGTCATCTTTCCTCTCCATCCTTGTCTTAAGATTTCCACTCAGTCATCCATGTTTGGAAAACTACGTGTCTTTTAGTACATATCAATTAATTTCCCAGTTAACAGTTGGTGTATTTAGGTGAGAAGCCATCGCTCATGCTTCAGTACCTTCCTACAGCAACCAGCATGGGCCTGGCTTAGTGCCAGGACATTCTCGTTCAATCTCATTAGGTTTGGTTTGAAGAGAGACACTTCTAAGCAGCCCTGGAGACTGGACTTAGAGAGGGAGACAACTCTGGGGCAGTATGTGGGCTTCAGTGGCACATAGAGGAGGGTGAGAGCCATGAGCATGGATGCCCACTCCTGAGTCACCCCAGGCAGGGATGAGAACAAAGGTGGCAGGGCCAGTGAAGCAAAAGGAGTCTTTGAAGGACATAGGAAGGGGTGGGCAGACCTGTCTGAAATAAAGGTATTCCCTTGTGCATGGGACTCAGTGCTGAGATGGAGTAAAGCACCTGGGTTTCTAGGAGAAGACCTAACATGGCCAAGCTCAGTGGCTCCTGTGTGTTCTTGATGAAGAGGGTTGCCTCCTTCTCTTTTCATTTAGCGATTGTTAAGAACATCCTCACGAGTGCAGAGGGGACATGGAGCTGACAATTATTTTTTCATATTTATTTATTGATCTTGGGGATTGGACCCAGGGGATATAGCTCCCTTTAGCAGGGATTAGATTTGAGCATGTTGAAGTGCTGATGAGAAAGAGCCAGCTGCAGTCGCCAGACAGCCCCCCTCCAGTGAGTGGTAGGAAGTGTGCTTTCCTCCACCCTCCCACACACTCACAGGTGATGGGATTTTTTTTGTACACATAGTGACATCTCTGTCATATTAAAGCTCTGGCTAGAAAAAAAATATAAAAGCTTATGAAGGAATAAATCCAAGACCCACTCTTGTGCTTTGTTTCTCTGTGTCTGCTCTGGAGGTAGCTGTGAGTTGGATTGTGGAGCACATGTTGCCTCCCTGATCCTAACTGGTTACGAGATGTACTGGTATCCCATATACCACTAAGAAAGAAGAAAAATGCTGCCAGTGAACTGACACCTCACGGATTGCAGGGCACATCCCAGCATAAGTGATGTGAGTGAAGGAGGAAGTGCTTCAGCTTCCAAGTTGAAGGGGCAGTTGACACTTGGGACTGATATACCATGGTGGCAGCACTTGAGGAGGTCTTTGCTGGATAGCTATCTGGCTTCTATAGTGTAAAGTCAGGTTTATCGTGGGGCATGGGAAGAGGCTGGGCAGAGGGGTGGTAAAGGCATGAGAGGCTTGACTGGAAGGGTTTGAATGAATTGTTGACCCAGGAGCATACAGGATTGGGGGGAAGCACAAAAGGCAGGGACCATGCTTTCAGAGCAGCACTGAACTGCCTGGTGGCTGAGCTTTCTTGAAGAGATCTGAATCAGCATAGAGTAGCAGACAGTGACTTCTTTCAGGAGGAAGGACTTGCCAGGCAGTAGTGATAGAAAGGCGGACAAAGGCCTCAAGAACACTGAGAGGCAGTGTAGCAGTCATCTGGTGGACCATGGAGTTCACATTGTGAGACAAAAACTGGAGACTAACCGGAGTTGGTAATATAAAGAAAAACAGTAACTTTTCAGAACCCCCCACTGTGGACTTAAATATTTTTATGTTACTTGTTCATTAAAGATATACACTGAACTATGTATAAACTCATTTTGTACATGAGATTTTATTTTACTCAGCCACACAACCAAGGATGTTTTAGAGGGTGTGGTAGCTCATGCCTGAAGCAGAAAGATCACAAGTTTGCAGCCAGCCTGAGCAACTCCGCAAGACCTTGTCTGAAATTTAAAATAAAGGGCTGGGTGTGTAGATCAGCAATAGAGTGCCTCTGAGTTAACCCCAGGTCTGTTTTTAAAAAAGAACCAAAGACAATAACATGAAAAATGTGATGTCCTGGATAGTAGTGTCGGACATTCAGGAGGAAGGCGGGCCCAACTGTTGGGGCTTAGGTTCTTTTGTGCCTGGCATGGGCATGCAGGTCATTAACCACTACACAATCCAACCTTTGCCTTGGGCATGCTTGTGATTATTAGCATGGTTTGCAAAGTAGCCAACTGTCTCCTTTTCCAGTGAATCTGGCAATGCTGTAGATGGTATTCCCACAAATGCTGATGCTGAAATCCAATGCTGTTCAGCTTTAATTGTTCATATAGCTTAGAATGCACAATAACTTATTCATTATTATTAGAATTAAAACAAAAATAAGTTCAAGGACACCTTGAGGATCCTGTGATTTGTATACACACTGAACTAGCAGTGGTTCTTGAAGGGTTGTCTACGGGCCAGCAGCAGCATCACCTAAGAACTTGCCAAAAGCTCAGGTGCCCAGTTTCTCCCCCTCCTCCAGCCTACTGCATCAGAAGGTCTGTGATGTGGGTAGGGGTAGGAGACAAACTGGCTGGGCTTTAACACCCTCTAGAGGTGATTCTGTTGAAAGCAAGTGTGAGAATTGTGTTTAATCTAACTGTTAACCTCCTTTTACAGATGGGGACACTAAGCCCAGAGCAGCTAGCCCGAGATCTCAAGATGACAGTTCATTTGTAGGAAAACTGGGTTCAAAACTGCAACTGCAGGCTTTAGTCCAGTTCTGTTTCCAAAGCACTGCATTGTCATTTTTTTCCTCTGGTATTTTTTGTTGGTTTTCCTTGGTTTGGGTTGTATTTTAAGAAGATACTATTAAAGCTTTGGGTTCTTTTTCCTTTTGTTCTTTTTAGTGCCAGAACCTACTAAGACCTGTTCAAGCCAGCTCCAACCTGCCGGTACCAGTACCAGTACTTCCACCAGCACTATCTCCAGCAGCAGCAATGGCAAACGTGCATCTGCCGGTGGCCAGCAGCCAGCTGCATCCCGTTACCTGCCTCGAGAGGTGCCTCCACGCTTCCGCCAGCAAGAACAGAAGCAGCTGTTAAAGAGAGGCCAGCCGTTACCTACAGGGACTCTGACCAGTGTGAGCCCAGCACAGGTTGCTGGTTCTGCAGGGACAAGCCCTCCCCCACTCCCTGGAACCGGGTTGCAGCAGCATTCCAGCAAGCTCCAACCAGGTAAAAAGCAAGGGAGTATGAGTTTTTTGTTTTTGCAGACTAAGGATTGAACCCAGGGCCTTGTGTGTGCTAGATACATACTCCACCATTGAGCTACACCCTCAGCCTGAGGCTGCTGCTTTCTTTTTTTTTTTTTTTAAATACCTTTATTTATTTTTACATGGTGCTGAGGATCAAACCCAGTGCCCACACACATTGGGTAAGTGCTGTATCACCGTGCTACAACTCCAGCCCCAAGCCTGAGACTTTTTATGTGAGAACTCTGCTCTGAGAAATAAAAATAGACATATTTTGGTGTATGTTCACTATATACTTAGTAATAGAGATAGACTGATTGATATCAGATTTGAAAGTTTGTATTTACTTCTCTTTATCCTGGTATTTCCTTGTATCTGAAGATATCATTAACTTCTTTGGCTCAACTGCTCTCTCACCAGAAACTAAAGGACCATGTGACCCTATCAAGGCAATGCTGAAAATCTATGCACTGAAAACCTTTCCCTTTGCAGCGAGGCTGTCTCTGAGTATGCACATGCCTGAGCCCTGCGGCCCGGGGTTCTGCTCCAACTACGTCATGCTGCTTCCCTGCCCACGTTGTCTGGAAGCTTTTTCTTGACTCCCAGGAAAAACTGCCATGTGTCCCTTTGCTTTCCTGCTGCCGAGATGTAGCTGTTCCTTGTCTCAGCTCCTGTCTGCTCCTTCTCCAGTCTTCTGCATTTTATGATTTGTACTTTTGAGAAATTTCTTTATTATAGTTTTAGGGAATTTTGGGGAGAGAGCAAAGTATTTAAGTTCAGCTGCCATGTTTCTCTTTTATTTTCTTAACTTTTTTTGAAAAGTAATTTTAAATGCTAGTTGATGTCCCTTCTATAGTAGATAACACGCTTGCTTATAGTTATGAAATTCAGGTCTGTAATTAGATAAGCAAATAGGCTTTCATGATTGGAGTTTAAAAGAAATATGTCACAGGTCATATTAATACTTGTTTTCTTTCATGTGCTACCTTTTATAATAGGGAATAATGCCAACATAACCTAAAAGTATTTAGCAGTGTTTTTCAAAACTGTGACTTTGTAGTATGTTTGAAATGAACATTTTAAGATAACTCTGCCATATCTCTTCAAATAGCCTTGACTTTTATCTGCTAAGCATCTGGTAGAGGGGAGGTAGACCTATGATTATCACCAAAAAGCAAGACAATAAAGAAAAAGTATGTTCATTGATCATAGTCCCATCTGTTTAGCTGCAAACACTTAAATCAAACATGCAAATTACTTTCTGAAATGCCATCATCTTCAGGATAATCTTAACCAAGATCTGCAGTCAGATCTAAATAGGTTAGTGAGTTAAGGTGTTTAGTGTGAAAAACTGGACAAGAAATGTAATAACCTTTCTAAGCACCTCACTTGGATGCGCTTACTTGACTATTTTGCATCAGGTTCCTTCTCCTCAGATGCTATTGGTGCAGGATGTTCCTGGTACCTCTTACATAAAAGGTACAGCATCATCAAGGATTAATTCCATAAAATTTTGGTGCAAAAATAATATTCTCTAATAAACTTTTTCAGGACTGAAGAGCACTTGTCTGGCATGTATAAGTCACTGGGTTCCATCCCCAGCATCACAAAAAAAGAAGAAAATGAAGAATTATAAAACAGATTTTTTCTAAACATAATAACTTTATCCAAGAAAACATTTCTAGTTTATAGCCCTTTTAATATATATACACACACACTAATTTCCATGCACATATATACTCACATACATATACACATACATGGCTGGAGGTGTAACTCTTTGGTATAGGGCTTGCCTAGGGTGCTTAAGACAAGACCCTGTGTTCCCAGCACCACAGCATCACAGCATCACAAAAAAATGAATAAATAAAGATTTGAGAACATAAACCCTTTTTGTGGAGAAAATAAACTGATTCTTGGTCTAAACAAAAGTATTCCTTTTTACACCATCTCTCGTCCCCACACTCTCTGGTGTCAGCATGTAAATCTTCCCCACAGTTCACCTTTCATTGATTTGAGACATTCCCTCAGCACCCTGCCTCTTCCTAATGCACAAACTCTGTTTTCCTGCCCTTGCAGCTTGTCTGATCAGCCCTTCCCTCCTCTTTTCCATGCCCACTTTCTGTCCTAAGCAGACTGTTTGTGGGCAGTGCATGGGGGTTGGTGCTGGCACATCTTCCCCCTGACAAGTTCACTGCCCAGCTTCTTAAGTCTCTGGCCTTCGTGGCTCACCATACTGTATAATCTGCATCTTTTGGTGATTAATTCATTATTCTCACCTCTCCATTAAATCAAAAAGACGCTGTAAAGAAAAGTATCTGAACTTTCCATTGTGTAACTAGCTTAGCAGAGAGAAAAGGCTCTGAACTGTGGGTAAGACCTAGAAGCTAGTACTGGTGATGCCCCCAACTAGTACTTCATGTCTCTTAGGAAAGGTCTGCATCTCTTGTGACCTCTACTCTCTAAGGTCCCTTTCCTTTAAGTTATGACTCAAACACTATTCTGGAGAGCTTATTTGAGGTCTGTGGTAGGTATTGCTGGATTGCCATTGCATTGTGGGCTCATCCTGGAGATTGTAGCAGCATGTCAGTGTGCATGGAAGGAGCATGCAGAGTGTTAAGAGACCAAGCACATCCTCTGTGTCACTTTCACTCTCTGAACCCTTCATCTACCCAGTGAAGAGATTACTACTTGGCAGGATTTTAAGATGAGGTATGCATCTCATACTCCATGTAGGGCCTTGCCTATTGAGTTATTCAGTAAATGCAGCTGAGACTTGGGACTAGTGACACTTTGAGATGTGAAGCAAGCACATACCATCTTGGAAGTGACTACATTCTAAAATACTGTAGTAAAAAGAAAAAGTAAAACAGTGCAGTAAAGCTTTCTCACATGGTACTTTGGAATTTCAGCTGTTCTCCTTAGAGTTGAATATTCTATAAACTTTCCTTTTCATGGTACAAGTCACTTAATGACTTCAAATCCAGGTAACATTGTATGAGTACTTTCCAGAAGCATAGCCAGTTGCAGTGAAAAATTTTTTAGGTACTGCTTAAAATAAAAGCTCTTGTAATTTTTTTGAAATTATTTTCATGATATTTTTGTAAGCAGGTTCTCATTCCTGCATTAAAATGACAAGAGTTTCTTTCATAAGCATGTTCCTCTAACTCTAAGGTTACATTAAACAAAGTATGAATGCCAGGTCAGCAGAACTAAGAGCAAGGCAGGCAGGCAGGGTGAGTGACTAATGCTGAGGAATTTCAACAGCACACCACTCCTAATGAGAAGAAAAGCAAACCTGGGAGTTTTTTCAACCTAGTTTATCGATTGCTATGTTTTTCCCAAGTGGGTCTGTATGTGAAATCTTTTCTCTCTCAAGTTTTAGTGTTCTTTGGAAAGTCAGAGAAGGTAGAATATCCTCTGGAAGGAATTGATGGAGTTCAGGTCACCTTTATCATAGTTTTTAAATGTTGCTAGAAGCCCAGAGGGGCTTCCTGATCTCCTCACATGTAAGTGTCTGGCCATTTGCTGCCTCTTCCAGTTGCAGGTGGATTGCTGCAGTTCCTACTGTGTTAATAGGAAACTTACCTGTCCAATTAGGTAAACAGAATTTGGGAGTAAAATTAAACCACACAGATGTAGAAGTGGGAAAGTCTTAAAAATTTGAAAGTGTAGGGGTTTGGGAACTTTTTGAGAATAGAAAAAAATTATATACTGTTATAGTACAAGACAACTGGTGGAATCAGGAAAGGGTCCTCACCTAACAATTTTTATTTAATCATTCTTTATATACCATGTATTTCCTAATGGAATTTATGTTGGTAGGTTGGTTTGGCTCTTCCAAAGTTCCATTATGATCCATCTGATGTTTTACATTAATTTGTCAAGCTTATGTATACAGAAAAAATTGCAACCCCAAGTTTTATCATTTCTTAGACAAAGTAGTGCACCAGTCCTGTACTTTCCCACCATCTCTTTGCGTTTCTTGTTCTAGCAGAGCATTGAGACTGCATCGTCACACTGAGTATGCACACCTCTGAGGAGGGCAGGAAATACTGATCTTTCAGAGCTTGAGTTTCATCAAGCCCTGATTGATTGAACAAAAACATTTGTTGAATGCCCACAGAATGTAGATACTCTGCATTGGGGACCCTTGATTCGTGAAAAAGTATGTTGGGATGTTGTGACAGATATCAGTGTAAGTTGCAATGCACATGTGAAAAGGGCAACAACCCAGACTGCTGAGGAGGACTGCCAAGGAAGGCTTTCTATAGGTAGAAGTGACAGGAGCTGAGCTTGAGATTAGCTATACTTTGCAGAGCAAGTAAAAGAGAGCAGCCCGCATGCAGAGGCATAGGCCTGCAGAGGGTCAGTGTGTCTTGAGGGCCAGATGTGAGAGGCTGCAAGGAGGCTATAGACTGAGCAAGCTGGCCATTAGTGTTACTAAGTAGAAACAAAAAACCAGTTCAAAAATTTATTGTGGTAAGTCAGAGCTGTTCCAGCAAGATGCTACTGGAACTTGATAAGCCAATTCTGAAGTTCATCTAGAAGGACAAATGTTCATGAACAGAATACCAAGACATTTTGAAAAAGAAAATAGCTATCCACCAGGAATGGTGGACTATGCCTATAATCTTAGCAGCTCAGGAGGTTGAGACAGGAAGATTGCGAGTTCAGAGCCAGCCTCAGCAACTTTGTAAGGCCCTCAGCAATTTAGCAAGACCCTGTCTCTAAATAAAATGCAAAAAGGGGCTTTGGATGTGGCTCGGTTATTAAGTGCCCCTGGGTTCAATCCCCAGTACCAAAAAAAAAAAAGCGGTCAGAGCTGTAATCCTTTTGTAATCTTGATGTGTTGCTGGGCAGGATAAATAAATAGATTGATGAGATACAGTGGAAAGACAGGGAGTACATATAGAAGCAGGTATCAGACAGTGGTCAGTGTGGTCATTGTGAACATGATGAATCATCTCTGATGGATGCTAGAAAGCCATAGGCAAAACAAAACGAGAACCACCAAAGATGATGCAGGAGAGTATTTTCCAGATATTATTGGGAAAGTTTCTTTCAACCATAAGCTATGGAGAGAAAAGTTGACAAATTTGAGTGTATAATAATTTAAAACTTTATACAAGGTTATAAATAAAACCTAAGAGGAAATGCTTATAATGTATATATAGTAAAGGGTAAATAGCTCAGAAAAACCAAGGGGGTGTACAAATCAGCAAGGAAAGAAACAGCCCAATAGAAATTGGGCCAAAAAATGTGAACCGGAAGATCATGGAATCATACATGGGACCTACACGTATTGAAAGTGTTACTTATGATCAGGGAGAAAAGAAAATGAGAACCGTGATATACCACTTTTCACTTACCCAATTGTTAAAACTTTAAAATCTGGTTCCTATTCCTCTGTTAGGTATATTAGCAGTATTACTATTGAATGGGTGCTTACCATTTGCTGATTCAAGTGCCTATCACACGCTAACTCATTTTTAACACCCTCCAGA
This sequence comes from Marmota marmota marmota, assembly GCF_001458135.2. Taxonomy (NCBI): domain Eukaryota; kingdom Metazoa; phylum Chordata; class Mammalia; order Rodentia; family Sciuridae; genus Marmota; species Marmota marmota. The sequence goes on along the minus strand of NW_025999895.1, from coordinate 3,709,103 downwards.
CCCCAGAACCACCTCAGGCAACTAGAGAGTATGGAGGTAAAGTGGCTCGATGTTCTGTGGGTTGGCCAATAAATAGGCACAACCTCTTAGTGGGCCATTGGGCAGGATTTATCAGCATTTCATGTGGCTGCATCTTGACCCAGGCTGTTGCAAATATGGGAACACATCCTGCAGACACCTGGGGGCATGGCCCCTTGTTCCACCCAAGGCTTGTGGCTCTGTGCCCCATGGCATGACCAGTGGTGGGCCAGTTGAGTTGTGCTGCAAGGCTGTAGGGACAGAAATGGAATTGACTGTTGCTTCTTTGGAGCAGTTACAAGTGTAGGTAGTTTTGGTTTTCCAGTGAAAACCAACATTTTGCTTTAACCATGGTGATGAAAACAGCCTGAGTTGAGAACCAATTGAGCATCTTCTGGGTCCCCAGACAGGTCCCCAAAAGTGGTGTATCACTTTTAGACTTCCTCCATTTCCTGCCAGAGTTCAGGTACCCCTCTGTCGGCATAGTGTCAGTGTTGTGTTGTCACTGTTGACCTTGGATGTCACAGAGAGGCTTGATTGGTTTTGCAGCTTTATTAAAATCAACATCCCATTTTGTAAACAAGATAAACAAGATCCTAATACTTGCATGTAAGAATAAGTCTTGAGGCTTGGGGCGTGGCTCTAAGGTAGAGCACTTGCCTTGCTTGTTCCATCTCCGGTACTACAGGTAAATAAGTCCTGGATATATATAAGATTTAATAATCTGATGTTGCATTGAAACTCACTGAAGCTTAAGGCAAAAACAGACTTTATGTAATGGACCACCAATTCAAAAGAGGTTTCCAGGACCAAGCCTGTTCCCATTAGTAATATATATCCCATGGGCCACTTGTAGAAAATAGGCTCTTAAGCAGTTGTTCCCAGAGGAGCCTGTGTGGCAAGGGGTGAGAAATGTCTTCCAAGGGCTGGGGTAGCCCACCAAGAGCCATAAAGGAGGAGGAGGAGGCAGCCTACAAGTATTTTAGGCACAGGAAGGCTGGCCTGGCTTGAGGACTCAGAGTGGCGCGGGTGGACTGGAGTGGTGCTAGCTCTGACCATGGGCAAGGTACAGCCTGTCACTGACAGTAGCCAGAGACACAGCCAGGTGTTGCCTATAGTGGAAGAGCTTCTGCCAGACCAGTGGGCCAGGCCATCTCCCATTTATGAACTGGGTTCTCTTTGAATAAAGTCTGTTTCTGGCAAATATAATGTTAGTCTTCTCACAGAATAATCCAGGGGAAGGTTGGTGTTTGAATTCATATTTTGATTGTGAGGGGGGGTTCATTTGGCCAATTGACCTGGTTGGATGAGTGTTAGCATATACACATGTAGTGATTTACACTGCCAGGATTCCAAAGAATGCCACTTTATCACTTTATCATCTTATTTTCTCTTTTTTAAAAAATATTTTTTTAGTTATACATGGATATAATATCTTTATTTATTTTTATGTGGTGCTGAGGATTGAACCCAGTGCCTCATTATGAGAGACAAAGTGCTCTGCCACTGAGCCACAACCCTAGCCCCATGTTATTTTCTCTTGAGATTACATTTTGCAAGTGATAACTCCAACTTGAAACACTCAAGAGCTTTTATTTAAAAAAAAAAAAAAAAAACTTTTTCCTAGGCAGAAGCAAAACAACATTGTTTTGGTGGATGCTTTGTACATTTATTAAACAGAAGGTTTGATTAATATTCGGCAGTGTTTGCTACTTAGATCCTTTTTAGATAGAGGCAAAAAAGTAATTAGAAAGTTGAACACTTGCCAATTTCCATATGGGCTCATTGAGAATATCACAGCTGGTGTTGGTATGTGGAACGTTGAGAGGATGTGTAGGAAGAGAAAGAAGGGATGAAAAGGAAAGGCAGAGCAGTGGGGTGACAGTTCACATACATGCAGCCAGGAGACAGTATGCCGCTGCTATTTTGGCTGGCTTTCAAAACACAGAAGAGGCTGTGGTGCTAATTGTTACTGGATCCTGAAGTGAAAATATTTGTGATGGTTGAGAGAATTTGAAGAGGAAGGAGGTAGATTTAGTGCAGTTTCAGTTAGATGATCAAAGTGTGAAGAGCCCACTGTCGGTGCCCCACCCGTTGGTCTCCTCCTGGAGTGAATGGAAGGGGCGTCACCTGGACCTACCTGGGCCAGAGTGCCCTGGCAGCTCTGCAGGAGGCTCCAACTGGACCTGCTCACATGTTGGAGCTGGAGCCCTAGGAGCTAGGACATCACAGGGTCCACTCTGTGCCAGGGGACATCCCGTGGGAGGTGAGAAGCACCTACTGTGGGGTATTTCCTGGTAGAGCAGGAGAGGCGGAGCAAGCCCTGAACAAGAAGCAGCTGTCTCTCCTGAGTCAACCTGAATTTCCAGTGCGGAGCAGAACTCGCCCTGGCTCCTAGCTCCTGGCTGCAGCTGGGTGGGATAAGATGGCCCCTGGAGGGTCCTGCTCAGCAGTTCGACTCCCAACTCCTTAACCTTAAGAAAGCAATCTCATTTACAGCCATTTTCAAGAAAAACACAAGGCAACAAGCTGATTTCTTTTAGAAGTTTCATTACTGTTTCCAGTAATCCTTTTACTCTGGTCTGCGTTCAGTAATCCCTTGTGCTTCCAGCAATTGAATGAGATGCTTGGGAGTCTCTTCAACCACAGAATTCTAATTGCAAAGTACTTTCTCCCTGAGATTTTTTTGTACACAGTGAGTAGAGTTGAATGGGAGGTTTCTTGGGTCCTCAAGAGCTGAAAACAGTAATAACATTTAGCCTGTCCCTGACCACCAGGTAGCAAGGGATTTGTGTTGTCAGTAAGCATTAGTGAACATAGAAGTTAAAAGCACTGGGAACCATTCTTCGTAATGTGTGATTGTGATAGTTTTTTGATGGCAGTGATGGTAATGGTGGCGGTAGTAGTAGTGGTGATGGCAGTGGTAACCATAGTGATGGTAATCATTGTAATGATAGTTGTGGTGACACCAATGATGATGATAGTGGTGAAGGGACAGAGGAGGCATTCAGGGATGTGACAGAATACTGCTATTCAAACTCCTTGGAGTCCTTATTGAGGACTTGAAGAGTGTCTTAAAGAAGAGCAGGGAGGTGTGGTGAGTGGGGAGAGCCTGATTTTTACAAAGTGGCTTTAAATTTAACTCACATGTAGAGGACAGATTTTGCTGTTCGTTTTCTGTTGCTTGTTTAGTTTTTACCAGTCTGCTAAGGCATTATTGTGTGCCTGCCCTAATGTGACTTCTGGCATTGTCCTCATCTGAAAGCTTGCTTAGACATCCACACTCAACAGTTCTCACTAGCGATAATAACAGTAAGATATTTGAGTGACATTTTCAAATCAACTTGAGTCTATATTTGAGAACCAGAAATACTAAACTGGAATCATGCCTTTTTGCTTTCTGGCTTTCAAGGCCTTTCCAAGTGAGTTCTGCTAGTTGTGTTTTTGAGATGGGGTCTCGCCATGCTGCCCTGGCTGGCCTCCAACTCCTGGGCTCAAGTGATCCTCTATGTCAGCCTCGCAAGTAGGTGGGAACTACAGGTGCATACTATCACAAGTAGATAAGACACAGTTGATCCCCATTTTAAAACTTTGAAGGAAAAAGTGGTAGAACAAGGTAAAAATGAAAGAAGGGACATAAGGAAAAACTAAAGCAAAGAATGAAGCTTCTGTGTGTCAGACCTGGGTCTGCCCTGGGTAGAAAGTTCTCTGAGCAGGAACTTTACAGTCTTGAGAACTTTCCCGCCCATCTTTTCAATCTTGAGATCTTGTCAGGTAGCAGCTGTGGAATACGCTGTTGAATGTGGATGTCTCAAGGAACTTTCAGATGAGGACACTTACCAGGAGTCACATGAGGGTAGACACAGTATGGGGCCCTAGATGGTGGGAAAAGAGAAGTTTGTCAGAAAATTTCCTAGGGCACCACACTGGGAAGACCCAGCAGTAAGGCCAAAAAACAGAACTATAAGGACTGCATGTGGAGTAATTTTCACTATTCATGCTTCACCTCTTGGTTTTCCCATATTTAATGTTCATTATTTCCCATATTTAATGCTCATAGCACCTCAAAAGTACTTTTCCTGGAAAAAAAATGCATATTTATTTTGGAGTTCTTAAAGCTTGATCACATTGGAAAATTTTATAATAATTGTCTCTTTTTTGTCTCCTTATTTACTGTTTTCATGACAATGAAAACATACTGAAAAAATGTTCTTAGTGGCTTATATAGTAAGTGATTACACATAGATAAAATGTATAGCAAATTAACCTGGCCTGTTTTTTTGTTTGTTTGCTTGTTTGTTTGTTTTAATCTCGGCCTCATTTTAAGCCCTTTCAGGAGCTACATATGTAAGTTTTGCCATTCTTGGCTGAATTGAAGACAGAAATCCTCATTTCCCATCAGCTGAGGAGAAGGGACTTGAGGATGATAGATTCTGAGTGAATCATGTTAGAATGTTGGTAATAGCATTTTACAAATTTTACATTTGAGAAGTTCAACACTGATATATAGAGCTATTATCTAATATATCTAAATTTAATATACTTGAATTTCCCCATTATCCCAATAAAATCCATTATAATGATCAATTCACCTATATTTGTTGATGCCTCTCTCCTCCCCAAAAAACAAGTAAATGATAAGGTGTTTCATATGGTAAAGTCAGAGTCCATATGTCAGGTTTGGATTTGGGCTTTTACACTTTCAGAAAAATTTTTAGAGAAATACCTAGGATCTGCCCTTAGAGCATTCCTAAGTGATAAATAAACAGAACACAACTTTAGTTCACTTTTTATGTTGTTTGTCTCCATGTACCTCCATTGGATTTTCAGTGAGGTTAATTTTGGGAGATTCAGATTTTGATAGGGTTGAAGAACCAACAAGTAAGGAATAAGAGAACAGCTGAAATCCATTACCTGAGGAGGTAATGGGCACTATACTGGGCGGTTCCCAGGCCTCCTGTGTCTCCTGTGGCTACCCGGAGCCCCAGAAAAGGGGAGGTGGAGGCAGAGATAGTATAGCTACGCATTGTGTTTCTTTTAAGTGAATGTCACCATTCCAGCCAAATTGACTTCTGTAGTGTGGTTTCTCATGAAGGGAACTATGTTTAGATACAGATTTGTAGTCTCAGTTAATCTTTCTCCTAAATAAAAATGACTTTGAACTTTCTTGTAGGTTCCTTTCCTACTAGTTTTTTCTGAATAGATAATCTAGTATTTTTACAAATGACTTCAGTTAAGTTGGTTGCCAGGCAACATGGCAGCGAAGCTTAATACTGCCTTTGAAACCAATTGAAGATATAAACATCATTCTTCTGTTATTATTCAAAGCTGCTTTGAAGTATTGATGAGAATTACTCATTTACTCGTCCAGTGGATAATTCTTCATGGCCTCCCCTGTGCCAGACAATCTGCTAAGCTCTGGAGGTAAAAATAGTGTAGGCATAGGCAAGCCTTGCCTTCCAGGATTTGCCGCCAAGAAGGAGACCAGCCAGCAATTGCTTGGTAGCTTGCTGGGCTGGGTGCTCCATGAGAAGAGGTGTTGTCTTTCTTCTGAGCCTAGACACTGAGCCCAACACTTAGCTTGTTCATAACAGACCAGGAAATGTGTCATTTAACAGAAGTTGGCAAGCTGTGGGCCCATGAGCCAGTTCTGATTCACCACCTGTCTTTGAAAATAAAGTTTCATTGGACACACACCCACAATGGTTTATTTATGCATTATCTGTAGTGGCGTTTATACCACCACAGCAAAACAGAGACCAGTGGCCCAGGAATCATAAAATATTTACCCTCTAACCCTGTGCAGCAGTTGTTGCCAACCTGATCTAAAAGGGGTTAACAGGAAAGGAAGGCTAAAATAATATGGCAGAGGGTCCTAATTGGAGAAAGAAAGTCTCTCAAAGTGGATGTGCACTGAGTTGAGATAGGAAAGCAGAGTAGATCTTGAGTCCAGGCAGGGGCAGCTCTCCAATGGCCCTGTCTTAGGAGGGCAGGGTACAAACAATGCCTTGAGGAACTGGCTGAACTAGAGCCCAGAGCAAAGGAAGGAATGACACAATGTGAGACCTCAAAAGAGAGGCGGACTTTGAAGTGCTTGGGTGAGCACTCAGGACCCATGTCTTTGGAGAAGAATCTTGGTGCAGCACTGAAGACAGCGGTTGGGATCAGGAATGGAATGAGACTGGGCAAGCTGGTATAATCTTCCAGGAATGCCGTCATGCCACCTGGACAAGAGGGTGTTTTGAGGGGGGGTTGGGTTTTGTTTTTAGTGAAAGGATTTTGGAGATGCCCATGTGTGAACTCAACAGGTATGGCTTCCTCCTGCTCTTATTGGGTGTTGGCTGTTGGGGATGCCTGCACACCTGCCCTGTGTAGAAGAGACTTTGCTTCCTGTCAGTTCCTCCCCACTGGTGTGCACCTCAGCCTGGGAAGGATTACACAAGTGTGCTGCCTTTGTGGTGGGCCCTTCCAGAGCAGTACATGCGAACAGTCTATTTCCTGGTTCTTGACTCTGTTCATTTTAAACAGAATAAACAAATTTGATTATAAAAATATCTTTGCTTTACACATGAGATGTTCAATACCATTAATCTTTAGGGAAATAAAAATCAAAACCACAGTGACATACCACTTCACCCACTAAGATGACTGTTATTTAAAAAAAAAAAAATTTTTTTTAAATAACAGGTATTGTCAAGGATGTGGAGAAATTAGAGCATGTTGCTAGTGGGAGTATGGGGTGGTGCGGTTGGTGTGGAGGATAGTCTGATGCCCAGAAGAATGAAAACAGAGACTGCAGCAGATCCTTGTGCACTAGTGCTCAGAGCCCCTGTTCTCAAAAGGCCAAAAGGGAGAAGCAGCAAAATGTGGCCTGTCTACCCGATGGAGAATTGATCAACCACCAATGCAAATGGTGAGCGAATTCATTCCCCAGCATGGGTGGGCCTTCAAAGCATTCCACTCAAGTGAAGCAAGCCAGACACAAAGACAGATGCTGTGTGGTTCCACTTTCAGGAGGTGCTTGGCATGATCAAACCCACAGAGGACAGAATAGGGGAGTTACCAGGGGCTGGAGGAGTGGGTGCAGAAGAATCAGTGGGTACAGTTTCAGTATGGGACAATGGGGAATTTCTAGAGATGGGTGGTGATGCTGGTGATACTGGATACTATTGAATTCTGTTCTCAAAAAAGGGTTAAAATAGTAAATTTTGTGTTAATGTGTATTTTATCACATTAAAAACATCTTTGATTTCATATCATAATTGAGATTGACCACACCAAATATGCAGCTTGAATTTGTGTATATGTGATTCTTATGTTAATGTGTATTGTACCAGAATACAATTTCTAGTAAGCTCTAGAAATTGCAAGTTTTAGAGCCAAGAATCTCAGGGATTAATATAGCTCAACATTATCTTTTTAGACTTGAGAAGTGACTTACTTAGCAAGAACTCGCATTTGGTCACAAACGTTTATGCCTTTGTTCATCCAGGAGACATTGGTTACCTAATATGTGACAAGCATTGTGGATATAGAACTAAGAAGGTACCATCTATACCCTTGAGGAACTTGCCCTGAGAAATTAGATTTTTGATCCAGTGATCAGATTGATTTTTAGTCACTGTTTCTCTAAAATGCCTGTTCCTGGATTTTCTTCATTATTTGTAAGGTTTATGGCCTTTTTCTTAATGATTTATAAAAGTTCTTTACTCTGAAAATTGTCCTTTATCTGTTACTACCTGCCTGTAGCTTATGTTTTGTTTTTCAGTATATGATGTCATTTGTTGTATAGATGTTTCGATGTTAATGTAGCCAAATTTATCAATGTTTTATGGCTATGCATTTCATGTCTTCTGTAAGAAGATACAATGTCAGAGGTCCCAGAAATAAGTTTCCTGTATTTCCTTATTAAGCTTTAAAGGGTTTTGCAGGTTTTTGTTTTTGGTTTTGGGTACCAGGAATTGAGACAGTCTTTCAAAGTTGCTTTGAGACAGGTCTCACAAAGTTGTTTAGAATCTCACTAAGTTGCCAAGGCTGATTTTAAACTCCTGATTCTCCTGACTCAGCCTCCCAAGACTCTGAGATGGCCGGCGTGCACCACGGTACCACCCCTAAATAGGTCTTACTTATGTAGAGTGTGTTTTTGTGTATGGTATTAAATAAGGGAATTTCCTTTTTTTCTTTGCATGTGGGCAGGCAGTTGTCTAGCAGCACTCAGTAGTAGCTGGTCCTCCCCTCTCTGCTAGCCTGGTGCTGTCTTCTTCAGCCTGTCACTCATCCCATGTATGACCACTCTAAATGTGGACTGAGTGAGCCTCAGGCATCACTTCACACAGATCCTCGCAGCAGACCATTAAGGCAAGGCCCATGTTCCACAGTGCAACAGTTATGGCACAGAAATGGTGGTACTGTGTATTCCAGCTGGCTAATCCAGGTTGCTGACCCCCTGCTGTTCTAGTTTAGAGGCAAGTGGCCTGCCTCAAGGCAGAGCCTGTCCTCAAGGGAAACAGGACATGATGAAATGAACTCCAGCAGAATTTGCTGACTACAAGCCATGATCACAGTCTGGAAGCTTGGGCTTGCTTTCTGTGTTAGTGATGAGTGGCTCATTGATCCCTTTCAGTTAGTTACTGCATAAGCTAGTTTTTCAGAATACATGCAAAACCAAGAGGGGAAATTATCATAAACCAGAGTTAAGAGAGTTGGCCCTTAACATTTAACAAGAGAAAGCCTGGTTGTTTTATAGGAATTTAGGTACTTAAAATTTTTTGTTACCTGTTTTCATTTTCACCTAGAATTGCCTACCTACTTTGGAATGACCTGGAGCATAATTCTAAATTCATCATATTACTTTTAATCAGGCAACAAAGCTCTCTTTTTTAAGGTTGATATCAACTTTAGAATAATCTTTTGCAAGTATGATCATTTTTACATACTTTCTTATTTTTCCTTTAGTTTCATCAAACTATTTCTCCCTTTTTTGTGGTGCTAGGAATTGAACCCATTTTTTTTTTATTTTGAGACAGGGTCTTGCTAAGTTGCTTAGGCTGGCCTGGAACTTGAGATCTCCCTCAGCCTCCCGAGTTGCTAGGGTGACCAGTGTGGCCACTCCCAGCTAATTTCATCAAGCTTTTTAAAGGGGAACTTCCTTGGGAAGACCATGCTTTAACTCTCCACAGATAATATCTTTTTTTAATATTTATTTTTTAGTTGTAGTTGGACATAATGCCTTTACTTTATTTCTTTATTTATTTATTTTTATGTGGTGCTGAGGATCGAACCCAGGGTCTCGCATGTGTGAGGCAAGCGCCCTACCGCTGAGCCACAACACCAGCCCTCCACAGATAAGATCTAATTGAAATAAATTTGAAGAGAACATAATTATAGGAATCTAAAAGAGAAGGAAAAATTTCACAGTGTATTTAAAGAAACTCCACTAAGGATATCTAACATGTGTTTGTTGTACATTTTGTTTTAATGATTTTCAAACATTACTTTTATTTTTTAGAAATACATACTTGAATAGCCTACTAGAAAATTTATTGAAATGTAAGTTTGATTACAACATTGGAAATAATTAGAAAATCACAGGAGATAAAATGCAGTTATGAAATGACAGATACTTTTAGAGGATCACAAGAGTGAAATGATATATAAGTACTGTAGGAAGATAGCATATTAAATTATCCTGAGGATCTCAAAAGAACAGAGTAATAAAATAAGAAAGTAAAATATAAGTACAGAAGTTCATTTATGAATACACAACCAGTGAAACTCCACATCATGTACAACCACAAGAATGGGATGCTAATTAGAATAAGTTATACTCCACGTATGTATACTACATCAAAATTCACTCTACTGTCACGTATATCTAAAAAGAACAAATAAAAACATTTTTCAAAAGAAAACAAGTTCAGAAGGAATCCCTAGAAATCCAAAAAGATACCAATTGTAGAGTCAAGAATTTTTTAAATTAATGCACAAGAAACAGTGATAAAGCAAATTACAGATTAGACCAGATAAAGTAGTAAATACAGTTAAACATTCCTAACACTTAGTATCTTGGATAACGGAAGGTAACTTTCTCTAATATGTCTTCTCTCTCCTTGCCTTCCCCTCTCCCCAAACTATTGGCTATTATGTGACTCTGCAAAGCATTTACAGTTCTTCCACTGAAAGAGCTTCATGTGGCTTCTAGGGATACCATAACTAACTAGAAGTCGGGAAGAGGAGCACCACAAGATGTACTCAATGGCCCATGTGAACACAGCATCCTCGCCAGTGCTCCACAGAGTCCACCTGTTCATAGGAGTTGCATGGTCAAAATTTCCAGAGCTGCCACTTTCAAGTGAAGGCATTCCCATACATTGTGCCTCTGTGCAAGGGGGTGAAATTATGATGTGGTGGTGAGAAATAATGTAATTTTAGAAACATTATCTCTCTTTATACTGGGAGCCATTAAGAAGATACACAGCTTTTTTTTTTTTTAATGTCACTTTTAGCATTTGTCATTCAGAATTGAAAACTTGAAAGAACTTCCCCAAAGACTGTTTGACAGTTGATTCATTAACAAATGGGAGGAAAATCTAATTTCGAATTTTCTTTCATCTTTTTTAGATCTCGGTCACAGTGGACTGACAGATCATTATGAAAATTCCCACTGGGGACAGCAGCCCTCTTACAGAAGCGATGCCAACTGCAGCTGGGAAAAAGTGATAATAGATAGGACTGACCAGGAGGCGTGGCCTTCCATCACAGGAACAGAGACTGAATCTGCCTCAGAATGTCCTACAGACACTGACTCTGCCTCCAACTGTGGCTCAGAAAACAGTAGCATGGCTACAGGGAGTGCCCAGGGCAGCTTCACAGGACATACCAAGAAGACAAATGGCAATAACGGCACCAACAGCGCACTGGTCCAAAGCCCTTCTCATCAGAGTGCCCTTGGGGCAGCAGGAGCTAACGGGAGTGGAGGCACAGGCAGAGCGTGGGGCGTAGCCACGGGCTCCAGCTCTGGCCTGGCTCACTGCTCTGTCAGTGGTGGGGATGGGAAAATGGACACCATGATTGGCGATGGGAGAAGTCAGAATTGCTGGGGTGCTTCCAACTCCAGTGCCGGCATTAACCTTAACCTTAGTCCTAATGCCAACCCAGCTGCCTGGCCTGTACTGGGGCATGAAGGAACTGTGGCCACAGGCAACCCTTCCAGTATTTGCAGTCCAGTCAGTGCCATAGGTCAGAATATGGGCAGCCAGAATGGGAATCCAACAGGCACTCTAGGTGCGTGGGGAAACTTGCTGCCACAAGAGAGCACAGAACCACAAACGTCCACGTCTCAGAATGTGTCTTTCAGCCTACAACCTCAGAACCTTAACACTGATGGACCAAATAACACTAACCCCATGAGCTCCTCACCAAACCCTGTCAATGCAATGCAGACAAATGGACTGCCCAACTGGGGCGTGGCTGTGGGCATGGGGGCCATCCTCCCTCCCCATCTGCAAGGCCTTCCTGGTGCTAATGGATCATCGGCTTCTCAAGGCAGTGGGGGTGGGGGCGAAGGGATAAGCAACTCTGTGTGGGGACTGACCCCCAGTAACCCTGCCACAGCAAATAGCAGTTCTGGGTTCAGTCAGGGGAATGCAGACACTGTGAACTCAGCATTAAGTGCTAAACAAAATGGATCCAGCAGTGCTGTGCAAAAGGAAGAACGGGGAGGGAGCGCCTGGGACTCGGGACCTCCTGCAGGTCCAGGGGTACTTGCCTGGGGGAGGGGCAGTGGCAGCAGTGGCATTGGTAACATCCATTCAGGAGCGTGGGGCCACCCCAGCCGAGGCTCCTCTAATGGTATGAATGGGGAGTGGGGAAAGCTCCCAAACCAGCATTCCAGTAGTGACATCAGTGGGAAAGGACCAGGAGGCTGGGATGGCCCCAGCTCTGCCAGCCAGACTCCTGCCTTGCAGCCTAGCAGTGAACATGTGAACTCTTGGGCCAAAGCTGCATCTTCTGGAACTACAGCCAGCGAAGGGAGTAGTGATGGGTCTGGCAATCACAATGAAGGAGGCCCTGGGAGGGAAGGAGCAGGAGAGGGCCGGAGGCGGGATAAAGGGGTGATAGACCAGGGACATATCCAGTTGCCAAGGAATGATCTCGACCCAAGGGTTCTGTCCAACACTGGTTGGGGACAGACTCCTGTAAAGCAAAACACTGCCTGGGAATTTGAAGAATCCCCTAGGTCAGAAAGAAAAAATGACAATGGGACAGAGGCCTGGGGTTGTGCAGCTACTCAGTCTTCAAACTCAGGGGGGAAGAACGATGGGTCCATCATGAACAGTACAAATACCTCTTCAGTATCGGGGTGGGCCAGCTCACCGCCTGCTGCCGTGCCAGCAAACACAGGCTGGGGAGACAGCAACAACAAAGCACCAAGTGGCCCTGGGGTCTGGGGGGACTCGATAAGCTCTACTGCTGTTAATAATGCTGCTGCTGCCAAGAGCAGCCATGCTTGGAGTGGGACCGTGAATCAGGAGGACAAGTCACCCACCTGGGGTGAGCCTCAAAAACCCAAATCCCAAAACTGGGGAGATGGACAAAGATCAAATCCATCCTGGAGTGCAGGAGGGGGAGACTGGGCAGATTCATCATCTGTCCTTGGACACCTGGGGGATGGGAAGAAAAGTGGCTCTGGATGGGATGCTGAGAGTAATAGATCAGGGTCTGGTTGGAATGATGCCACAAGATCTGGGACCAGTGGCTGGGGCAGCAGCACAAATACAAAGGTGAATCCAGGTACCAACTGGGGGGAGTCCCTAAAACCTGGTCCCCAACAGAACTGGGCAAACAAGTCCCAAGACAACAATGTGAGTAACTGGGGAGGAGCTGCTTCTGTTAAACAGACAGGGACAGGCTGGATTGGAGGCCCAGTGCCAGTCAAGCAGAAGGACAGCAGTGAGGCAACTGGCTGGGAAGAACCCTCTCCACCGTCCATCCGACGAAAGATGGAGATTGATGACGGTACCTCAGCTTGGGGGGACCCAAGCACCTACAACAATAAAACTGTAAACATGTGGGATAGAAACAACCCAGTTATCCAGAGCAGTACCACCACCACCACCACCACCCCCTCCTCCACAAGCAACCCTGCACACCGGGGCGGGACACCACCCCCGCACCAGGCCAGCACACAGCTGAATCGGTCACCATTGCTTGGGCCAGGTATGGAAGGTGCTGTAAGCTGCATTATAAGTACAAAAGTAGTTTATTCTCATTACTTATGTATAGTGGTCATATAGCAGGTGACAGTGAAATCACTTTGTGCCCTGGCCTTGTAGCATCATACCTGAATATCATCCAAAGAGAATACATAAGGCAGGATCCCCTTGTGCTTTCTATGCACAGAAGGTATAGAGCTGTTCCCTTTCTTGTTCAGATTACCAGAGGGCACTTATGTGAAGTTATATTCAGGTGGTGACTCTTGATTTGTCTGGGTTCCTCATAAGTTATATAACTGTTGGATAGATTGTATCTTGTTACAGGAACGATTTTGAATTCTTTTTTCATTTTAGCCTCATACGTGTATGTTCAGTGCTACTTCCTATCTTCCTAAACCTCATTTTAGAGGTTTCCCAATGTTTTATGTCATGTTCATGCTTTGAGAATCAGAAATGTTCTGGTCTTTATCAGTCACTAAGTTTGCATAGGCACACTCTCAGAAGATGTTATTTAGCCTTTGCCCAGTTTTTTAAGCCTTTTTAAATAATCCATCTTATCATAATCACAAAGGCTTCTTCTAACATGTGCTGTGCAGATAGTTCAGGTCAACCTCCATGCCACACACCCAAACCCCCCTCAATGTCAGCAGCAAGCCATGATCATAAGATGGGAGAGGAAAGAAGACCCATGTCCTCTTCAGAAAGGGTTGGGGCCCATTGTATTAGTTTGTGTTAATTTAGAAATAATAGTCTTCAACTCTCTCAGATAAGCCAGTGGTTCTTAGCCCTGGCTTTCCTTAGAGTTAGTTATCTGGGAACTTGGTGAGGTGGAGGGGATGACAGTCCCAGAGAGTGCAATTCAATCTGTCTGGAATGAAGCCCAATTCACTGGTAGTGTTAAAGCTCCACGGGTGTTTCTGATATGTGGTTCGTACTGAAAACAATTTTTGTAAAATGTAATGGACAGTTGTATCAGTCATGTTTTTATTTCAGTTGAAGATCCTAAAATCAAACTAAGACTTGTATTTTGAGTTCCTTCATGGTGCAAGTGGAAGAAAAGATGAAGAGATAATTCAGCCTTCCCCCAGAGATAATTACAATATTGTTGAATTACAGTAGAAAAGAGAAACAGGAGTATGGCTTTGAGATGAAGAAGGTTGTAATCTCAGCTAACTATGCACTGGTTAAAGTGTACTTAGAGGAACAACATCAGTTCTGGACACAAGGGACTCAGGGAAGCTTCCTGTAAGGGGTGCAAATAAAATTCAGTTGGACTTCGTAACTGCACAACTTGGCAATAGTCCCAAATTTCTAATTGGAATATTGGCCTATGTACAAAGTATCACTGTCCATTAGGCATGGAATCTGCCTAAGCAGTGAAGGAGATTGCTCACCAAATTTCAGAACTTAGAGGTGGGAGGCACTAGAAAGCACATAATCCTGCTCCTGGCCTGGTTGCATTCTGAAGTCTCTTTTGCCAACTTAGTAAAGAATCAGGCACCTCCGCCAAGGCTCCACCCACCATGCCCAGTATGCTTGTTTCTTGCCTCTGTTGTGCTCTTCCTTAGACTGCTCCTGAGTCAGCTTCTCTCTTGGTTTAGTAATTATGCTTATAGTTTTGTCTCCTGAAACAATACCAGAGTTAATTTCTCTTCTGTACTGAAAAATTTGTAGCAATTGACTGATTACCACATTTCACTGACCTGTAACCAGGAGATGTTTCTACTCCTTAAAGCTTTCCTTAAACTCACAGTTTTCAGTCCTTCTCATGGTCATCTGGGAAGCTGTTTCCCTGAGTCCCTTGCGTCCAGAACTGATGTTGTTGCTCTAAGTACACTTTAACCAGTGCATAGTTAGCCAAGATTATAACCTTCTTCATCCCAAAACCATACTCCTATAAATGCATTCTAAGTTTCTGTTAGCTTTTTGAACCATATCACATGCAGTTTTCCTCAAATTGAATTTATTTATTTTTATTTTTTATTTATTTATTTTTGCATTACAATTCTTAATACACCATTATACCATAATTTATCATATCTCTGATTATCTATAAGGTATGTTGACACCAAATTCACATCTTCATACATGTATCAAATTGAATTTAAAAACACATCTTTCCTCCTAAGGCTGTGATTAAGCCAACTCTCCCTTTCTCCCTCAGAACAGCTCTGCTGCATGGTTGCTCAGCCCCAAGTGAAGAGCTCCATCCCTGGCCAGCTGTCAGGATCAGGGCTTCCAGTGTCTTGAGAGCATTTTGAACCCTGATTCTGTATGCCTACAGCACCATAGATGTTCCTTCTAGCTTTATGTTGTTCCTAAATTTTATAAACATGCCATGAAGACAAGACTAAGGATAGTCTCTGGCTAATCAGTCATCTTATAGATGGCACCTGTCATCCAGAATCCCACCTGTGAGAGTGCAGTGTTGTTTTTCACTCTTGGCATTAGTGATTCCAGAAGGCCCATGGGGGCAGCAGAGTAGTACTGAGTGCCAGTTGACTGTCATGGGCAGACATGTTGGTTTAAAAAAACCATCCTGACTAGCAGACACTGCTGGACAGACCTGAGTGGAGAATCTGGTTCCATGGCTGCCTCACTCCATTATCCCAGAAATCAACTGTAGCTGGCTCCTTGCATCCCTCTGAACCCCATGTAGCTCCCATGAGGTGGCACAGGGAACAAATGGAATAAACAAATAGGAGTTCAAAGTAGTTGGAGGTTGTGATGGGGGAAGGCTTTGAGAAAGCAGCAACTGGAGTGGGGCTCAGGGGTGGGTCGGTCTGGACTATGTCTGTTTGAGCCTGTTCAAGAGGTCTGGGAAAACAAGGAACAGTTGTAAGCAGATCTTGAACCACAAGACTTACTTTTTGTGGAATCAGCCATTCTGTCTGTAAAATGAATGTAAAAAGAAGCCATGCTGGAGAAAAGGTGACAGTGGTGGTGAAGATGGGTAGAGGGGGCTTAAAATGAGTGACTGTTTGGATGTGGAAGCCAAGAAGGAAGATGGACTCGGGGCTTTGGCGAGGGACAGATGATTTGTCATCTGCTGGAGTATATGTGAGCACAGCAGAAGGCACAGAAATCAGACATGTCCAGTGCCCAAATTGGACATAAAAGACTAGGTCTTAGTGCAGAGCTGGCTGAAGGTGCAGCTATGGGAGAGTGACATGAGCACAGGGGTTAGGTCAAGAGGAAAAGTACATAGGATTGTAGAGTTTTGAGCACAGTTGGAGATGAATTTAAAAAAAAAAAACGAGAAGAGAATGAGGATATGTGGGAAGGGAGGAGAGCCCTTCATCCAAAGGTGAGGTGCTCCTGTCTATCTGGTAGAGGAGAAAAGGGTAGCTACACAGGCAGGCCAGTGTTCAGTGGCTGACAGCTCAAGGACACCAGCACCAGCCCAGAGTGGAGAGGAAGAGGGAGAAGTGGAAGTGTGAAGGAGAGGAAGCAGCATCGGCCTGTGCCAAGAACAGACCCCAAAGGGCTGGGCAGTATCAGGCCCCAGAGACCACAGGGCACAGTGCTGCCTTGGAGCACAGCAAGGAGTGAAGCAGCCAAGACCCTGGCCTGTGGGACTTGCAGCAGGGGGACCATGCACGAGCAGTGATGATGCTGGAGAGAGCCCCAGGTGGGTGGGGTGCGTGGAGGGGTGTGTACAAGGCAGCAGGGCATTAGCAGCTGTTTGGGTTTCATGGTAAGCGTTCAGCAGCTGGGCTGAAATGAGAACTGTCCTCTTTGCATCAACTCAAATGCCTCTCTATAGAACCTCCCCCGTTCACCTGCTGCATGTGGTCCTTCAGGCTCCTCTCACTTCCTTGGCAATTCACCTTTACCTCCCTAATGCTACCTGCCTTATCAGGGATCCTGTGTGGATCCACCTGCAGTTCAGTGTCACTACATGAGCCTTCCAAATCACAGGCCCCACCTGGTCCCACAACCATGTTCTTTTGACCACATTTTCTCTGTGTATCAGTGTTTATTTGTTTGGGGCACTGGGGATTAAACCCAGGGCTACTTTATAACTGAGTCACATCCCCAGCTTTTTTATGTTTTATTTTGAGACAGGGTCTCTCTCAGTTGCTTAGGTCCTCCATAAGTTGCAGAGGCTGGCCTTTAAATTGTTACCCTCCTGCTTCAGCCTCTTGAGTTGCTGGGATTATAGGTGTGCACCACCATCCCTGGCTGAATGAGCATTTTTAATGAAAATTTTCATATAAAAAAATTGCAGACTTCTGACTACTTTTGAAAACCTGTAGATCCTGACATGTTGGATTCTTAGTAGCAATCAACTAGTGTGTGTGCTCCTTTTGCCCCTATCCCTGCCGGGCCCTGAGGGTCCCAGACCTAGGGCTTTCAAGCAGTAGCCTTTGGTTATCAATACCAGGACAGTTTACATTAACAGGCTGCTTCTTTGGGGCATTTGAATTTGTGATCACTATTTTCTACTAATGTACAACTCTTATTTTTAAGCACTTAAATTTTAAGAAGTACTTGAAAGTGAGAGAAATCAAGAAAAAAAAATATTGCCAAAAAAAAAATCTGAAAATGAAGACGTGGTATAGTATGGTGAGAGAAGCCAGTAATACCAAATTTAATACAGCTTGAAAGTCCACTAAGAAGAATCAGCCTTTTAAAATGCTATCACCATCCCTTGCCACCACCATGGCCTGTCCCACAGCTGCACTCTCAGGTGGTCTGGTACCTTGTGACCTTGTACCAGGAACGTCTTCATGTGCCATCTCCTTTTACAGCCAAGACCTAGGGGCTCACAGCTTACAGCAGCACCTGTGTGCCTGGTGGTAAAGTCCCATGTGTAATCTGCATATCGGCCTGCAGACTGCTCTGAAACATCACACCATGACACCCTGCAGAGCTGGGAACCACATAGCACATGATGGCAATTGTTCCCTTCCATATATCATTTTAGAAAACACTTTTAACTGGTTTTTAATAGACAAGGAACGTGAACTTTACCCTGATAAAGGTATTCTTTTTTAGTTAGAAGGACCAAGATCATTCTTTAATATGAAAAAAACTTACATTTGTTAACAGATTACACAATGTAGTTTCACAATGTAAGGAGAAAACTCCCATGACTCACTTTATCCCAGCACAGTAGCTGTGTCTGTGTTCCTTCTCTCCTGCCCGCTCCTGAGCCCCGTTCATGAAGCAGTATTGTATAAGCAACTGTGAATTTAAAATGTTTTACCATATAACAGAGACAAAGAATTGACAGATTTTTTTTTTTTTTTTTTTTTTTTGGTAAGACCTTGTACAAAAACTGTCAAGTTCGGTGTATTACACAAACACACAGAAGAGAGTTACTTGGAAATTTTTCTTACTTATAAGATTAATCTCTTTTTCTACCACAAGTGCAAAGTGGCAGCACTAATGTATCATTGCTCCACATTACCTGGGATATTCAGGTATTCAAGCCTCAGACCTGAGCCAATCCATTTTTTTCAGTGAGAGCCACATTTGCCACTCTGGGGGGTTTCAAGTGCTCAAAGCCTGTCACTCTGCAATATTCTTCTGCCTATCTGTTCTTTGAGCCTGTTCAAGTAACAGGCACAGTTTCACACCAGTTCCTGCCCAGTGACGACACCGTGCACATGTGCCCACCAGGTGCCTGTTAGCCACAGACTGGAGCTGTACCTATCCATAGATCCACTGGGATCCCCCTTCCTAACAAAGCCTCCCACTTGTCTGCCTAATGAAGTTTCTGCTGTTTATAAATTTGGTGTTTTATAAGTATTCTGCAATTTTGCTGTTGTCCTGTGCTAATTTCATGTAATTGCCTTTTTAAAAATATTTCTTAGTTATACATGGACGCGATATCTTTATTTTGTTTTTTTACTTTTATTTGGTGCTAAGGATCGAATCCAGTACCTCACACATGGGAGGCAAATGCTCTAGCATTGAACTACACCCCAGCTGCCTGTAATTGACTTTTATATTTCTGGGTTTAAGTTACTTTTTAAATGTCGATCATTATCACTTATGGGTATTGCACCCTCATCTTACAAAATATGGTTTCTCAATAACATTTTGCATATCCATTTTTATAGGAGCAAATGATATGTCAATCATCTTTTTCTTTTGCTTGTGTTGATATTAATTAGTTATCTACGAACCTGAGAAAAACTGATATCATGTTAAGAAATGCAGTATACCTTGGATAACTGGATTGCTGAGACCTGGCTCAACCCTATTCTGGAGGTAGTACAATAGTAACAATCTACAGAAATTTTCCTGTGCCTGTCTTTTTATTGGAGACTATAAGCCACCTAAGGAGGGCTCGCAAGGCCCACTGATGCAGAACACCAAGTTGTATCCCCTGGCCCATGAGGCGCTCCTCCTGGGTGACATCACCCCAATGGCTTAGTCTGACCTGAGCAAAACAGGACCTGAAGTTGTTACGCATCATAGAAGCAGGCCATTTCAGTCACTGGTGGGGAAGTGACAAGAGCAAGAAAATACAAACACAGCATTTTACTTATGTTTCTGAGGGAATTAAAAAAAGATCCCAAAACTACTTAGCAGTGTGATTACCCAGTACATTTAGAAATAAATATTCTGGGACACTTAAAAATCAACTTGCAGACATACAGAACAGTAACTGTGCTGTAACTGTTTAGCACAATTACCTCACAGGTAACTCTGAATCTAATGGGGATACAAGGAGAACCCTCAGAGATGATTTCTTTCATCCCTGAACTCTTATCAGGCTTCCCCAAAAATGCACAGATAATTTGAAAGGGATTGGTGTGGAGAAGAGAAAACACTATAGTCTCCCCAAGGTTAAATGTGGAATCCAGTGTAAATGCCACCCAAGTTAAGCCAGCAGCAGCAGCCCAGTGGGGTCATATGTCAGTCAGAAAACCAAAGGGAAAGTATTGTGAATGTTGGTCTTATTTTGAGAGAGGGTCTCGATAAGTTGCTGCAAGACTGGCCTCAAATTTGTAATCCTCCTTCCTCAGCCTCCCACACTGCTGGGATTACAGGTATGTGCCACAATACCCAGCGTAACACAGATGTTTTAAAATTATATTACAAAATATTAGGCCAAGCATGGTGGCACACACCTATAATCCCAGTGGCTGGGTAGGCTGAGGCAGGAGGATCGTCAGTTCAAAGCCAGCCTCAGCAATGGCAAGGCGCTAAGCAATTCAGTGAGACCCTGTCACTAGATAAAATACAAAATAGGAGTGGGGATATGGCTCAGTGGTCAAGTGCCCCTGAGTTCAATCCCTGGTACCAAAAAAAATAGAGGCATGACTTCAATTTGATAAACTAAAACCTGGGGAAATTGAATTTAGGGGCGCTTCTCCCTAGTTATGTGTCTCACCAGTAGCAGATGCTAGAGAACAACTCCCTTGCTTAAGAGCTCCTGTCCTAGAAAGTTTGGTTATTGTTCTTTGATGTAAAAATGGTACCAAAAACTAGTGTCACCTAAACCAATCAGCAGTGTATTCTTATAGCTCAACTGTTTTCACACCACAAATCCAGGAACAGTTTCTAGTGACCTTAGCAGGCAGAAGTAATTCCATTTTAAGCAACATGCAGTGATTTGCGTGATCTATGCTTTTTGTGGATGTGGGTTGTTTGGGGTGAGGGGATTGCACTGGGTTGTTTTTTGGTTTCCTGTGCTTTGGGGGGCTTGGTAAGTGGGTAGTCCTGCTACAGAGGTAGGAGGGATGCGTATCAATGTATGCAGCGCATGAACCACTTACACAAATGCTCTAGCTGTATGTACCTTCAATTCAAAATAGATGACTAAGACAGTTGAAAACAATGCAGCCTCCCAAGTGCTAACAAGAAAGGATAATTTAAAACCTGTACTGGTGTGCTAAAATCAAGACTTAGACATTCTCTGTTCCTAATGCCTATGCGACATGGTGCCCCAGAGGGACTGGCTTTTCAGCAGGACCCCTGTCACTCTAATAGTGTCCCCTCTAATGGGCTCTCAAAGAGCATCTATTGATATGAAACAGAAACGTCGAATGCCTACAGGACAAAGCATTTGGAAAAGGAGGATGCTTTGCACCTGACTGGCCTTTGTGTAAAAGGAGCTCCCAGCTGAGAGCAGCAATGCCATCTTGGTTTCAGATAGGAAATGTGCCTCCGTCAGTTGCCATCCAGTGCTGCAGCACATTTACATGAAGTTCACAGAGGAAGAGGCTTTGTTAATGCTTCAGTCAGTACCTAAAAATGCCAGGTGCATCACAAGCGTTCAGTAAATGCTAGTCAATGAAATTTTTAGTCCTTTATTTTTCTTTCACTTAATTATGACTGGCCACTTTTTAACTAAACCTCTTCTCAAGAAGGATTCCCTGTCACATACATAAGTTGGGTCCATGGAATAATCTAGAACTGATTTCTGCTTTCGTAGAAGAGAGAGTGCAGGCCACGGACAGGACTGTCGTGTTCACAGTGGGATTCTGAAGGAGGGAAAGAGCAGCTCTTGCCCTGTGCCTTTTCTGAGTTCATGTCTGCCCCAGCTTCCTGGTGCTGACTGCTGGGGCACTTCATTCCCTCCGATCTGATGAAAGGCAAAAATCTCTGTTTGGGGCCAGTAGTAGTATGCTTGCCTGATGTGCAGGAGGCCCTCTGTTCCATCCCTAGTACTGCAAAAAAGTGGGGGAAATATTCAAATATGAAATGAAAGCTATATATCCTTGTGGTGCTTTGGTACTTTACTATTCCCAACTATCTGTTTGATCAAAGAAACTGAAATCAGAAGCAGTGATCCCAGAGGTCACAGTACAGAAATATTTTGCAAAAAATGGTAGTTATTTGAAGGATTTTTTTTTTTTTCTGTTTTTCGGGCTGGGGATGTAAGCCAGGAACTGTGTGCCAAGCACATGTTTTCATGCTCTACCACTGAGCCACATCCCAGCCCAAGAGGATCACTTTTAGAATTTTAACAACTATATCTTAAATGTAAGTAAAAATTTGTTCTGCCTCATCAACCCAAGTTTAAAATACTCCCTGTACATTATTAACAAAAGGGATAGCAAATTTACTCTAGCAGTAAACACTGAACAATGGAGATTATGTGTATTTTAATATTACAATATAAATATATTAATATATTAATATTTATATTAAATAATATAAATTATTGTTTATAATTGTTTTTTGTCTACTGAAAATACTTGGTTTGCGCCAAAATTGTCTGTTACATCTCACTGCATAGCACTTCCTAGAACCTTGGATGGTGATGTTGTGCTCACCCTGAAGTGCATGTAGGTTTGCATTGTGTGTGTATTAAGATAGAAAAAAATGTATTCTTGATTTTTGAGTACACAAGTGCTTTTATATTTATGTCTAACATTTGGCTACATGAAGCTTATAAATCATTTACCTTCTACTTAAAAATATTCTGTAGACTTTGCTGCTGCTTTTAACAGAAATTAAAAACATTCCATAAAAACCAGTTGGCTATAATTACCATAGTCCCAATATTTATTAAGGTTTTTATTTTTTATTTTTTTTAGTTATAGGTAGACATAATACCTTTATTTGTTTGTTTATTTATTTATTTATTTTTATGTGGTGCTAAGGATCGAACCCCGTGCCTCACATGTGGTAGGCGAGCTCTTTACCACTGAGCCACGACTCCAGCCCAATATTTATTAGTTTTTACTTGTTTAAGTTATTTGACCAGATGATGGTGCGCTCCTGTAATCCCAGTGGCTCAGGAGGCTGAGGCTAGAGGATCTCAAGTTCAAAGCCAGCCTCAGCAATTTAGCGAGGCCCTAAGCAACTCAGGGAGACCCTGTCTCTAAATAAAATATTAAAAAGGGCTGGAGACGTGGCTCTGTGGTTAAGCACCCCTGGGTTCATTCCCTGGTACAAAAAGGGGGGAAAAAAATCTTATTTGTAATGTTGGCCTTTTAAAGAGTTGGAAATATAAGATTGACAAATTCTAGGTGAATTTTCCATTTAGTTACAGTGAATCAGTATATTTATAGCTGATTGGTCTTTAGCAATGCCCACATTTTTTAGTTTCCCAGAGCATCCATAATTTTTATCAGTTACATTAATTTTCTTGATTTAATTCTGTTCCTGCAATTTGTAAAACTTTTCCCCAATATGCATTATTTTCTGTATAATTATAGGCAACATTACTGTTAGCAGTTGCCGGTAATCAGGAATGGCTTCCATGTTATTGGTAACAATTTGCATAATCTATTGCTCATCCTAGAGCTTGTAATTTAAAATGATTTGTAGATTGCATGTCCTTTTGTTATCAGTATTATTGCATGTTATCAGAATAATGAATATCAAGGGAACTGATTCCTTTTGCCTTTAGTAAGAAAATTAATAAATTTTATCATTGAGATAGTAATACTCCCATTGAGACCAAATCATTTAAAATTTGCTTTAACTGTTTTTATTTTATACCCTAAGCTTTCTCTTGCATGCAAAGTCTGGTGTTGTTTTCTAGTCTTCAATTACTATTTGGAATCTGATCATCTCTCTTGCTGAGATAACCTACTCTGTGAAAATTACAACTGGTAGGAGCTGTCAGCAGTGTGACATGAACTGTGGCAGGTGCAGAATCATGAGCATTGAGTTGATTTTGGAAATTGGATGGCAGTTTTACTTTTTCTTTCTGTTTCACTCCTATTATGTCCTCTCTGGCACCCTTTTCAGTTTCCTCAGGCTGGGGAGAAATGCCCAGTGCTCACGCAAAGGCTGAAAACTCATGGGGGGAGCCATCCCCCCCTTCCACCCTGGTGGACAACGGCACAGCCGCATGGGGGAAGCCACCCAGCAGTGGCAGCGGGTGGGGAGATCACCCTGCTGAGTCAACGGGGACATTCGGAAGAGCCAGTGCTCCCACTGCCACCCCAGCCCTGTGCAAGCCAGGTGAGCCAAGCACTCTGCATGCCCTGATCTAGGGATGTAGAAATGGTTCAAAGCGTTCTATGTAGACAGATGCTTTTCACTGGATTTGAAAACACTTTCCTTTTTTAAGCTGTCACACTTGTTCATTTATTTTTTGGTGCTTGGGATTGAATCTCAAGCCTTGCACATGCTGCACACACACACTACCACTTAGCCCCAGACCAAACTGAATTTTAAAAATTAAAGTATTAGGAGACAGTATACCTCAATCTATTTATACTTTAAGACTAACTTTAACCAAGACTATAAAGAAATATTTACCACATCTAACACATGAACATAAATGAATTTTTAACAGAAGTCCCATCCTCTCCTCCTTTTAAAAATAAATATAGGGCCTGCAGTTATGGCTGGATGTCAGAGCACTTGCCTAGCATGTGTGAGGCACTGGGTTCAATCCTCAGCACCACATAAGAAAATAAATAAAACAAAAGCATTCTGTCCATCTACAGCTATAAAAAAAATTTTTAAAAATAAAGTAAATACAAAAAAAATTAAAGCAATCAAACATACTAAACATATACTGCATGTTGAGCACCCTCAATCTGAAAATTCAAAGTGTTCTAAAACTTGAAAATCCTTGAGCCTCAATGTGGCCACATGGTAAAAATAATTCCACCCTGACCTCATATGCTAGGTTCCACAGGTGCATAGAAAATAAATAATGCAGAGTCACCTGCAGGCCACATGCACAGGTGGATGGGAACACTGAGTTACTAGAGTCACCTGCAGGTTGTATGAATAAGGTGTATATAAAACAAATGAATTTTGAGTTTAGACATGAGTCCTGTCCCCATGTCTCATTTATGTACGTGTAAATAATTCAAATCCAAAAATGATCTGAAATACTTCTGTTCCCCAGCATTTCAGTGAGGGTTCCAACTGCAGTTCTCACTCTTCCTTTGCAGTATTTGTGCCTGCTGATTAAACTTATTCATCAAAGAAGACAAATAGAGCAGACGGTTTTTTTTTTTTTCTTGAGATGAGTCTTAAAAACACATATTCATAGTGGTCTGAAACTTCTTGCCTTATTTTCATCTTATAAACAAAATTTCACTTTGGGTCTTTCTGTTCATACTTAAAACAACTTGAAAAAATATGGGACTGGGGTATGGCTCAGAGGTAGAGCACTTGCCCGGCATGGGTGAGGCCCGGGGTTTCCTAAGTATAAGATGGCTGATTTAAGTCTGATGTGAAAATTAATTGTTCAGGCCAGCACAATGGTGCTTGGGAGGCTAAAGCAAGAAGATCTCAAGTTTGAGGCCAGCCTCAACTTGAATTGTGTCTCAAAATGAAAAAGGGCAGGAGACATAGCTCAGTAGTACAGCACCCCTGCTTCCGTCCTCAATACCAGGGGGGAAGTTGTTTACATGGCTGCAGAAAGCATCTTATTTTCTTTGTATGTCGTTAGATGTCCTAGATCTTAAAATATAACTCCATTTGATTTTGTGTTTTGTTGACAGTGGATATCCACCAGATATCCACCAGTTGTGCTAGAAGTATTTAGTCCATTTCTGTTGCTTTTGGTTACAAAGCTAAAGGATAAGGGAACTTCTGGGTGTTTAAATTCACATGCCATTTTGAAGCAGTGTATTTTGTTTTTAGAACTTGTCCATGAGGTCAAGTTATGTGCCTGTCTACCTCGTAGATGTCAAATTTTCATCATCTTAAAGACCTTGGGTATCCACAGTCACCTAGTTTGGCCTTTTTTAGTTCTTCCAAGAACTAGAAAATGGGGATGCTTTGACACCAAAAATCACTTTCTATTTTTAAAAAGAGGAAAAAGTAACATCCTGAAATATTGAGCTTCTTCCCCAGCGCTAGGCTTCTGTGCTGGAGCTGTGGGCATCTCCTGGGGAGCTTGTCAGAAATACAGATAGATACCCTAGGCCAGCAGCCTCCCATGTGATCCCCACTGACTGCCACTGTGGTGAGGATTGAGAAGCACTGGCCGCGTGGCATATTGCCCACTGGCTTAGATCAAGTGACAGCAGAGCCATGTGGGGGCAAAGACACTTTCAGGAGGCCTCATTCAGAGCAGCCTTTTCAGAGTACAGACATTGCCACCCACTCCTTAGGGCTGCAGGGTTCCTTTCACACTGTTTCACAGTGGTAGTGTAGTTGGTTAAGGAAGTTTGGAACAGCATGGATTGCAGATACCTGGAGTGCAGAGGAGGAAACACAAGTGTATCTGCATCATCCATGATGGGAGGAGAAAGCCCCTTCTTAGGTACCAGGGAAAGGAAATGTGAGAAGGTGGATCATACTGTACCCACTTTTCTCCGCCTCCCCGGATTTCATTAGAGCAAAACTCCACACGCCTTAGGGAGAGAATTTGATATTTCCTGTTTGCTCTCCTTCCAGCTTCCAAATCTATGCAAGAAGGCTGGGGCAGTGGTGGGGATGAAGTGAACCTGGGCCCCAGCCAGTGGGAGGACGAGGAAGGGGACCTGTGGAACAATGCTGCTTCCCAAGAAAGCACTTCCTCCTGCAGCTCCTGGGGCAATGCCCCCAAAAAGGGACTTCAAAAGGTAGGTGCAGTGCTTCTACAGGAGAGAACTAGCAGTTTTGGAGGTTCTGATCAGTGAGCCTTATTGCCTTGGGCCTGTGGTGAGGCAGCACATCATAGTGAAAGCTATGGTGGAACCAAGCTGCACACCTCCTGGCCAGAAAGTCAGAGGAGGAGGAAGGGGTCAGGGAGGAAGGCACAGCCCAGCCCCAAACCCAAAAACCTCCCTCTAGGCCCTACCTCCCAGTAATGCCACTCTGGGGAGCAGCCTTCAACACATGGGCCTGTAAGGGGACACAAGTGGAACTGTCAGGAAGAGCACATACAGAAATGTAAGAGCCCAGTTGTTCCTTAAGCCAGACCTCTCAGAGTCACAGAGGGGCAACACAGTGCAGGTTCATCTCACTGGAAATGTGTTTTAGGAATGTAATTAAATTTTTTTAAAATAATGTTACTCATAGCTAGGCACCATGTGCATGGCCATAATCTCAGCAACTCAGCAGGCAGAGGCAGGAGGATGCAAGTCTGAAGCCAGTCTGAGCAATTTAATGAACTCTGTCTCAAAATTAAAAAAAAAAAAAAAAAAAAAAAAATTTAAGGTTGGGGATGTAGCTCAGTGGTAGAGCACCTCTGAGTTCAACCTCCAGTACCCCCCCCAAAAAAAAATTATGTTAATATGTAATGCTTCTGTTATTATTATTGCTGTTTTTGAATAAAACTAATAAATATTTTTTTTTAATTTCTCAGCTTTAACTTCAAATATAGTAAATGTTGACAAATACAACGTCTATAAACAAAAGTTCTTTGGGATGTTTAATCTTTAAGACTTAGTGTATAATGGGGTTCCCAAACTAAAAAGTTGGATAGCTGAAGTGTACCATTAACTAGTATTGAAATAAATGAGAAGCCATCTGGAAGATACTGAACCCCCAACTCACACCAAGATAAATTCCAATTACATCACAAATTTAAATATAAAAATATAAAATCATGATTGTTATAAAAACAATATTGCAGTTGGAGGGACATTTCTAACTATGACTAAAATCTTCAAGCCATAAAAGAATTTTAGATTTCAATAATAAACACAAAAACCATGCATAACAGAAAATAAGCTAATCAGAGACAAAGTGCAAATAACAGGCAGGGGAAAAAATTGTAACTCACATCACAGAACTGATCTCTTTGATACTTAACAAAGTCCTAGAAAATGGTTTTTAAAACAACCAGAGACCAGGACTGGAGTTGTGGCTCTGCAATAGCACACTTGCCTGGCATGTGTGAGGCACTGGGTTCGATTCTCAGCACCATGTATAAATAAATAAAGAAAGGAACTGTATCAACAACTAAAACAAAACATTTTTAAAAATAAATAAAACAACCAGAGACCAATAAAAAACAACGGACAAGGTGATCTTCAATTTCATAGCATAATAATCTCAGGTTTTATGCCTTTTTTTTTTTGGCAAAAGAATATGTGAGCATCATATAAAACTTTAGTTTAAAAAAAGGAGTACTGATATTATTTTTAAAATATTTATTACTAAACTGTCTTTGATGCAATATTAGGGTGTTTTGAATACTGATGAATATACATTAGGGTTGACAACCCTACCAGGCACTATGGCCCCACGCCTACAGTCCCAGGGGTTTGGGAGGCTGAGGCAGGAGGATCATGAATTCAAGCCAGCCGCAGCAACTTAGCAAGGCCCTGAGCAATTTAGTGAGACCCTGTCTATATATCAAAAAAATTAAAAGGGCTGGGGATATGGTTCAGTGGTTAAGTACCCCTGAGTTCAATCCCTGCTACCAAAAAAAAAAAAAAAACTTGAACAGCCCAAATCATCACACTTCATTTCTTCATGAGTTTAATGAACATTTTTCCAGTCTGAAAAAAAAGTTAACACATGAGTTACTATTGATTATAGTCAAAATTTTAAATTTAAGAAAATTTACTACAGGGTTGCAAAGTATGGATTTACAAAGTTGAATCCATGCAGATTCTGTTCCACTATCATTGGTTTCGTTTTCTGACATCATCCTCAGTGCCACACTGTCAGCATCCTATTCTCAAAGCTGTGAAAATATCAGTACTCTAGTTTGCTGGCAAAAATATAAATCAATATAACCCAAAAAGAAGGCAGCGTGATGTTATCTGTCAAAATGATGGACATTAGCACTTGACACAGCACCTCCACTTGTTATGGTACAGCCATATGAGTATGACATGTGTTCTTCTATTGCAACTTTTTTGTAGTAAGAAAACGAAAAGACATACAGTAACCAGTTGAATTATGTCCCATTAATAGTATGGGAAACTAAACTTTTTTTTTTTTTTTTTTGTACCAGGAGTAGAACCCAGGGGTGCTTACCACTGAGCCAACATCCTCACCCTTTTTTTATTTTTTATTTTGAGCCAGGGTCTCACTAAGTTGCTGAGACTGGACTTGACCTTGAGATCCTCCTGCCTCAGCCTCCAGAATTGGGGGGATTACAGGCATGCACCACCAGGTCTGGTGTGAAACTGCACATTTTTAAAGAAAAAATCTGTAAATATGTTATGGTTCAGGTATGTTGATATGAAGAGTTCAGCAAAATACATTGTTCAGTAAAAAAGGTAAGGTATGAAAAAGATGAATAGTACACTTACAGTTTTGTAAGGGAGAGTCACATGTATGTACACATACTGGGTTCTGTAGAATGTTCTAATTCCTTATAAATCATGTGAATGTATTACTGTAAAGAAAATTTACTTTAGAAGAACATTTTAGAAAAACATAGCAGTAAGCAGAACCCAGCAACTAAAACCAGGCCCCGTTTACCAGCAGTAGAAGTAAGTGATTGCAGACATCAAAAAGAAGTCTCTTTATGGTTGAGCTGCCAGATAAACAGTTATAATGGGACCTGAAATAACCAAATTGGTTAATTAAAATATAGTCTTGTTGGGCCTTTTGGTGCATGCCTGTAATCTCAGCAGCTTGGGATGCTGAGGCAAGAGGACTGCAAGTTCAAGTCCAGCCTCAGCAACTTTGGTGAGGCCCTAAGCAACCCAGCAAGACTCTAGATAAAACAAAAAGGGATGGGGATGTGGCTCAGTGGGTTAAGCACCCCCTGGGTTCAATCCCTGGTACCAAAAAAATAAAAATAAAACATATTCTGGTTCGATGTGGCTTCAGCAACATGATAATTGTGGAAACAGCCCCAGATGAACTGCTTGCTGGAAGGCATAAGCCCGCTCCACATGCTCTACCACAGTTATAGCAGGCTCCTGTTCCAGAACACACAGTGAGGTATATTCTTAGAGGGGGCATTTTTTGTTTGTTCATTTTTTGAGAATGAGTCTCACTGTGTCACCCAGTTGCTTCTGATTTATCAGTAGAGCCTTTGTCAGTGCAGACTCAGAGGGAAGTTACTCTCCAGGCTCTGGGCCTTCCTGCTGGGTTCTCTCTTCCTGTAGGTGACCTGTTCCCCTTTTCTTATTCTCTCTCTCTGACATTTTCCTTCTTCCTCCTTTCCTCTCACCTGAGGGTTACAAATGATGAATAGTTAATAAAATTAAAAGGTTTGTTTTCTTCTTCTTGCCCTTTCATTCATTGCAACAAACCCCCTGTATTTTCCATTGAGAATAAAGTTTGTAAAAGGACAAAACCATGCAATTTGGAGCATTCCTTGTAATTATTTAATAATGAAAGTAGTACTCTTTAAGAGCTGGGCTGTAGCAAAGTGGCAAAGCTTGTGCCTAGCATGCGTGAGACACTGGGTTCAATCCTCAGTACCACATAAAAATTAACAAGTAAATAAAGGCATTCTGTCCATCTACAACTATTAAAAAAAAAATTAAAAAGAAAGAAAGAAAGTGGTATGCTCTTGTGACAAGCCAAATTGATTCCCTAGGAAGGGGAAATAATCACCCTGGTTTTTGTAAGTCCATAAGTTACACATATTAACCAACCTGGTGCTGCACCCTGCAGTTCTCTGTAGTATTTGTCACAAGTACTGTCAGGGACCTCATGGAGTACAACACAATTTAACACTAACAAAAAGGTCCTTGGGGGCTGGGGCTGTAGCTCAGAAGTAGAGCACTTGCCTAGCAAGTGTGAGGCACTGGGTTCAATCCTCTGCACCACACAAAGAATAAGTAAATAAAATAAAGGTATTGTGTCCAGGGCTGGGGATATATAGCTCACTTGGTAGAGTGCTTGCCTTGCATGCACAAGGCCCTGGGTTCAGTCCCCAGCACAAAAAAAAAAAAAAAAATGGCATTGTGTCCATCTACAAATAAGTATATTAAAAAAAAAAAAAAAAAAAGATCCTGTGACTTCTAAATTATCAAGAGATTCAGCTGCCTCCTGTTTCTAGGAGAAATGCAACTCTTGGCCCTTCACCTTGCCTGCACTTCATTCCAGGGCATGAAGACATCTGGCAAGCAGGATGAGGCCTGGATCATGAGTCGGCTGATCAAACAACTCACAGACATGGGCTTCCCAGTGAGTGGTCTCCGGTTACTACTCCCCCGTATTTGCCCAAGTGAACAGCTGTAATTGTTTCTTACACAAGGAAGGCTGTGAGGATGAGGTTACTGATGTCATTAGCTCGTAAATCCCCTTTGGTGGGCAGTTTAGGCTAGGTTTGAACTGCAGCAAAAGACCCACTCAGTTTCCATCAAGAAAGACATGAGAGGGGCTGGGGATGTGGCTCAAGTGGTAGTGCACTCGCCTGGCATGCGCCAGGCACTAGGTTCGATCCTCAGCACCACATAAAAATTTTAAAAATAAAGATATTTTGTCCACCTAAAATTTAAAAATAAATATTTTTAAATTTTTTTAAAAAGACAAGAGCTTTTTCATAGAGTAGAAACTACATGATTTGTAGCTTCCATGGTTTATATAGTTTTTTTTATATTTTCTTATAATTTATAGTTAAGTGAATTATATTAGTTAATGTAATAGATTGAAGAAGATTACAAGAGAAAGCTTGGTATAAATAAATACTAAAGCATCATATTTTTTTAAAAAGTCATTCTAACCAAGCCTGTATAATTCCTGAGTTTCTGATAATGTATAGGGAGAATTCAGATCTCAGTGTGTTCCCACTGGTAAGTGAAAACTTACCAGTTTGTTTATTTCCTAAGGGAAATGACAGGGATTCAGAGAGCCAGGGCTATCACTATGGTCGCTGTGTAGTCCCTTTGAATGTCTTCTTTCCAAATCCTTATTCAGATGAGTGTCTTCACTAGGTGACCTGTAGGGTGGTGCCTCAGGCCAGGCGTACCTGCATTGTGCAGGGCACTGCCCCTGTGGCCCAGCTGCTGAAGTCATCACAGCACCCTGGAGCTTCCGTTGTCCACTGGATCAGTCAGCTCCAATCAGAGGGATAACAACCAAGATAAACCTACTTGTTTTTTTTTTTTTTTTGCTTGCTTGTTTGTTTGTTTGTTTGTTTCCTGTTTCTTGGAGGAAGTTTGGATGGCAGAGCCTAGAACTCATGGCATGGAAAAGAACCCCTAGGCTGACTGCAAGTGACTTTTAACAGTTGCCGGTTCTAGAGAGGCAGGTGGGACAGGGTCTTCCTGCATCAATGTCTGGCCCTGCTGTATCGGCCGGGTGGCATCCCTGCTGAATCATTACTATAGAGAAGACACTTGATGGAGAACTTAGAAGGCTGTCCTAGAACCCTGCATTATGTTCCTAAGATGTTAAATATAAGTTCTTCAAGATCCACAGTCATTTTTAATTATGGGTGCTTTCTGTTTAAAAGACGCCTGTAATCTCAGCAGTGGAGAAAAGCATTTCCAGGTCCAAACCCTAGCCATCACAGCACTCTCCACAATGGTGGTGACCACGCTGCTCCTAGCCCTCCCTCTGCTGCTATATGCTGCTGACAAGCACTCTGCTTCCTCTGCAGAGAGAGCCAGCCGAGGAGGCCCTGAAGAGCAACAGCATGAACCTGGACCAGGCCATGAGTAAGTGAGGGCGTCAGCAGCACTCACCAGAACCACCAGCAAGAAGCACAGAAATACAGAAAATGGGGCACTGAGTGGACCTCAGGAAGGAAGGACAGACTCATTGTACAGTATTATGACCTGGGTTTGACATGAGATTGATTGTTGGGTGATTCATGTTTCCTGCCAATCTGCACATTCCCACAAGTGACCACAAAGATGCCATAATTATTGTTTTGGGGGTTACAGACTTCAGTGAGTAGGCAGATTTTTCAGGTACAAAATCTGTGAAAAATAGTGGTAGATGGTGTGATCAGGTGGGGTTGAGATGTCAGAGCAGAGAAGCTTGGGCTAGTGGAAGCAGTGAGCACCAGCTTCTGAGACTTGTACAGTAATGCAAAGTTAAAGTGACCCAAACAAATGCCGGTCACTGGGCCAGAAGCTTCCAGGAATACAAAAGCAGTTTAGTTTTACAAGACGGCAGTAATGGGAACTGAGGCCACAAGGTGAGTAAGAGCCATTCTCATAGACAGTCAGGAAGGCCCTGACACTGGTGGTTTCAGGGGGGAAGCAAGCATGTGAAGCCTGGGCAGCCGTGGGTACGCTCCTCCAAGGGGAGGCAGCAGGGGTGCCAAGCAGGCCCAGGGCTGGTGAACCAGCACCTGAGGGCTGTTGTGCCCCTGCTGCTTTCTGAAGGGCTCAGGGGTCTCTTCCCTGAGGCTGGAGCTAGCACCTGTCCTATGTCAACATCCATGACCACATTTGCTTTTCATGTTGTTCTGTATTTGTGCCCCAGGCGCTCTGCTGGAAAAGAAGGTGGACATGGACAAGCGTGGACTGGGAGTGACTGACTATAATGGGATGGTCACCAAACCCCTCGGCTGCCGCCCACCAATCTCCAAAGAGTCTTCCATGGACCGCCCCACCTTTCTTGACAAGGTAATAGATTTAGGCAGTTTTTAAATGAGAAATGTTTTCATTTAAACTGTGTCCTTAGTGCAAGTCAGATTAAATTTTTGCTAGACTTTGAACTTTTTTTCCCCTATTATATGAAAGTTTAACTCAGAGGCATAATATGTTTCACAAATGATGTTACTAGGAATGAAAAATGCTGGAATTGAAAACTGATCTTCATTGTTGCTGTGGGAACTTAGCTGGTTATCCACTTCAGTCTTTCCAGTACACAAGATCATCACATTTGTTTTACTGCCTAATTTCAAATATACAAGTTCTTCCATTTGGAAATTATATGTGTAGCCTTGAAGAAAGGGAAGTGGTAGGGCTGAGCCCTGGCCAGCCACCCATGTCAGTGACACCCACAGCCCCCGTGGACAGTTCCCTGCACATTCAAGTCCAGGTCAGCTCAGTCCTCTTAGTGTTATCATGGAGTGGTGTCCCCCTCCAGATTGGTGGACCTACAAAGCAGGGAAACACATGTTAGATTTGATCAGAATGATCCAACCCTGAATATAAAGTTGAAACAAGAAGGGATGTGCTTTAGAAAACATAGGAAGTCTCCCAGGAGGGCTCTTACCATCCTTGATAGGATTTTTCTCTCTGTTCTTAGAACCTCGACAATGCACTCCACTTCAGAAAACTGGGCTGTGGAGTGAACCAGGAATGTATTAAACTAAAAAATGATTTGTTCACTTGAAATTCCAAATTAACACAGCATCCTGTACTTTTATTTGCTTAATCTGACAACCCTGAGAGTGGGACCATGACCTATTTGCTTATATTTAAAACAGAATAATATTGCAAATGGGTTGTGACATTGGATGAAATCAATTTGTTAAGGCCTTAGCACATAGTATGCCCACAATTAATATAAGGAAAAAACTATAATAGGATTGTATGTTTTATGACTTCCACTCATATTAGGTTAAACTTTATGAAATTTCTGAGTGCCAAGGTCAAAGCTGGTGAATGTCAGAATCCAGCCCATGTATGCCTCAAGCCTTGCTCCTATCTTCTCAAAGAACCTGTTTGAAACTGGCTGTACTGTGTTCTCCAGATCAGACTTGGCCAGCACTTCTGGCCCCTCCTCCTCACTCTCCCCAGTCAGGGGCAGCAGTGTCTGAAGGCAGTACTACTAGAAGCTAATGTATGTGTTTGTAGAATGTTTTCAATGAAAACGGCATCTTAATCCTGTTTCTCTTTTTCTTTCCCCTCTTCTTTCGCCCATGCTATCCATTCCCTCACTGTCCACACTCGCTCTTTTAACTCTCTCCATCCGTCCCCTTCCTCCTTCCTTGGGAAACTGTTCGGTGCTTTGTCTGCTGGTGGACGCTGCGCACAGCTCACCCTTTCTTTCTCCAATCAGGATGGCGGCCTCGTGGAAGAGCCCACGACTTCACCGTTTTTGCCTTCCCCAAGCCTGAAGCTCCCCCTTTCCAACAGTGCACTCCCCAATCAGGCCCTGGGTGGGATTGCCTCAGGGCTGGGCATGCAAAACTTGAACTCTTCCAGACAGGTAAGACTGGGGAGAAAGCTGACTGTGGTCTCTGTTCACCTGCCCCTTAGAAAGATGTGTTCCATGAAAACACTCTTATTTTCCATTAATACTTTTATTTTAAAATACAATCAAATATGGAAGAGTAGTTGAAAATACCATAAGAATTTCTCTCAGGTGTTTCAGGTAAAATCAGGAACTGAATAGGGGTTCCTGAAATTTAACAGTGCAACAGGAAATGTTTGTTACTTTTACACTAAACCAAAACATACTTGAGTCTTCCCATGCCCTGGACACCAACTTCCTGCTAATTTAAATGCTGATGTGTTGCCAAGTAATACTGAGCTGGAAGAGAACTCAGGCACTCCCCTCCCATTAGAAGCAGAGGGGACCTGTCTCGCCAGGAGGTCCCCCAAGGGCCTGGGAGGCCTGATTGTCTGGTTCTCCATTTCTCCACCTTCCTGTGGATTCTCTGACTCGATGGTATTGAGACAAACAGCACTCTGATGGCTACAGGCCAGCCCTCCTGGCTGGTTTTGCAGGGAAAAACGCCCACACACACATTTGCCCCTTTCTTGAAGTACATCTAGTGTTAGGGAGTCTGAGCAGGCCCTTTTGTGCCTGTGGTCTCCATGGAATTATCAACAGTGTCCTCTCCACTCAGAGATCCCAGTTGACCTTCAGTGCAATCCTGGCTCTTGGAGTTGCTAGCTTTGTCGAGTTTGGTAGGAATCTCCCTTCCAGATGTTCTGCTGTCAGGAGTCAGCAGCCCAGCAGCAGTGTGCACACAGGATGGGTCTCCTGCCCTGTGCCTCCCAGACTGCTCTTCCAAGAGAAGGCCAAGAGCATCTTGCTGCACCTCTTTGTTAGGTAGCTCATGACACAGTGTGGAAAATGCACCCCAGACAGACTTACTGGATTTGACACAGGTTAACTACCCAAATTTGCCAGTTGATTCAATTCCAAGGTTTTTTGAAATAATAGATATATTTCCCATTTGAAAATGTCACTCTTCCTCTGGGTCAGTAGTAATAACCAAACATTCTTGCCTTTTAACTCTGACCATAGATATAGCCTTCTGGAAATGGCTGCCTGAATGTGTGTCATTCAGACAGCCATGTCCACATCACTGTTTGCTGAAATACTCTGTTGTTATAGTTTCTGTAAGTTGACAGCCTTGTTGGGGACACTTTAAAATGCACCATCAGGCAGAGTGCAATGGCACGTGCCTGTCCCAGCCATTCAGAAGGCTGAGGTGGGAAGATCACAAGGCCAGCTTGGGCAACTTAGTGGGACCCTGTCTCAAATTTTTTAAAAATACATAAAAAGGACCAGCAGTGTAGCTCAGAAGTAGAACACCCCTGGGTTTAGTCCCCAGTACTGCCAGAAAAGGGGCTGTTATCATACGGCTCCTGTGAGCTTAAAGCATCAGCTGCTTCTGTGGCTGACTGTCCACCCACTATCACCAGTACAGATAGTATTGGTCCTAGGTGTGGTGGAACAGGTTGGCAGTGTTGGGAAGCAGAAGCCACCTTGCATTCATAGGTGGGTAGCACACTATTTCACCCACCCGTGCAACTGCCTACCTCTGCTCCCTAAAGTCCATCCCGTCTCCCTGCAGATCCCGAGTGGCAATCTGGGTGTGTTTGGCAATAGCGGAGCAGCACAAGCCAGGACCATGCAGCAGCCGCCGCAGCCGCCAGTGCAGCCTCTTAACTCCTCCCAGCCCAGCCTCCGTGCTCAAGTGCCTCAGTTTCTATCCCCTCAGGTCAGACCCGGGCCAAGTGGGCGACATAGGCGGGTGCTTGGTGGGGACTTGGCCATATCCGAGACACTCTTTTAAAGTGAGAGCTGAGTTAATCGACATCAAAGAGGAGTCCTTGCTGTTTTAAACCTGTAAATCTATCCTAACCTTCAGGAAGCTGCTTGGCCCTGCTGCCCCAGGAGGATCCCCAAAGCCTGCTACTCAGGCAGCTTCAGCCACCCAGCCTGCCACAGGTCAGAGCAGCTCTGAGGGAAGACAAGTCGGCACCCCACCAGTGGTGCAGTTTGTCCTGGGCTTGCCTTAGAGAGTTACTCTGATGAACCTGATGTTGGTCCTGGGTTGCTGGAAAGGGCAGGGCAGGCTGCTCTGTTGGCAGCTTGGGCTGTGGAGGAAATGACCCCTAACAACCCAGGACTGCCACACTGTGCTGAGAAGCTGAAGGCAGTCACAGAGAGCATGTGTAGAACATTCCATAATTTCAGGCTTTGGATTGAGTTTTTAATCACAATGTAACAGTCCTTACCCTCATAAGAATGTTTAGTAATTGATTGCTTTTTGTTGATAACACATCAGAGCTGTACTTGATATGTCAATTCTGGGGCAGAGGGAGGCTGTGCCCTCCCAGGAAGGAGCAAAGCATCCTGAGGTCCCTACCACCTCTGGCATTCTTCCAGCAGAGGGAAAACTGCTTTCTCCCCTGAGGCCTCTGTTACCAGGAAAATATTTGAGATTCCTGAAGAGTCTTGTGTTTAATCGGTTCCAAAAGGAAATGTACTAACCCATCAGTCTTCCATTATTTGTAAAATTTAAGTCTCAGTTGACTTTTTATTGCTATAACAAAATCCCTTATCCTGGATAAGTAATAAACGGCACGGGCTTGTTGCTCATAGTTTTGGAGGCTAGAAGTCCAAGATCAAGGCACTGGAGGATCTGGGGTTTGGTGAGTTCATGCGTCCTCACATGCAAGCAGGGGCAGTCACACTCCTTTGGGCCTTTTTGATGAGGGCTCTGATTCCACTCAGGGTTCAGCCCTCATGACTCAGTCACCTCCCAAGGGTCTCAACTCTTAATCTAAAATATCGAAGGGCAGTGGATTTCAACACTGGTGTTTGGGAGTCACAAACATTCAGACCATGGCGTATAAGAAGACAGTATTGGTATACAGAAACGAGCAGGATGTGTGGGAATAAGCATTATTCTGAAATGGTTTGTGTCCAAGTTTGTGCACTCACGGAGATGGCTAGAACTTGGTAGAATGCTAGTTAAATGTGTTAGGATCAGGGTAAGCCTCCATACAGACAGGCCTCAAAAGATGTGTCTCAAACAAGACAGGCATTCCTCTCTTTCATGACAGTGTAGACAGAAAAAGCTAAGAGCTTGTGGGGCAGCTCTGCCACAGCTACTTGCCGACCTCAGGAAGAAAACAAAAGAGGACAGGACAGCCCTTTGTGTGGATCGCCTAGAGGCTGCTGTATGCCACTTCCCAGTGCATGCTTCTGCCCACAGCCAGCACCACAGCCACACCCAGCCTGAGAACAGTTAGTGTTGTGCCCCACCCTGAGCAGAGGACGTGTCTCAAATATCACTCATTGCTGTGCTATCTTGTTTTCTCAATGAATTCCAATGTGATCTCCGTATTAGCTATACTGTTACATGCTATTTTTTTCTTTAAATTGACTTGCCCTTTTTAACTTATTTAAAGAAAATTTCATGTTTATCATAAGTAGAAAAATCAATATTTTTCTAATAAATATTAGACAATTACTGGGGGGGGTTGTTTGTTTGTTTAATTGTACATGGACACAATGCCTTGAATTTTATTTATGTTTTTATGTGGTGCTGAGGATCGAACCTTCTGCCTCACATGTGCTAGGCAAGCGCTCTACCACTGAACCATAGCCCCAGCTCATAGACAATTATTAAAGTAAAACATCCTCAACCATGTTACACCAAAATCATCTTGCATGCCTACCTGTGATATTAAGATCCATTTCACACTTTGGAAAACATTGAAATAGCCAGTGTTAGCCGTACTTTTTTCAGAGTAGTGAATTCCAGTTGAAGGGACTTCACTGAGCGGGAGGCAGGTGGGTATCCAGGTCAGTTCTGCAGAGAGCCACAGGAAGCCTGGGGGCAGTGGTGTCCAGCCAGAGGCACATCTGCTCTGTAGCAGCAGTGGCAGCATTTGGAGTGTGCACACAGGGGAGGGGCTTGCTGAGCTCCTGGGGGTGCAGCTCGTGCAGGGGATAGGCCCAGGGGCCTGTGTGAGAGACACTTGCCCTTGCCTGCCATCTTTAAGGCTTTCACTTTGGCAGAACTCAATCACTGATAGGAATAACCGAGACCCACACATGGGAAGCTAATGAGTAACTGAAGTACTTAGGGAAAGAAATCCCTAAAGACTCTACCCCTTCCTTCCTTCCTCCCTCCTTATTCTCAGCATGTTAACTACTAATGTTAAAATGTCCATAGATGTTCTAATGGCCTTTGAAGTCCAACCCTGAAACAAATATAATTATCATTTAATAAATTTTGAGTCTCTGAAACACTCTGCAGACAAGTAAATGTTCTCACAGATGGTGCTGACAGTGTGTCTTATGTCAAACAGGTTCAAGCACAGCTTTTGCAGTTTGCAGCAAAAAACATTGGTCTCAACCCTGCACTATTAACCTCGCCAATTAACCCTCAGCATATGACGATGTTGAACCAGCTCCATCAGCTGCAGCTGGTGAGTTCATAGGTCGCCTAAGCAACACACACCACGGACAGCCGTGGTTGCTCTGACACTTCTCTTCCTAGTGTGATGTGTCATCAAGACTGTTCGTGAGTTATAAAGCTTTTCACTAAGGGTGTTTCTACGAAGTTTTGTAAGTGTTTTGGCCCCTTCGTGTTCAGGAGTCTCAGATCCAGTTAGGCCATCTCTCCTTTGAGCTTTTAGCTTCTCATCTGAGCCATAAAACACAAAAACTCATTTTGAGTGACTCTTTCCTCAATTCTCCCAAGAGTGGTTTGCACAGTACCCATTCTACAAACAGGTCAGAGTCGCTTCATCGTGGGTGCTAGATGCCTTGGAGCTAAAAACTTGATTCTCTCATAGACCTCCTCTGAGAGTGGCTGATGTGAGTTGGGGGCACACCAATAATCCCAGCTACTCAGGAACCTGAGGCGGGAGGGTCACAAGTTCAAGAACAAACTCAGCAACTTAGCAAGCTCCTATCTCAAAATAAAATTTAAAAAAGGACTGGGGGTATAGCTTAGTAGCAGAGCACCCCTAGGTTCAGCCCCAGAACTGAAAAAAAAAAGAGAGAGAGAGAGAGAGTATGGCTGCTATGACCCAATTATTCTTAAAAGTTTTATGATTTAATATATCTTGAATTTTTTAATTTTTAAAGTTTTATTCCTTTTATCATAAAACACCATGTTGTTATATTGCCTAGGTGTGTACTAAATTGATGTACACTACAGGGCCTTGTCTGTTATTCCATTCTTTGATGTGTGGGCACCTGGTGTATTTAGAAGTCCTGGCTGGTGCCTTGTAGGAGTCAGGCAGCAGAACACCGGGAGCATCAGGGGCCTCTAATGGATGGCGCCCCAGTGAGACTTTTGCTTATACAGGAGTCTGTGGGCCCTTGAGGCCCCCGCCTCAGTATTTTCAAGATGTAGGTTTTAAGCACATGTCTATGGAGTTTGGACATCTGGCTTTTCAGTCAGTAGCAGGGGAGGATGAGGCAACCGGGTGGAAGTGTCCTAGAGACACTGTGGGTGTTCTGACTTTGCTGAAAAGCACGGAGCTCAAGACATAGGGTAGGGTGGCCTCAGCCTGAGGCTCTTTCTTGGTCCACAATGGGGATTGGGGAGGCTAGCGGTACTGGGTTCGGGGCAATGCACTTGTGCAGTCCTATGGCTTTCAGTGCTGGCGGCAGCAGCGGAAGACCCTACCCTCAAGAAGGAGATGGTGTGCTGTGAGAACCAGACATACCTTATAAACATAGGGATTTAGAGCCGTTGCCATAGAGCAAGGACACGCAGCACTGGACAGTGCTGTGGGCCTGACGTGCCAGAGTTGTTCCTTCACCTGGAGAGCTCCTCTGGCCCTAGGATGCAGAACATCAAGAAAATGCTACATTATGTTTAGTGTATTCTGTTCTCAAATTTTTTCCCAGGATTGGAGAAATAAAGTTCAGTGCTTCCTAATGTTCAGTTTTAGGGCCTCCATAGATCCACTTAAGTGAATCCATAATTAATGAGACATTTCTAAGAGCTTAATCTCTACTGTTATTTGGATCCTATTTTTTAAAATTAAGTTCTCTTGTCAAAAATATATCCCAAAATCCATGTTGTAAGAAAAAAAATCTAGCATTCCACCAGCATTTTGAAATAATCAGCTGAACACAGGGTCTGCACCAGCGTACTTAGAACCATGAGATCACCTTAGCCCATGCTGGCCCCAGGTATACTTGCCGAAAGGATTCACAGACCCATGTTTGGGGTTCTGTCCTGGCTTTAGTTCCCACAGCACTGTCTGAGGTAATCACATGGCCTCCAGGTGCTTAGGAGCTATTTAGTACCTATTCTTTGATTGGGGCAGCTTGTTTCTGTAATCTGGCCATTCTGGACCTTAGCCTCAACCATGATAAGAGTAAATTTATTTTTTATTTGCTCAATGTCAGGAAGTTGAACCATCTATTGATGGCTGTCTAATAACATTCTATCTTTTCTTTCTGTCAATAGGCATACCAACGTTTACAAATCCAGCAGCAGATGTTACAGGCCCAGCGTAATGTTTCCGGACCCATGAGACAACAGGAGCAGCAAGTAGGTGTCACCCAGCCTGACTTTTGTCATTAGCCTTGATTGTCCCTGATAGAAGAAACAGTAACTGATGAATTATTAGGATTGTCCTTTATTTTTTTTTTCCCCCAGGTGAACCTCCCCTTTCAAAAGTCCTGGGACTGGCTAAGTTTGGGAGGGGGTTGACCCAGCCATTGAAGGCCTAGATGTGAAAACACTTGGAGTGTAGAAAAGCCATGCATATCACTTCACACTGGCTAACGTGTATGTGTCTCTTCCTGTCAGGTTGCGCGCACAATCACTAATCTGCAGCAGCAGATCCAACAGCACCAGCGCCAGCTGGCCCAGGCCCTGCTTGTGAAGCAGCCTCCGCCGCCGCCACCCCCGCCGCACCTGTCTCTGCACCCCTCTGCAGGCAAATCGGCCATGGACAACTTCCCCCCTCACCCCCAAGCCCCTGGCCTACCTGACCTGCAGACCAAAGAGCAGCAGTCTTCACCCAACACCTTTGCTCCTTACCCTCTCGGTGAGTCTCCTGTGGCCACCGCACTGCACTGCGGTGGGCGGCATGGCTGGCTGGTGCTGAACAGCATGCCAGGACTGCAGCCCCAGAAAGACCCCTAGAGCAGGCCTCCAGAGGCCTCTGCAGAGGAAGCAACACCAGCTGCCTCTGCAAAACAAAACATTGACCACAAGGTCTTTCAAAACCCCAGAGAAATTCCCATTTCCACTGTTGCGTCAGCACAACCTGTTCATTCCTAGTTTATTTTTCGTCTGCTGTTCTTTACCAGCCACTGTCCTCCAGCTCCAGCTGCAGGAAAGAGCTTACAGTGGTTCTGCCAGTAGTGTGTTCAGACTCACTAAAGCAGGCCCTGCTCACGGAGTAGCCGATGTCCCTGCAGCACCTCCAGTGCAGAATGGGAACTGACCCGCCAGAGCATGCCCAGCATGTAAAGCCCACAAATCTTCAGAGCCACGGTTCCCGCCCTCCAGGTCATACTGGCTGGCCAGGAAAGACATGCATCACGCAACCAAAGGCAGCAGAGGAGAGACATCACCCAGAGCAAGGGGCTGCATTTCAGGCCTGTTTATTGCTGTCAAAATCTGCAGACATAGGACAAAGGAAATCAGTAGCTCAGAAAATATACCCTAAAGGAAAAGGCCAGTTGAGTGACAGAGAATTTGCTACCAACTGGTAACATCCCCTTGTAAGTGCTAGCACTTGTCTCTGAAAAAAGTGGCAAGTTCTAGTCATAGGAACACCTCCTGCTTCAAGCATAACAAACATGGTGTGTCTTTAACATGAAGCTGATAAGTGTTAGACTGGACTGTCTTGTCCTTTCATTCCTGTCCTGTCCATTAATGTGCCTGATGTCCAAGAAGTGGTGTCAACATTAGTGTTAATACCTAACCTAGGAATTAGCTTCCTGGGTTTGAGTCCCAGCCCACCACCAGCTGGCCCACTGCTAACTGTGGCAACTTGTCTCACTGCTCTTTACCTGAGGTTTCCTATCTCTAAAGTGGAAATGTTTACCGCATAGGGTTTCTTTAAAGATCAAATGAGTTCATATGTGAAGTTCTCACACAGTCCATAGCCTGTGGCAAACACCATGTAGTACATTTGCTTCTCATGTAGGCTCTTTCTTCTGTTTTAGGAATGGTTGTTCTGGAAACTAATTCCATTCCACCTGTCATCCTCAAATGCTCTAAATCTAGCTTCTACTGTTCACCTATCCTCTTGACCTGCTTTGGAAAATAAAGTGTGCTCATCTCTGCTCTGCAAGATTTCTTTCTTAGTGTAATGAAAGAATTCATGCAGTAAATCTTCAAAATCTGATGAAATTATTTTGATAAAATGTTCTAATATTCACATTACAGTTTTGTAAATGCATTGAAAATGAATAACTAGTAAGATATAGGAAACTTCACCTTCCTACTGACTGTCAGCATCTCTGCAGCTGCACATACCAAAAGTCTCTTAGGAGCTAAGCTAGTGGTGCCAGGAGCCAGCAGCCCATACCTAGTCATGGGCTTCTGTCCACTTTCTGTCTGCATGTCCAGCCTCCCTGGCTATTCCATTTCTTCCCCATAGAGCCAAGCACCTAGACAAGAAGATGAGGCCTACATTCAGGAAGAAGTGGCTTTGGTACCCAGTGGCTTTCAGAGCTGTTGAGCAGAGAGTTGACTTTCACCTTGATGACTAAAGAAAAACCAAAGAGTAGGGTTTAAGTTTGAGCCTCAACTAGGCAGCATTTTGATGAATAAAGAGAAAGCCTCTACAAACAGAGGCCTTATAGAGGAGCTCTGGTGTTTTCCAGGGGCAGTTCATATTGGCCCAGGCCAGTTTATCTACTTGTGAAGGAAGAGTTAAGAGAGGGGTTGGGGCCAAATTGTGGGAATTGGATGCTCTGCTGGCCCTTGCCTTGTGGCCCCTCATCTGATAGATCTGTACAAATGGAAGTGAAAGCAAGAAAGTAGGCAGTCTCTAGGTAGTATCCAACTGCAGAAGTATTTTGTTAGGTCTACAAAGTGTGTATCTGTCTCTATCTTCTGTGTGTCCCCGCCCCCCTCTCTCTATCAATCACTAACATTTAAAAATTGAGAAATTGTCATTTGAGCACTATGGTGGATGCCTGAGATCCCAGTGACTCAGGAGGCTGAAGCAGAAGGATCACGAGTTCAAAGCCAGCTTCAGCAACTTAGTGAGACCCTGTCTCTAAATATAATATAAAAAGGACTAAGGATATGACTCAGTGATTAAGCACCCCTGGGTTCAATCCCTAGTACAAAAAGGAAGAAAAAAATGGGAAATTATCAAATAAAAATTATTCCTGGCATCTTTTAAAATTGCCTGGCCAAAGGAGCTGGGGATATAGCTTGGTTGGTAGAGTGTCTGCCTCACAAGCACAAGGCCCTGGGTTCAATCCCCAGCACCACCAAAAAAAAAAAAAAAAAGCCAGTAAAATTGGCTGGCCCAGGGACAGTGATACACACCTATAATCCTGGTGACTCGGGCGGCTGAGGCAGGAGGATTGCAAGTTTTAGACAGCCTGAGCAACTTATTGAGACCCTGTCTCAAAAAGAAAAGGCTGGGACTATAGCTCAGTGGTAGAGCACCTCTGGCTTCAATCTCCAGTACAAAAAAAAAAGTGGCCACACCGGTCAGGGTTCCACATGGCAGTATCTGGTTGCCCAGTAGCACCTGCTTTCACAGTTCAGAGCCTGTCTGTCCTGCTGTAGTCTCTCTTGCCCTCCTCACCTTCATTTGAATTGTCCACCTGGCTCCCGTAGGCATTTGAATTTGCAGCCCCTGATATAAAGTTAAGAACCAAAATGTTTGGCACCTTGCCTAATAATAGGGTTTCCTCACTGGGCACCACATGGT
The DNA here is from genome assembly GCF_001458135.2 of Marmota marmota marmota. NCBI lineage: Eukaryota > Metazoa > Chordata > Mammalia > Rodentia > Sciuridae > Marmota > Marmota marmota. Next base: position 3,664,108 of record NW_025999895.1, on the reverse strand, counting down.
GTGTGGGTGGGTGGGTGTATATGGCATGCAGACTGTCACTGTTGAGTGATCCATCATGCTGGGCTGCCCTGCCACAGGTGGCTCCCTTCCAGCCCACACATCTGGCCTACCCCTTAGTGGCATCCCTTTCAGGAATTCTTCACTTCAGCCTTTGTGTCATGGTCGTCCCCATCATCTTTGTCAACCTACGTAGTTCTGGACCTTGGCAGATCTCTAGGAGCATCAGCTCACCATTCCAGCTGGGATGGCAAATGGCAGCTCCCACTCACCCAGACAGTTCAGTTCCTGAAAAGCCGTTTGATACACAACTCGCACTCTTTCAGAGAATGCTTGTGTACCAGAAGTCCACTAAAGGTAGGTCTAGTTATTCAGACCAGCTTGTTCTGTAGGCAGAGGTTCATTTCAAAAAATGCCCTGAAATATGAAAGGATTTTCCTTCCTGTTTGGCTCACTGTTTTTTTTTTTTTTTTTTTTTTTTTTTTTTTTTTTTNCGACACTTTGATTCAAGTGGGTTATGAACTTGGCTCACTGTTTTTGTGTTGGCTCTGACTGAGCAGCCTCAGGACCATGTTCAGCACTAAAACAAACAAAATGAGGAGAATTGTGGGATGTACTTAGTTGAAGATTGTTGGAATTTTCATTTTAATTGAGGAATAATATTGCTTAAAAAGAAAGAAAAGAAAAATGTTGTTTGGACGAGAAGCATTTTTCACCAGCATTAACAGTGTGTTTCGCTATCAATGAAGCCTGGAGTGAAATCGGGCAGAGGAAGGGGAGGTAGCTCCTAATGGCATCTCTGTTTTCAGCTGGACTGAACCCAAACATGAATGTCAGCAGCATGGACATTACCAGTGGTTTGTCGGTGAAAGACCCATCTCAGTCCCAGTCACGCCTCCCTCAGTGGACACACCCGAACTCCATGGACAGCTTGTCCAGTGCTGCTTCTCCTTTGGATCAGAATCCTAGCAAGCACGGTACGTCGTGGCCAGCACACCCACAGAGGGGGTCACTCCTGGCTCATTCGTTGATTATCCCATCGTAGGGAATCTCATTCTGTACATTTCTACATACCCAATGCTGAAAATGGAGTAAAAGCATTCCATTCTTTTACAGAGTACGTAAGATTTCAACTCGTTAAGGATCAAACTTATTGAAACTCAGTCGTCAGATCTTAGCTTCAAACCCAGAAATCACTGAAAATACCCCAGAGCCTGTATGCTTGCTTGTTTTTTTTTTAACATCTGCATTCCTAAATCACAAAAATGAGTCAGTTCTTTCAATAAAATAATAAAACACAAAATCAAATACTTAGAAGGGAAAAAGAAGCAAAATGTTAATCATCAAAGGTAATCATACTGTTAAGCATTAAATATAAACTTCCTGGTGGCGTTAAACATGAAGGAAATTTAATATGTTCTCCACAACATCTGTGCACCTTCCTTGGCAAGAGGGAGCCCCGACACCTGTGGCTGGTTGGTTTAGTCTGTGTAAATTTAACACCTAGTTTGTTCTTCCATAATGAGCATGGCTGACTGCAGGAGGGAAAGACACAGATAACAGCAATTGTGGCAGCTAACCACAAAGGCTAAGATCGATCCTCAGCACCACATACAAACAAATAAAATAAAGATATCTTGTCCATCTACAACTTAAAAAAAAGAAAAAGATTTCCAGCATGGATGGAGGTATAGCTCCACCCCAGCACTGCAAGAAATAAATATTCACTAGGCCCAGAGGCACACATCTATGGTCCCAGCTACTCGGGAGATTGAGACAGGAGGATCACTTGAGCCCAGGAGCTCAGGGCCAGCCTGGGAAACAGACTGACTTAAGAAAAAAAATGGTTCCCACTTGACTAAGTAAAATGGTTCTTTAAGAGTTTTGGTCCTACAATGACAAACTTTGGACTAACCAAAGAATCCTAGACAGACAAGGTCTGATGATTCACATTACTCTGACAAACCTGGAAGGGAAGGCTCTTTGGCAGCCCTTGCGTCTTGAGCAGAGAGTACTCACTGGGATCCTATTTCTTTCTTCTGTAGGTGCTATCCCTGGAGGTCTAAGCATTGGGCCTCCAGGTAAGTCCTCCATTGACGACTCCTATGGCCGGTACGATTTAATCCAGAACAGTGAGTCACCAGCCAGTCCTCCTGTAGCTGTGCCCCATAGCTGGTCACGTGCCAAATCTGACAGTGATAAAATCTCAAATGGCTCCAGCATCAACTGGCCCCCAGGTAAGACCACACAACACCTACAGCAGCAGATCTGAACACTCCCTGAACCTAGGAGGAACAGGACCCAGGCCACATGTTCTGGAAGCTTCAAGCCCACCCCTTTGTCATTTCCATTGGGAATCCATTTGTCAGATCAGTGTGGGTATCAAGCCTTGTTCTGTGGCTCCCTAGTCCACTATCAGGAGTGGCAGTAAGGCAATGGGGAAGGGACACTGGATACCATCTGGCAAGAACATACAGGCCTGGTATGTTGGCTGTAGTACCCGGTTCTGCTTTGTTCCAAAGGAGGGAGTGATTTCACGAAAGAGTCTGTAACACGTGCCTGAACTGAATGATCATATTATAAAAATTTCCACAATCAGGAAAATAATATTTTTAAATGTCAGGAAGCAATGCGAAGGTTCTCTAGCATGCAATTTCATTTGATTTCCACAAACAGAATTCCATCCTGGAGTTCCATGGAAAGGACTTCAGAATATCGATCCCGAGAATGACCCTGACGTCACTCCTGGCAGTGTTCCCACCGGGCCTACAATCAACACCACCATCCAGGATGTCAACCGCTACCTCCTCAAGAGTGGAGGTGAGGAGGGCCCCTCAACCTGCCTTCAGCTGGGAAGGTCCAGCCTCCTTCAGGATGCCAGCAGGCAGTGTAAGCTGGGGGGCAAGTCGGCTGAGACCCAGCTGCTGGGCTACTTCTGTCACCTGTCAGCTGCAGCACAGGAAGACTGATTTGGGGGACATGGTTTTGCTTGATCTGTAGAGGTTGAGTGTCCTGCATCCAGAATGCTTGGGGCCTGAAGTGATTTGGATCTCAGAGCTTTTTGATTTGGGAATGCTTACAGAGACTTAGTAGTTGAGCTTACCCAGTCCAAAAATGCAAAGTCTACAGTGTGCCAACTACATGACACTGAAGTTTCCTTGAATTTCAGATGCTCAACCTGTATTTCATATTATAGCATTTTTTAAGGTTACATTATAGAATCACATTTAACCTTTAGCTGTTTAATGAAAAAGTTTCCACCTGAAAACTCTTTAAACTGAAAAGGATTTAGGAAGACCCTTTTCATCCATCTCAATCTGTTTTTCCTGGCACAAATCTCAGTGCCAATTTTTAGCCCACCCTCTGTCAGACTTCAGAGCAAGAAGTGCTGGGCTGAGCTGTGAACTCAGAAAACACACAAAGACTTGAGGTGCAGTTTTGAGGCTTTCTAAGGTGTGCCCTTAGAAAGGAGGCCTGAAGAGACATCTGAGAGCCATCACTGAGAAGGCGTCTCACAGAGTTCCCACAATGTTAACTTAGGTTTCCACTTAAAGTAAGACCTGCTGGAGTGAGGTATTTGCTTTGTGTCAGAATAGAGGAGCCTGCGTGAGATGGCAGGGACAGCCTGAGTGGAAGTCACACCTGTGTGTGGCAGAGCAGGCAAAGCAAGCCCATGTGTCTTGACAGTTGTGGGTAAGTGTGATATGGGTTGTGCTGATCCAGGTATTAGAAGCTAAAAGAATCAAGGTTTCATGGTACACAGCAGAGCTTCCAGAGCAGGCACAGATGGAGCTACACATGACCCTTTGACCTCTGGGGGGCAGCAGGAGTGTTGCGAGTGCCATCCACCATCTGGCCCGGTTTTCTGTGATGTGGTAAAGGTGGCCTCAAGAAGCACCTGGCTTCTGGTCAGAGCCAAGCAACTGGCTCTGGTTCTATACCTACCTGATAAAAGAGAAAGACTTAAGAGTGGAAAGGAATCCAAGCTGAGAAGCACATTGGCCATGGAGACAAGACAAGAAGATGGAATCCAACTCTGGGATTAAACACATCAGCTGCCAGGGGCAGTGGCCACACTGTGATCCTGGAAACTCAGGAGACTGAAGCAGGGGGATCCCAAATTCAAAGCCAGCCTCTGCAACTTAGTGAGACAGTCTCAAAATAAAAAGTTAAAAGGGCCAGGGAAGTGGCTCAGTGGTTAAATACCCTAGGTTAAATCCTCAGTACCTAAATAAATAAATAAAATTGGAGACCTGCAGAACGTAAATATGTTCTAATGGTTGTCAGCTCTGGTGAAGAGGTCCCCTACAGCAGGGCATGTAGGAGGTGCCACATACCTGGGGGCCCTGCCTCGGAGACTGTAGCTTTTAAGCCATCAGATTCTGTTTGTGGTGATGAAGGCAACAGTCCATCTGTGTCCAGGTCCCAAGTCCGAAGAGCCCTTTCCGCCCTTGCTTCCAGGCAGTGTTCTCTGCTCCACCTGCCCACCCCTCCCAGCTTTGTGAGTGAGAGTGACAGTGCACAAAGCCACATGGAGCTGAGCTCCATCCCAAGGAACCAGGTGTCTTGAGGGTGCAGGGAGGGACTTCCTCAGAGCAGAAAGTACTGCTCTGTGGGCACCATACTTGGAAAGGACGCAGTTACTGGGACAGTGTCTCCACTGTGCCTATGTCCCCAGAGGGAACTAGGAAGGGAGATAAAGGGTCAGAAAGTGCTCATGTTTTCATGTCAGAATTTGTAATGAAAAGCTTGGGGTCTGCGTTTCATTGTGGCTATGGTTTGAACCATGAAAGGGTGAGGATTGCCCTGCATTTAAATTGTTACTGTGCAGGGAACAGTCATGTGACCTTTTACAACTCTGACCTGACATTTTAAATATTCTGGTGGTGTATCTTCCTCCATGGCTTGATGTAACCTTACCTCAGAGCTCATGCTCTGTCTCCTCAGCCTTCAGGAGCACCCCACACAGGCCTTCCCACGGGCTACGGGACTGACTCAAAGGTATTCCTTATCTGCCTCCTGGCACCACACCTCCTTATCCAGCCCTTTGCCCAAACAGAAGCTCAGGAGGTGATCTGTATGCTGCCCCTCATCCCATCAGAGCTGCTGGCTGCACACCTGCCACCCCTTCTTAGTGCCATGTTTGGTTCTGCAGGGTCCTCCCCACCATCCTCTCAGAATGCCACACTGCCTTCCTCGAGTGCCTGGCCGCTCAGTGCCCCCGGCTACAGTGGCTCTTTGAGCAGCATTGCCTCCTCACCTAGTGCTGCAGGTATGAACTGGCCTCTCCACTTGCAGGTAGCATTTTCTTTCTTTCCCCAGACAAACTGACAGGCCTCAGCTATTCCCATTGGTCCCTTTACTCTCCTCCTGAGTGCTGGAGCTGGTGTGAGCCTTGCCTTGCATGACTGCGGGACCTCAGGCACATCTGAGTCCTCACATATGGAGTGGAAGTGGGGTTGTGAAGATCAGGTGATGTATAAGGCACCATTGCAGACCTAGCACAGCACCAGCCTGAGTGGATCTGCTTCCTTCTCTCCTCCCCCATGACTGCAAGACAGAGAGTATGTGAGTCTTGAGAAACTCAGAGGCAGACAACAGCTGGGAATTACTTAAATTCCATGACAGGTGGAGGAGACTGGCAGGTCCTGGTGTTAAGCCCTGGTATTCGCAGAGGGCCTACCTCCTCCTGCCTGGATCCACCTGGTATCAACTAGACACAAAAACTGTGTGTCATATTTATAAATTATTTCATATCTCTGTATTCTATCAAATTTTCAAACCACTGTACTGTGCCCATATGAGAATAGCATTTAAGGTTTTTTTCAATAAGAATTTTTATAATTCCATTACCTTGGGGAAAAAACACTTTCAATGTAGTTTAGCATCTTATTAAAAGAAAAACAAAGCCGGGTGCAATGGCACACACCTGTAATCCAAGCTTCTCAGGAGGCTAAGGCAGGGGGATCACAAGTTCCAGTCCAACCTAGGCAATTTAGCAAGGCCCTGTCTCAAAAAGGGCTGGGGAAGCCGGGTGCGGTGTTGCACACCTGTAATACCAGAGACTTGGGAGGCTGAGGCAGGAGGATCTCAAGTTCAGAGCCAGCCTCAGCAACAGCAAGGCGCTAAACAACTCAGTGAGACCCTGTCTCTAAATAAAATACAAAATAGGGCTGGGGATGTGGCTCAGTGATCAAGTGGCCCTGAGTTCAATCCCCAGTACCCCCCAAAAAGGGGGGTGGGGCTGGGATATGGCTCTGTGTGGAGTTCCTTGGGTTCAATCCCTGGTACCAAAAAAGAGGAGGGGTATATTTAGACTTTTAAAACCTCCCTAGTCATTTGGCTAAAGAGAAGAACAAAACCGTACACTTTCCTTATCTCTGAGTCAGTCTTACATAGCATTTTGTTTTTTGACATCTTTTCCATGGTTAGCATTTGTTCACTGTGAAGTCAGAGCCATCTTGGGCGCCAGGCTTGGAGAACCACACTTATGCTATGAATACTGGACACAGTGGACACAGGAGCATGCAAACGTCCAGGACTCTGCTCATTCCAAAACAGTGTCTCCCCAGCCAGCATGCCAGATGTGGCATCTTGGCCTCAGGGCAGCTGGACTGCTTCTGTTCCTATGGCAGGTGCACAAGGGGTGTCTCTAGAAGCTGTGGGAGATTGCAGTGGCAGATGGGGAAGGTCACATGTCAGGAGCGTTGCCCTGACAGGGGACTGCTACCTAAAGAAATTATCATAAGGAAGAACGCATGGACATTGTGGCCTCTGACCGCACCTGATCTGTTGCATTACTACATGTGTCCCGTTAGGCTTCCATGGCAAGTTATCCTCAACGCTGATTTCAGAAATGCTATTTTCTCTGTGGCAAATGTTGGCTATAGTGGCCGTGCAGACTGTGAGCAGAAATTGAGAGTAGCGCATTGCTAGGTGCAGTAACACATGCCTGTGGTCTAAGCTACTTGGGAGGCTGAGGCAGGAGGATCACTTGAGACCAGGAGCTCAAGACCAGCCTGGCCACATTACAAGACTCTGTCCAAAAAAGGAATTGGAAAAAAACAGCGTGCTTCGGGCCTTGCTTCAGGATGTGGTATTGGTGTTTCTTTTCTTCCCGGTCTGCTGGTGTCACAGAGTGTGTGCCTGCTCCCCAAACCCAGCAAGTGCTTTTCCTCTCTGACTACAGAGTGAACGTGCTCTGTTTCTTTGCCTTCTAGGTAAACTGTCAGACATTAAATCGACGTGGTCCTCTGGCGCAGCCTCCCACACGCAAGCCTCTCTGTCTCATGAGCTGTGGAAGGTGCCGAGAAACACTACTGCACCCACCAGGCCCCCTCCAGGGCTTGCCAATCCCAAGCCTTCCTCCACCTGGGGTGCCAGCCCCCTCGGCTGGACCAGCTCCTACTCCTCTGGTAAGTGCCTTTCTCTTCGCAGCTGCTTTGCTCCTTTCCTGGGGGCTGTACTTGTGGTTTTGTCCCCTCCCTTTTCAGGATCCCTGCATGCTCCCTGGAGACCGGTGGGTCTGGAGGGAGCTGAGGCTTCCCTGCACCTGTGGGCTTTGGTTGGCCTAGCCCAGCTTTCAGCCCCTGGGTTATGGTTCACTGCAGCTTTGTTTTGGGCCAGAAGGTCCCAGGTGGTCCCGACGCCGGTCCTCTGTCCTGCTATGCCACGTGCTGATCTCCCAGGGAGGCCCGTTTGGCCTTAGCTTCCCATTCCCATCAGCCCCCACCAACCAGCACCAGTGTCTTGATGTCTCCTTCTTGTGTTTGCTTCTCCACAAGACTTCATGGAACATAGGGGCTTTCCAGGCCAAAACAACCCAGCAGCTTGGAGAGCGCACTGGTGCTGTTGGGCTCTGGGGCTTCCTGCGGGTACCTCAGGCTAACCCTGAGGGATACGAGAAGGGTACGGGGGACTTCAGAAACTGAAGTTTAAATCAGCGACAGATAGTTTGAGAAAGACTGTTTCAGGCCTTTTAATAGTGGCCCTTAGCCAAGTGTGGTAATTCAGAACTGTAAGCCCAGTGACAGGGAGGCTGAGGAAGGAAGATAGCAAGTTAGAGGAACTGTCTGAGCAACTTGGACCCTGTCTCAAAAAATAAAAAGACTGGGAATGTAGCTCAGTGGTAAAGTACCCTTGGGTTCAAACCCCAGTGCCAAAAGAAAAATAATAATGGTAATAATAATCCTTGTGGATTTGCTTTTATTTCGTTAACATGCAGAATTTTAGCACATTGAATGTAAGTTGGGGAGTCAGGGAAGACCAGAACTTCCCAGGTGATTCTCACCTGTCCCGTCACATCCCATCACTCATGGCACAGGTGGGAATGTACAGGCCTCCGAGCTGGTGGGGACAGCCAGGAAGTGGGGATTTTCATAGACACAGACAGGTGTCTGCAGGGATGGTGAGATTTGGATTGACCAGAAGATGCCCAGGGACTCCCTGGCTTGCAGGGCTTTAGGGGTTGCCATGTGTTCTAGATAAGGTTAGAAACCTGGAACAGGGCTGTGCCACCTGACTCTTCAGCCTGTCACTGAGATCTTGTGCCCTGGGCTTGTCACACAGGTTCTGCTTGGAGCACCGACACCTCAGGAAGAACAAGCAGCTGGCTTGTTCTTCGCAACCTCACACCCCAGGTAAGGCCCCAGCACAACAGGAGGGGTATCCTGCATACCCACAGGGACACAGAGCACAGTCACAGAAGTGCCACTTGGCCCTGGTGCAAGCAGTGTGTCAGAGACCCTCTCAGCCTAGGAGCACACAAGGCAAGTGGAGCCGGGCTCCAGCTCAAAGAGCAGATACAGGGCTGCTCTTAACCATGTGCTTGATTATTCATTCACCTTTAGGGGGCTCGAAAAGCATACCTTTGTAAACAGAACTCTTGTCTTCACCGCCAACTCAAGAGTGACTTGGCCAGCTCAGGCCTTGTGGCCAGCTAGTAGTCACCATTCCTGACCTGCACACACCTGCAAGGCCACAGGGCCACCAGGCCCTGGTGCCTTTTGTGAACCACAGACTGTGGGATGTGCCCTGGTGAGAGGGCAGCAAAACTCAGAATGGAATTTTTTTCCTTCCTCTGATTAGTTTAACTCATAAAATAAATACAACTGAGGTGTCCAGCATTCCAGGTGTGCCAGAAGTAGCACATGTCAGCGTGTCAGTAAGCCTTTTCAAGGAAAGACACTTTCCTGGCATTTTAGTGCATCCATTCACAGTGCCTTTGAAGAAGATAGTGGAAGTGCCCTGTGCTTCCTCCCCAGATTGATGGTTCTACACTGCGGACGCTGTGTCTGCAGCACGGGCCTCTCATCACATTCCACCTGAACCTGACTCAAGGCAACGCCGTGGTCCGCTACAGCTCCAAGGAGGAGGCGGCCAAGGCCCAGAAGTCTCTGCACATGTATGTTTCCCCTCATTCAGCCCTGTGCTGCCAGATGGCCTCAAGCCCCAAGCACCTGGGGGGCGTTATGTCCTGAGGCTGCCTCCACACCCCCCATGGGCCTGTGTGCCACAGGAGCTCGACCTCTCAGGTCCTGGGTCCTGGAAGCCTGAGATCAAGGTGTAACCAGGGTTGGCTCCTTCTGAGGCCTGTCTCTCCTTGGCCTGTAGACAGCCACCCTCTCTCTGTGTCCTCTGTGTGTGTCAATGTCCCGGTCTCCTCATAATAAGAGCCTCAGTCATGTTGGATGAGAGCCACCCACGGGACCTCAGTTAACTGAATCAACTCTCTGAAGACCTGTCTCTTTAATACAGACATTTAGAAGCAAGGGGCAGGACTTCAGTGTATGAATTTGGAGTAGGAACTCAGTTCAGTTCATCACAGGTGTGTTGTAATGAGTGGGTTTCTACTGATGGTTCTTGCTGGAAGTAGAAAAGGCTCCCCAAAGACCACGTCAGGTCCAACCACAGAAAGGAGGTACCCTCACACTGCTCAGAGGGCACTGTCAGCAGTCCTCACAGCCAGCCCCAATGCCTCCTTAAATTGTGCATTTGACAGAGTATAAGACCTACTCAGAAGCACCCCTTGAGATATGAGGCCTCGATATTAGTTCTTTTTTTCTTTTTTAATATTTATTTTTTAGTTGTAGTTGGACACAATACCTTTATTTTATGTATGTATGTATGTATGTGTGTGTGTGTGTGTATTTATTTATTTATCTATTTATATGTGGTGTTGGGGATAGAACCCAGGGCCTCACACATGCTAGGCGAGCGCTCCACTGCTGAGCCCCAGCCCCAGCCCCAGCCCTAGCCCTCTGTATTAGTTCTTCCTGGTCTTAGCCCAGTATGCAAGTGGCACTGATGCTGAGTGGCTCCAGTTTCATGGTATCACTCATGAATTTATACACCTGCCATGCCCACCAGTTCATGGCTGCCAGAAGTCCAGGCAAGGGACAGAGTCTAGTTGAGAACTGACAAAGCCCAGCCCCAGGATTGCACAGGCCCCAGGCTCACCTCTCCCCATGGCATAGCCCCAGCCTCTGGGAGCATACTCACCTGCCTGTTTCCCCTCTAGGTGCGTACTCGGAAACACTACCATCTTGGCGGAGTTCGCCAGTGAAGAGGAAGTGAACCGGTTCCTAGCCCAAGGCCAAGCCCTGCCACCCACGTCCAGCTGGCAGTCCAGCAGTGGGAGCAGCCAGCCCCGACTGGGCGCCTCAGGCAGCACCCATGGGCTGGTGCGCAGCGAGGCGGCCCACTGGAACACCCCCTGCCTGGGCGGCAAGGGGAGCAGCGAGCTTCTGTGGGGCGGGGTGCCCCAGTATTCCAGTAGCCTCTGGGGCCCGCCCAGCACCGAGGATGGCAGGGTGATCGGCAGCCCCACCCCACTGAACACGCTGCTGCCTGGGGACCTGCTCAGCGGGGAGTCCATCTAGGGCCAGGGTCACCTGCACCAGGAGGAGAGCTGACCTTTCCAGTCCCGGGCACTGTGGCCCCAGGACCAGCAGCCCGCGGCCCTTTCGAGTACCTCTGTCCAGTTCCGAAGACGAACCTTCACCGCAGCCCTTGTGAACTGTTTCCAAAACAGTGCAGGCTGCGTTTGGTCAGTGTCACGTGCTAACGACAGGATGTTCCTCATAGCTTTTTATTTTGTGTCGTCTTACGTTTGTATGGTGTGTTGTCATTTTGAGTTTTTAAGTATAAAAGCTGCTTAGAATAGTTCTATCATGAAGGGCACTTTTCAGATTGTGGGCTGGAAAGGGTTATTTTATCACGGGGAGGGAGG
>NW_025999895.1:3643680-3651359 GCF_001458135.2 Marmota marmota marmota | reverse complement strand
GGGAGGGAGGGAGATGGAAGCCTATTAAGTGAGCCTGTGACGATTATGCACATTACCAGAGGCGGCGGGTGGGGCAGGGCAGGTCGGGCAAGGTGGCTGGCACTGAGCAGAGCGGCACCGTCGCCCTCTGCCCTCTGTTCCCCTGGATCCGCCTATGCACATTACCCTTGTTTCATTACTTTTTCATGTCATTTTTTTTTTAATCCCAAAAAATATTTTTTAAAAGTTAAAAAAAAAGACATATCAAACATGCAAATACTTGAATCCAGCAGGCCAATAATGAAATGTGAACACTTTCTAAGTCTAATTCTACACTTCCAGGTTGACATCAGTACACAGAAACAGGCTCTAGGAAAAATTTATTAAGTTCATAGCCTATGTGTGCGAGTGTGCATGTGAAACAGTGTGGGGTGTGTGTGTGTGTGCATGTGTGCTCCTGCACAGTACGCACTTCGTGTGTGTGTGTGTGTGTGTGTGTGTGTGTGTGTGTGTAGAGTGCAAGGGATTTAACTGTGGGTTTTCCCTTTTATTCAGTATATGCTTTTATTTGGCGCATTGGTCAAACGTTTGTTATTATTAGCTTCTAACTTTGCACTGAGGTGTCCCTGCCCTTCCTTCAGCTAATCCTAAACAGTAAAGAGAATTCACAGGACAGGGCTGGCGACAATTCACGTGTAAATGTTTACTCAAGGACTCTGCTATTGCATCTAAAACTGCAGTGTGTATCTCTGGAGAAATGATCTGTATCTCTACCTTTAGCAGCTTTTTATTGTGGACTAATGCAAGAAGTCATTGCCAGAGTATTGCACCATTTTCCATTTGGAATATAAGGTCAAAGAGAAAGAAGTGATGTTGAACTGTGGCCATAGATACTTGTAAAGAGCGACGGTTCCGCGGCAGCAGCGGGACAAGCACTTGGGCGTGGTGAGACTGCTTTCAGCGGAGCCCGGGGTTTGGGCTCCCACCTGTTTACAGACCTTTTTTTCTCCTTCAGACTTTAAAATAAAAATTTTAAAAAGGAATTTAAAAAAAGAAAAAAGAAAAAAAAAAAGACTTCGGTCGTAAAGAACCCTATTTTCAGAATGCAGACGCGCTACTTCAGAGCTCTGGGATTGGACAGTGCCGTCCCCCTTCGGCCGTCGTCGTGGACTCTGTCGACTGTCCTCGCCCCTTCGTCGAGGTGACGAGGCGCTGTGGTCACTGTCTTGCACATGCCGGACGCGCTCTCAGGAAAGCCAGGGCTCCCGAGGGCAGCTCCACACCATTTCATGTATTTTTAAACCCAACTCCTAGCACTGAAGATGTTATTAAAAAAAAATGATAAAAATTTAAAAAAAGAAAGAAAAAAAGAAAAAAAACCACAAAGATGAAAAATACCTAATCTCTAATGTGTAGCAGTTACATATTTACCAAATAATGGACTCAAAAGAAATAGATGTTTGAAGAGTGCTTTATATATTAAAAATTGCTTTATGTTTTAAAAATGATCAATGTTTTGATTGTTTTGCAAGGAAGAAAGACAATGGAATAACATACCCTCCAGTATGTTTTTAAAAAGTCTATGGACATTGTGCTCCCTGCCTGCTCGATCAGGAAACCTGTGCATTACATTTTTTTTTAATTAGCTTTTTAATGGTTTTATCAAAACAAAAAAACAAAATTAAAAAAAATAGAAAAAAAAATGTCCTGCAAGATTGCAGATCAACAAAAGCTGGTTTTACAGAGGATCATGAACTATGCACAACCTAGGTTCAGAACTTCCCTCAAGCTTAGTAGTGCATCTAGCTGACGACCCCTCCTCAGAGTGAGCATCGCGTTGCCAGTACATGCATCCTACATATTTGATATGCATATCAAATATACGTGCGCGTGTGTGTGTGCGTGTGCGTGCGTGAGCACTCAGTCATACAGCTCCCGTGCTGCCATTTAGCCCTGAGTCGTAGAGAAAACTCCCAATGTTTTAAATTTGGGGAATGGAAGAAAGAATCTGTTTATTTGGGGGTTTTGTTGGGGATTTATTTTTCCTTTTTTTTTTTTTTTTTGACCTTTTATTTTGAATTTAAGATGTCTGTAACTCTGAGATTAAAAAACAAGTTTGTGGCTCTTAATGTTTTTCCTCATAGAATGTGATTGTTGAAGAACATGCACCGAAAGTTGCTTTCAACAGTACAACGCTTTGTTGAATCTTAATAAATTGCAATTTTTTTCTTGGCTGTTCAAATTAATGTGTTTTTTGTTTTTCAAAAACAGATACTATCAACTTTGATTTTGTATGCTGAAACTAGGAGTTGTCCTGTGTAGGACAAATTCTCTTTCTTTTTGATATCTTCAAGGTTTATATATAGTTAAACTCTGAATTTTGGTTGTTTGACGTATTTTATCATTTGCTTTCTGGCTTTGCTATTAATGGTTAAATCTTAATAATTATTGGGAAACAACAGTTTTCAAGCTCTCCACTACCAGCGGCCGCCTGTCAGCCTGGTGCATCTGAGAAACAGTGCCGTCTGGAACAACAGCAGGCTGATCCAGGGTCTGCTGGGGTGCACTGAGGACCAACCCTGTCACCAGGACCCAGTGTGGGCATCAGAAATTATCAGAGAAGGCCAGGCACGGTAATGCACACCTGTAACGCCAGCCTCAGCAATTTAGCAAAGACCTGTGTCAAAATAAAAATGGCTGGGGATGTGGCTCAGGGGTAGGGCACCCCTGGGTGCAATCCCCAGCACCAAAAAATAACAATCACAGAAGCCAGGTGCAGTACTTTCACGCCCTTGGTCCCAGAGAAGAGTACAACAAAGGTCTTCTGTGTTTCCTGGACGTTTTATTCATCTGTTTTTAAACACTGCCTTAGCTTAACTTCTACCAAGCTTTTGTACCAGTATGGTGGGACTTGCCATGCTGAGTAAAGCAGCAGCAGCCTTGCCACAGGATTCCAGGTGGCAGATTTGAAACCGTTTTCTCACTCCATCCTGGAACACTTGCAGCCTGAGCTTGATGTGTTGGTGCTTCTGTTTGATCAGTACCGAGAGTGTCTCTGGACAACACCCCAAGTGCCCGTCAAGACCCCTCAGGGACTGGAGGAAAGACTCCCCTGGCTCTTGTGCATCAGTCCACCTCCTGTCAGCTGGCCCCCCGAGAGGGTGGCCAGCCACTGGCCCTGACCAGCCTCTTCTGAAAGTTGAGAAGGGCCTTAAGAGGGCCATACGCAGAGGAAGATGGAGTTCAGAAATGGGACCTACCAAGTGCACTTGGCATTCAACACTCCATCAATCAGGAGCTGCACCTTGGCACTATGTGCAGCCATTCAGCAAGGGGTCGCTTTATGCCAGTGTGCTGAGGGTGGGTGCACCTGCTTTTTCTCCCCCAGGAGAAGTCCAGGGCCTTCAAGTTGCCCAGCGGGAGCAGCACGCTGCAGGCACCTGCCCCTGGCCTGCAGGGCCATCGGATTTTAAGAGTCTGAGGAGGGTGAGGGGCAGGTTCAGAGCAGAGTGGGGACCCTGTGTGAAGGCCTCAGGGCTGGACAGGGGTTCCTGGTATCCAGGGGGGAAGAGGCCTGAGTTCTGGAGTCAAGGAAACTTGGGTTTGGAGCTATTCCTGCACCAGCGTGGAAGGTTGGTGGAGAGGGGTGCTCAACAGAGGCGGCGTGTCAGAGAAAGCTGGAGAAGAGGTACAAAGGGAGCCCAGAACATGGACGGAAGACAAGGTCAGAGGTGCCCAGCAGCTGGCCTGTGTTTGGTGGGAAGAGGAAAAACAGGGGCAGCAGGCATTTCAAGAAAATTCCTTGCAGGAAGAGAACCTTTGGCTGAACTGAGAGAAACACCCAACGCAGGATCAAAAGGGAACATGCACTCGGTTTCCAGCTTTGCACATCAGCTCTTCTCCACTGGCTTCCTGCTGACAAGCCACCGTATGAGGAATGTCCCCTGATGGAGTGCAGCACAGCTGGCCTCAAGGCCCAGAGCAAGGGTAGAATGACCTGGCGGTGCTTAAATGCCAGTGCTAGGCACATGTAAACCAACTCAGGGTCCCTGGGGTGGCAACCCCAGTCTTAAAATCCCCATCATTCCCCTGTGGAGCCAAGATGGAGAGCAGAGACGGTCGCCTTGTCCTCAGTCTGCGTACTACGGCCGCTCCCCTGCACTGGCATCGCAGTTTGCAGTCTCCAAGTCTTGACTTGATTTCATTTGGCAGATATAGTGAGCTTTTTTCCTTCTTTATTTTTCTTTGTTTTTAAGTAAATTTAAGTGCAGGGGCTGAGGAGTAGCTCCCTGGGTTTGAACTGCAGCACTACCCAAAAACTCAAGTGTGCCAGGCACAGTGCTAAGCACTTACAGGAGCTGTGTCATTTGTTACAGTGGTCCCAAGAGGTGAAGAACTGGAGTAAGAGAGGTCACAGAGCATGCCCAAGCCCATCCACCTAATCCAGAGGACCTTAAGGCCACATAGTTAGTCCAGAGAACAGAACCACTGGGAAGTAAAGAAGGAAGAGAAGTGACCCAAGCAGTCATGGAGCTACCAAACCTCAAGTGCACAGGTGGGCAGCAAGCTGAAGACAGATAGGAGTGGGCACAGAATTCCTTCCTCTCCGGGAAACCTGAGTTTGGCTCTATAAGGCCTTCAACTGATTGGATGAGATCCACCCACATTATCAAAGCGGTTAACCGCACCAGCAGCTTCCCTTACAGCAACCTCTGGATTCAAATCCAAAGAAGTCACTGGTGCTACAGACTGGCCTGACACAAGACTGGCAGGACACTAGGTAATTCTACAAACACCATGGTCAGCTTTTTGAGCATCTGTCAGAGTAGCTTGTCCTGGTCTCATGGAGTTGTGAGGCAGGTGAAATGGCCTCAGTAAATCCAGACTGACGGCAGTGCCCAATCACACCAGCAGTGATCCATGTGTGCTCCCCATCCAACACAAGGGCTGTGATGGAGAGGTCAGCACCTCCTGGACGGGACCTGGGGACTCCAGGTCAGTTGCACACTTTCTGGACTCTCCACTCAGTTTCACCCAGCAGCACCATGTCCACAGATGGAGCCAGAATTGTTCCCTAAGGTCAGTACCTGCTACCTGCACATGTCCCTCAACACTGCTCGACTTGGTTCAGCCATGACGGGTGAACCACAGGAGTGATGGCAGCTGCCTCTGGACTTCTGTCCCCGGGAGGGAAGGCTCCAGTGAGCAAGGGCCCAGGTGGGGGACAGCTGGTAGTCAGCATGAGCTTCACTCTGCCTGGCCTTTTCCGGATTCCGCTAAAAATCATGAGTGGCGGGGCCATTGCTGCCCCTGATCCTGTGCCCATCTGTAGATCAGGACACTGGGGCTAGGAGTGGAAGGCTGTGCCCACTCCCTGTGTCCTCAAGTCTAAAGCATTCCACAGGCTCAGCCTGCCAGACCCACCCCTACCCCCAGCCAGCCATGATCAGGCCTGCCCCAGCCCGTGGGCATTCCACACATCAAGCCCCATCCACTGCAGGACCTGGTGCTGGTGGCTCCTCTCCCCAAGGCTCCTGTCCTCCCTCCACATCCTTCCCTAAATTTGCTTCCCCCACTGGTCAACTTATGGCCCTGGACACAGCCTGGACCTGCCCATTTACCCTGCAGACACAAGTCCTCTCCCAGATACAGGGTCAGGCTGGTCAGGGGCACTGCCTCCAAGAGTTTGGCCAGCAGAGGGCCCCCTCTGGCCCAGAAACTCCATGGCCCCTGGGCCAAGTTTCCACAACACCCTGCCACACAAGACACCTTGAGCACTGCAGGAACCCTCTATACATACCTGGCCAGGCCCAGGTTCCAAGCACAGCCTCCCGAGACAAGCCCATTTTGCAAAACCCATTTAATGTAAATAAATAAGAGTCCCAGATGGGGCAGGGCCCCCTGGAGGCACGCAGGCCCCACCTGCCCACTCTCTGGGCTCCATGTTCAGCTCAGCTCAGCCTATGGAAGGGGGAAGCAGGGTCACTCCACCATCCTAGTGTCCCACGGGGTCTCAGATCCTTGTCTCTGCCTGCCAGGACGTAGTGACGGAGCGCAACTGGGGGTGCTGGGGGAGCCTGCAAGGCCCCTCACTGTCCCACCAGCTGTCCCCTCCGTCTGCAAGCAGGGCAGAGGGCGTCACGGCCTCCTCGTTTCTGTGAGCTCTGCCAGAAAGGAAAGTCAGTGAGGGCCCAACAGCATGGCCAAATGCCAAAATTCTTTCCAAGAGATAATCTTTAAGTCCCTGGCAGAACTGGAGGCCTCCCAAGGCTGAGGGAGGATGGAGGCAGGTGAGCAGCAGGCTGGAGTGGAGACAGCCACTAGATTCACCTTCCATGGATTTGCTTGGGAGAACTGAACTGTGTGAAATTTCCACTTTTGCTGGTCAAATGCTGTCACATGTCAACAATTTTGTGTGATGTAAGCAACAGGCAGCAGCCCTGTGCTGTCAGCATGCTTCCTGTGCAGGCTGCAGCAGTGGAGGGGCTCAGGGAACACGGTGCCTCCACCCACAGTGGCGACTGGGTGATGCCAATCCCTCTACCTGGGGAAACCAAGGCCAAGAGTGCATGACCTCCAGGTCCCCAAAGATAGTTCAGGGACCAGCATGTCTGTCCATTGAGTGACTGAGTAAGGGTTTTATTCTGAGATGCTTCCAAACACAGGCCTGCTGCTGGGGAGAAGTCCTGGTGGCCGTAGCTACAGACCTGCAGATGTGACTCTGGGGCCAGCTTCTCCATTTCCCAAGCAGATGGGCCATGGAGGAAGTGGGAGAGCCAGGCGTGTGTGGCTCTGCACTCATACACACTTGTGCATGTACGTACTGGTGTATGGCCACCCTCCTGTGGCTATGTGCATGTGTAAGCTGAATAAGTGGGTCTGCGTCTCAGCCATCTCCCTTGCCCACAGGTAACAATGAAGGCTGAAGCCAGCAGAAAGACTGCACAGTCGGGCTATCAGGCCTTGACAGGAAGGAACCATGTCTGTGCTTGGCCAGCCCAGCCTTGCTGCAGGGCAGCCACAGCAGAGGCTGACTCTGTGGGGAGGTGGCCCAGCTGGGCTGGCACTTCATGGCTCATGAAGAGAGAGAGCACTGGGGCAAGGGTGTGCAAGGCTTTGGCTCCTGCTTCCTCCTCCCAACCCACCTCGAGTCAGCAACCCAGAGAGATGCTGGCTATCCAGCCCCGGCCCCTCCCACTCGACTCACAGAGGCCTCTTCCCCCCCTCAAGCCCTTCACCTGCTCCTCTCCTTCCTCTCGTAGACAGAGTGAAGCCTGTTGATCAAGAAGATCTTGTCTTCCCCCTCCTAGGGAGGTCAGAACACAAGAGGTGAGAGACAGAAGGTGTCCATCCCTGGGTCCACCCAGAGCTGGCCTGTTCCAGACCAGGCGGCGGAGCTCACCAGGGGAGTCAACAGCTCCAGGAGCAATTTTGTTGGTAGCCAAACAGATTGGTTCCTAGTGCCTGGTGACCTGGCTCTGCCCCAGAGCACCCTGCAATGTCTACGAAGAGGGGCCACAGGCTCCTTGTGGCACCTCGTCTTCCTCTAGCAAGTCATTGACAGAAAAGGAGAGGATGGAGCTGGGCGCCATGGCCATGCCTGTCGTCCCACTCGCTCCAGAGGCTGAGGCAGGAGGACAGGAGGAGGCAAGTTCCAGGCCAGCCTCAGCAACTTAGCAAGAAGTGTCATGAGAAAAAAG
>NW_025999895.1:3638096-3642449 GCF_001458135.2 Marmota marmota marmota | reverse complement strand
GGGGGGGGGGGGGGGGGGGGGGGGACGTGGCTGGGTGGTAGAACAGCCCCAGGTTCCAGTACCAGAAAAGGAAAGGCTGTTTACTCTCCAGGCTGCCAGCGTGGACCCCAGGAGGGCCACAGGAGCAGCCATGCCTGCCCTGCAGCCCCTGAGGCGGACTAGGAGCAGAGGCTCAGCCTCGTGCACACTATGCACCAGGGTCCACCTGGACAAAGGCCTCTAATTCCAGAGAAATGGAGGACAGCTGGGACTCTCCTCCCGGTGCCACTGTGCCTCCCCACACAGTACCCCGACGCAGTGAGAGGTGGCATGGAAGGGCAGGAGCCATTTCACCAAAAGCCTGCTTCTGATGGTGTGGCCAGACGAGATCATCTCGGCCAGACACCTGGCTTTGAGCTCAGCCCCAGTGTGAGAGGCAGGAGCGGGGTCTATGTGGCTGTGCCATTTACCACCCAGGAGCCATCCCTGAGAGCTTCCCCCTGGCCTGACCGCTGCCACCCTTGCTCCTGACACCAATGGCAGACACCAGCCCCTGACCTCCATCAGGGTGAGTGCTAAAGAGAAGCCCCAGGCCCAGTCCTGGCCGGACATCTGGAAACTGGCACCCCGCAAGCCAAGGTGGCCCAGTGCTCGTCGAATGGCACTGGATGAGGTCAGAGCTCAGGACGGTTCATTAAGGCCACCACTGGGAATCTGCAGGGGTCACAGTCTAGCACCCTGAAGGAGATGATCCCGCCACAGGCCAAGGCATTCCTGAGAAGAGGCCAGCAGGAGTGACCAGCCAGGAAAGTGCCTGTGTCTCCTTAATAAAGAAATGTCTTCCAGCCTCATTGCCCTTCTTTGTCCAATGAGAGCACTGACCAGGACCCGCCTTCCAGCATGTGTCCCTGGAGAAGACCAAAAGCCATTTCCAATAGTTCAGAAACCCTGCCCAACACTGCACCACAGCAGGGCCACACACTCAAACTGGAGTCCCCGTGGTGCCCCTGCATCCGGGAGCTCTGGCCAGAGCCCTGGTCCTGTCACCTCTACACCTGTTTAACCAAATCACGCCTATAAATCCATGGAAACTACCATCCAAGATGCTCAGGGGAGGGGTGCAGGGCCTGGGGGAGCTGGCCGGTGACCAGGCATCCCCCAGGTGTGGAAGGGAGGGAAACTCACATTGCGGATCTGCTCCTTAAGGAGGGAGATGACCTTCCGCTGGCCCTTCACCACCTGGATGTTGAAGTAGATGATGGCCCTGCAGGAGATAGTGGTCAGGCTGACAGCAAGTGGCAGGGAGGGCTAGGACAGGATAGTGCCCAGAGCAGGAGCCTGGGGGTGGGTACTCTCTGTGCCAGGGCCCCATGGCAGGCTGCATCCTGTCAGGAGGTCCCCGGAAGCCCTGCACTCACAGCAACAGGGCAGATGCCAAGAAGAGGAAGAAGGTGCTCTCCACCAGGTACCGGTGCAGCCAGGGCACCCAGGAGGCCCTGGGGCCCGCACTCTCCAGGTGGCGCACCCACACCCTGCCTGCCTCATACATGGTGTCCAGGGTCCGAAAGGGGCCGCAGGTGCTCGAGGGCTTCACCCTGAGGGAAGAGGTTAATGGGAACCCTCTGGGCAATGGGCCCTCCACCCACTTCCCCCCCCAAGCCTCAGAGGAAGGCAACCTCCACATCACTCCAAATCCTAGGCGGGTCCTCCAGCCAAGCACCACCACCCCCAACCCAGGAATGCACAGAAAATGGCCAGGCCTCCTGCCCACCCCATCCCAAGCCTACTCACTGCCACACGGCGTAGCAGAGGAAGATGGCGGCACCCAGGAAGGAAGGGAAGCACAGCAGTGTGAGGAAGACGGTGCTCATGTGCGAGGCCAGCCAGGGCCTGCGGGGAGCTTGGCAGTTGGCCATCAGGCTAGCCTGGGGAGAAAGACCACAGTTTGCCACAGCCACAGCACCTTGGAGGGCCCTTCCCAGACCCAGGGCCCCAAGGGAGGAAGGGCAGTGGCCTGGAGGGTGCCGTGCATTCCAGGACAGGACCTGGACCTCACTGTGCTCACTCTACAGGACTGTGGCAGCCATGGGCAGAAAGGCCAACACTGGGAATCTGAGCACAGGGCTGGAAAGAGCCAGCAGGGCTTCCCTCCTCGCCTGGAGGGGGCACTGAGGCACATAGGACACACTGCCCAAGGTCAAGCCAACAAAAGGGTTGAACCCAGGGCTGGGCACAGCTCAGTTGGTAGACAGCTTGCCTCGCATGCACAAGGCCCTGCGTTCAAAAAGGGTTGAGGCCAGCAGCCACCTCCACTGACTGAAGGTTGACACTGTGCCCAGCTCTACGTCTGACCTTTCCCAGCCCTGCAAGGGCACTGGTCCCACCATGCAGGTGAGCAGATGGAGGATCAAGGAGAGCTCAGAACCAGTGTGGGCAAAGTCGCTGGCTCTCAGCCCTGAGCATGCCTGCTGAGAACAGTACCCAGCACCCAGCACAGCACAGGCCCCAATGAGACCTCTGAACCCAGTGCCTGGCTTGCCCAAGGCAGGGACACCAGGGTCATGCCCAGCCCTAGGCCGTGGCGCCACATAGTTGGACAGGGAAGAGTCTGCCCAGCCCGGGGCACCTGTGGGCTACCAGAGCTGTGTGCCCACCCATTGCTGCTCCCCCACCAGCTGCTCCCTGCTCAGCCACATTACCTTCTTGACCAGGAAGAGGAGCAACAGCCTGAGGACCTGCACAGCCGGCAGGAGAGGCGCGAAGAGGACCCCCAGCCTGGAGGAGGGGCACAGCCAGTTGTCAGCACCCCCACCTCCTGGACCCAGCTCAGATGGGAACAAGCTGCCCGCACCCTCTGCTGCTGCCCAGGACCAGCCCGCTGCTGCAAGGGAGGCTAGGGCCAACTGTGGCCCAGGAGGGCAGGTGTGGGCCCCAGGGAAAGGGTCACGGACCACAGTGCTCTGCCTGCCCTAGGAACTGGGCAGCCAAGGCAAGTGGGGGCACCTCACCAGGTCAGAGTCTGCCCATAAATGAGGTCCAGAACATTCCTTGCAATATCGAACTCAGGTTTCCGCCTCCTCTTGAGCTTCCTCTCCGAGATGAGCCTGGGTAAAGAAGGGGCCTGACTGGTGGGCAGAAGACCCTCATCCCACCTTGGAAGGCACCAGGTTGGTACACGTGGCCCTCCCCACACAGGCACCCAGCCTGTATCAGGAGAGAGAGCGGCCATCCTGGAACATTCAAGGACTGGACACTGCCCCACCTGACCTAGGCACACAGCGGCAGCAGCAAAAACTGCAAAGTTTTTTAACAATCTTGTTTTTTATTACTAAACTCATATATTTAAAAAAATATAAGGAAATAAAAATCATCTGTAGTCTAGATTCTGTAATAGCCCACCAGTGACACTTTGAAGATGCTCTCCACTCTCTTTCCTCTTTTCCTTTGAACAAGGCTAATACTACGACACATGTATCTCTTAGACACCTCATTTTCCTTTCCAATCTAAAAACACGACCCAAATCAGACACAGGGACGCACGCCTGTAATCCCAGCAACCCGGGAGGCTGAGGCAGGAGGATCTCAAGTTCAAAGCCAGCCTCAGAAACTTAGCGAGGCCCTGAGCAACTGAGAGATACCCTGTCTCTAAATAAGAAATAAAAAGGCTGAGGATATGGCTCAGTGGTTAAGGGCCCCTGGGTTCAACCCTCAGGACCCCAAAAAATAAATAAAAATTAAAAATAAATATATAAATAAAACACATCGCATTCCACCTCCTGCACCTTCTGGAAACTTCAATAAGCTTTGGCATGATGCAGATGTACGAGGGTGGGAGGCCCCAGCGGTCTGAGGCCCTGCCTCACTGCCCAGGTAGAGTGTCCAGGTGACCAGTACAGGGTGGGAAGCCAGCCCAGCCCATCCAGACCCCCTTGCCTCCACACCAGCTCCCCAAACAGCGTGTCGAGCAGTGCGAACAGGAAGTCCATCACCATGAACCGGTACAGCTCCTGGCCCACGAAGTCCTCCCAACACTGGCCCTGCAGGGCAGCCACCCTGCGGCCCAGCCAGTGGTAGCAAAGAATGCCTAGGATGGCCATCTTGAGGATGAGGTTCCTGCACAGAATGGTGGAGGTGAGTGCAAAGGCCAAGGGAGGGGGCCAGCAACAGCAGGCACACCCGGGGAGCCCATGCCCGCCCAGCCACACACCTGCAGATGGACACGTACACCTCCAGCCCCGGGGACTCATGCCGCTCCAGGGCAGCCAAGCCACGGAACAGGTAGGAGGCCCCCAGGTTGAGGAGGGAGACCACCAGGGGCAGAGCCAGCAGCCTCGCCTCCTGGCCGGCAGACACCGGGCTCTGCAAGGCACCGGG
>NW_025999895.1:3630786-3634681 GCF_001458135.2 Marmota marmota marmota | reverse complement strand
TTTTTTTTTTTTTTTTTTTTTTTAATATTTATTTTTTAGTTTTCGGCGGACACAATATCTTTGTTTGCATGTGGTGCTGAAGACCGAACCCAGGCCGCACGCAGGCCAGGCGAGCGCACTACCACTTGAGCCACATCCCCAGCCCTGGCCAGGGCACTCTGAAACCTCAACAGTAAGAGTTTTAGGACCCAGAGCCGGGGTGTGGCTCAGTCACAGAGCGCTTGCCTAGCGTGTGCAAGGCCCTGAGTTCCATCCCAAGCACCACAAAGAAAAATAACTGAAGAGTTCCAGGACCCACAAGAGTTCTCCTGTCATCTAAGAAGTTCAAAGCCCAACATAAGGTTAGGCCAGTGGCAGCAGATAGGCCACACAGGGTCAGGGGCCAGTCAGTCACCACACTTGGGGTCTGAAGCAGGGGTGCCGCCTCCCTGCATCGTCACAACGAGCAAGGAGGTGAGTGCTACCGTAATCCCAACTCCACAGAGAAGAAATGAGCCTCGGGGAGCTGAAACATGGCCTGGTCCCACAGTAAATGGTGACTGGGGCATCTGCCCTCACCCAGGGGCCACACCATCCTGTCCTGCTCCATCACCTACCAGACCCTCCCCACAGCCTCAGCTACTCAGACAGGCTGGGGGGCTCCTGCCTCAGGGTCTTTGAATCTGTCCTCTCTGCTCTGCTCATTTCCAGGAAGCTTCCCTGGACCCTCCAGGCTGGGCTGGCTCTCAGGACGCTCTTCTCGGAGACTGATCTGAGCCCTGATCATCTGCTTCTCTGTCTCCTTGGCTCATGTCTGTCTCACTGGGCAGAAGGGGGGATGCATGAGGGCTGCACTGGTCTACTGACCACCATTGCGTGTCCAGTGTCAAAACCGCCCACTGTCAGACACACTCCCATGCTCCAGGGCACGTGGCAAATGCTATTCAGTGCCTGTTGGGCATGGCCCGAGCTGTCTGCAACCTGAAGCCCCCACTTGCCTGCCCCTGAGAGTCCCTGAGGAGGGACCTCAAGGAAGAAGGCTTCCTCACTCTGTTGCACCCCAGCCCCCTGCCCACCTGGACCTCCTGCCCACCTCCCTGCAGGCTGGCGTTCAACACCGGGGCTTAGGCCCCCACTCACTCACCATCCTCCTCGAGGGCCCTGGGGCCCAGCTCCAGGTCATACAGGCGGAGGCTGGGCCGGGCGGAGCGCACCAGGTCGCCGAGCAGGGGCCGGCTGCCCCGGCGCCGCAGCTTCACCGTCCGGTTGTAGTACTGGGAGATGATGGCCCCGCGGCTGCGGCCTAGGAAGGTGCGTGGCAAAGTGAGGAGGACAGGGTCAGACCGGACCTTGCCAGCCACCAGGACGGCTGTCAGCACCAGGCCTCCCCATCCCTCAGGTCTTCCCAGGGCCCAAGACAATTCCTTTATCAGAGACCTCAGGACCCACTCATTCCAAAGAACCCAGCAAGGCAGCGTGGGGTAGCGCGGGGCCTCCAGGCAGCAGGCGGGGTGGCCAAGAGCCAAAGGGTCTGGCTCAGAGGTGCACAAATGCCCAGGGAGGGGGTCGAAGCCAGCAATGAGGGCAGAGGCTCCAACTCACCGATGGTGCGGCTAGGCATGCTGGCCAAGATGCGGAGTGTGGCTGCGCTGTGGACAGGGGCACCCTCTGGCCCCAGGAGGGTCTGGTGACCACTGCCTATAAAAGAAGGAGATGTCCCTGCCCAGCCACTTTGCCCACCCCATGGCCAGGAGGGTTATCTCCAGCTCCTGTCCACTCTTGCTAGCCTCCAGGCCTGGGCTCACCTGGGACCCCCAGGGTTCCGGCCACCAGCTGCCTCTGCTGCAGTTCCAGCTCCTCCTCCGCCAGCTGGCTCTGCTGTTGGATGAGCTGGTGGAAGGAGTCATGCACCTCGCTCTCCTCATAGGGACTGGGCTCCTGGCTGCCAGGCGGGAGAGGACGAGGGAATCCAGGCTCCAGCTCAGAAATGGTAACACAGCCACCATCCACCAGTCCCCAGCCCCAAAGCACTTACTCCTGGTCCCCTAGAGCCTCAGGGACATTGAGGACCAAGGCCAGTGGCTGGGCCATGTCTGCGGTCCACGCCCAGCCCGTCTGCAGACTTAGGGCAGCTCAAACCCTGGACACCACCTCTGGAGACTCCCACTGCCCATCTGATGAGACAGAGACAAAGTAAACCCTCAGTGCCTGGCACACATCCAAACAGCCTGCTCCCTGGGGGACCAAGCTGCCTGCCCCCTCTCCTATCCCCCACCCACAGATAAACAAATGGTCAGGGGAGTGACCCCAAGTAACCCTCATGCCAAAATGGCTGAGGAAGAGGGAAAGAGAGAAAAGAAAGGAAGGAAGGGTGTGGACCTGCAGTTCCCATCAGTTTCCTCGATGTCGTCAGTGGTCTCTAGTGCCTGGAAAATGAGGAAGGGGTGGGTGCCTGTGGACGCTGCCCTTTTCAGGCCCTCCATTCCCAGGGTGCTGCCCCAGGGACACCTTCCTCTAGGACAAAGGTCAGGGCAGCTCAAGGCCTTGCCTGTGCCTGCCCTGTAACCCCAAAGCCCTTCCTCTAGCAGGAAATCCGCCAGGCAGCCCTGAACCCTGCCCCCCCCGCCCCAGCGGAAGCAGCACACAGAAGGGCTCCCTGCCCCCACCCCACTGAGTGCTCCACTCTGGAGCTCCAAGGTCCTCTAGTCCTCAGGAGACTGACTCCCTACATTCCATCACCACAGGGTGGCCACGGGGGAGGATGCTGGACCCAAACAAGCCCCCTTTGTGTTGGCTCTGGCGTCACCCAGCACAAGTGGAGCCAGCATGGCCCTGTGTGGGGCTGGGCCTCTGGGCCTAGCGCCCTGTGGGAGTGGGGTGCCCAACACTGTTGCCAACGGGCTGACTCTGCAGAACTCCCGCGGGACACAGGCCCAGCCCTGGCCTCAGTCCTCCCTGCCCTCCATCCTCCTTGCCCTCAGCCCCAGGGAACCAGGAAAGTCGGTTCCTTTCAGGAGGCTTCCCCGACCAGCAACAGCACAGTCCCTGCAGACTGGTGACCACACTGTGCCCAGCCTGGTATCCTCGACACCTAGGACTGAACAACCCAGGTCCTGCCCTCCCTCTAGTAGAAACGTAACTGGTGGAGGCCACCTAGAGCCTTAGAGGTGGCCCCCACCGGGCCCCAAGTGTAAACTAGCCAAGCAGGGTTGAGGGGTCCCCTGGAACCCTTCTCTGGGCAGACAGACCCTCCCAAGCTCAGATCCACAAGGGGATGGGAGGTGCTGGGGGCTGCGGACCAGGGTCCCTGGGCTCCCCGGCACGCCTGACTTCAGCGGGCGACACCCAGTGCCCCGCCCCAGGCGGGCCAGGTCCCAGCGTTTCCTGAGCCGAGCCAGGTGGGGAGCGCCGCGGCTGTTTTCAGGAACCCGCACCCTGAGGACAGCGACACTACCGGGCCGCCCCTGCCTCGAGCCCCGCGCGGCGACGGCGACAGGGCCGCGGAGCAGGCCTCCCGCCCTGGCGCTGCCCGGGCTGGGCTCCCGCTCCCAGCTCCGGTGCCAGCCAGAGTCGTCGGCCCTGGGAGGCCCTCTGGGAACTCGCTGCCAAGTGGCCTCGAGGCCGAAGGAGCGCGGCCCCGCGGAGCGGCCCGCCGCAGGCCCAGCGCCACCCCACCCCACGCCACGCCGATCTGCGACCCCGCGGGGACCCCGCGCCGGGACTCGGGCCACTCACCTGGGAGGCGCCGGGAGGCGGGGCGGTGCGCCCGCGAGTGGCTCACCTGTCCCGCAAGGGCCGCCGGGAACCGCGCTCTGGGCTCCACGACCTGAGGGAGGGTCAGTGGGAGCGAGTGACAAAGGGCTCCCCCCCCCCCAGGGGGGGCGATCAGTGACTGTCGCAAGCCTGGAGGGCAGAG
>NW_025999895.1:3617625-3628323 GCF_001458135.2 Marmota marmota marmota | reverse complement strand
AGGGCAGGGTTCCTGTCATGTGACCCCAGCCGCCCGCCCTCCCAGCGCTGCCTGGAGTGGCGGCGGCAGCCAGAGGAGGGGGCGCCTCGGTGGTCCCCAGGTGAGCTGGATGCAGAGCCTGGTGGAGGAGGAAAGTGGAATAATTGAGTCTGAAAGCCTGGGGTGGGGTGTCATAACCGCTGCAGAGGCGGCCTTGGGGTCCCCTGCTCCCCTTCCCACGGCTGGGGCTGTAGCCACGCCTCCTCTCCTGGGTCAGGTGAGGGGCCCTAAGCAAGCCCAGGCCTGGGAGGCTGGGTGACCAGAAGGAAGACAGAGCGGGGTCCCAGGACGTCCAGAGCTGGGGTGCTGCAGTTTGCCGCATCCTAGAACTGTCCCGGCTGGCAATAGGGTGTCTTCCTGAAGGGGAATGGGCACATGAAGAGGGGCGAGAACGTGGTTTTGCAAAGGGTGACCTGCAAGGCCTGTGGCCACAGGTGACTAGGGAGTGGGAAGAGCGGGCATGTTCTCTGACCTTTCACCCCATTTGACAGATGGGGAGACTGAGGCCCTATGCCATGTGTCGCTTTGAGAGGTGGAGCTGGACTTAATTCACATCCTGACCCTGCAGGATTCTCTTTTCACTCGGGGCATCCCTGGGCCAAGGCCCCGAGGCTCACCACCTGGCACCCACATTCTTCCTGGGAGCAGGGGGACGGCCAGGATGCTGCGGCAGTGGTCGGGACAGTCGGGGCAGGCCCCGGGGGAGGCAGAACCCCCGCCTGCAGGCGAGGAGCTGTGGGAGCAGGAGATGGACCGGCTCTACGCCTCCCGGGCGCCGGTGCGGACGCTGCCCTATGCCATCGTGGACAAGCGCTTCATCCGGTGGGTGGCCGGCCGGGCGGGGGCCGTGGGAGTGGAGGGCCTCCAGGTGGCCCAGTCTGATAGAGGGTGGAAAACCCCAGCAGCCCGATGGCGCCCTCTGCCTGGCGGGGTGGGCAGGACGGGTGACTCAGGGGCGTCCCGTCGCCACCCCATCCCAGGCACCTGCGGGAGCCGAATGGAGTGAAGAGCTCGTGCTGGCAGCGGTGGCAGCGCAGGTGGCAGATCGCACGACGACGCCTGGGGGAGGCGGCGCACCGGCTGGCCCAGGGCTTTGGGCTCTGGGAGGGGGCTCTCTACGAGATCGGAGGTAGGACCCACGACGACCCCTACTTCCCACCTCCTATCTCTGGGGTCCCAATATCCAGTTTCGAAAGGAAGAGGGCACCATCCCTCCGGTCATTGCCGGGGTCCACCCGCAACGATCAGCCCCTCCACCCTCTCTCTCACACACACACCCTCAGCCTCCCAAAGGCAGGTGCAAACCACGATGGATGACAGCACCCTCTGGTGGCCCCCGGAGGTACTGCGGGGAAGCCTCGTGCAGGTCAGCGAGCTGGGCACCCCCATTGAGTGGGCTGATAGGCACTCCAAGCCCATGCCCTGGCCCAGTCGGATCCCAGTCGGTGCACCTGTGTCTCCCTCGCCCGCCCTGCTCTTCTCCCCACAGGCCTCTTTGGCACCGGGATCCAGTCCTACTTCACCTTCCTCCGTTTCCTACTGCTGCTCAACGTGCTGACTGTGGGGCTGACTGCCAGCATGGTGCTACTGCCCCTGGCCTGGCTCCGCCCCCCGGACCCAGGCCCCGCCCAGAACTTGAGTGAGTACTGCAGCCGCCCCCTGATCCTCTGGGCACACCCTGGCATGCTGCCTGTGCCCAGCCTGGACTACCCTGCCTTGACTTTTGCATGGCACACTTCAGACACATCCACAGTGTCAGGGTTGGGGCTAGACTCACGAGGGCAGACTGTTGCCCTTGCCCTTGTCATGGAGACTTCTCTCTATTGGTCTCTCCCCCTCCTCAACAGCCCTGCAGTGCCCTGGCAGCCACCAGCCCCAGATTGGCATTCCGAAATTCCACAATCAACTTTGGAATGTTTTAACTGGCAGGGTAAGTGGGGTCACCCTGGCCATGGTCCAGGGGTCCTGGGAGGCTCCTGCCCCATCCAAGGACTCTTGGTTTCTAGAGAAAGGTCTGCCACAGAGGCTGGTGGGGCCCACAGTGGGGTCAGAGAGAGGCTGGCCTCCCCTGGGCCTGCTACATGTGCAGCACAGACCCACACACACCTGGGGCCCTCAGAACACAGCTGGGGTTGGGGGTTCAAGGAACAGGAGCCCATAGCGTAAAGTCCAGGCCTTTGGGACTGGAAGCCATCAAGTGGCCCTCAGGGTGGACCCCTAGGTCAGAATCCTGGCTCTGTTCCCCAGAGCTGACCCTGAGCAAGTTGCCTCACCTCTGAGCCTCTGCAAGGTGGGAGCAGTCTCACCTGGTGGGTTACTGTGGGTGAGGAGTTCCCCCTAGGAAGGGCTCAGTACAGAGCCTGGACGCACCTGCTCGGGGTCTCCTTCCTCGTCCCCAGGCCTTCACCAACACCTATCTCTTCTATGGCGGGTACCGGGCGGCGCCCGAGAGCAGCTCTGCATACAGCATCCGCCTGGCCTACCTCCTCAGCCCACTGGCCTGCCTGCTCCTCTGCTTCTGTGGGACCCTACGGCGGTGAGTAGACCGTCTGCCCTGACACCCACTCCTGTGGTGGGGACCCTCAAGATAGCAGATAGACCCCCGTTTCCTACTCAGTAAGGCTCCTGGTGGTTCCTCAGCCCAAACTCATGCCTCCGCAGCTGCAGACCTCAGGAGCAGGGGCCACTATGTCCCCAGCCCCACACACAGGCCTCCCATGCCCAGCCCAGAGCTGGGCCACTGCTAAGGCCGAGGGGGAGGCCCCTCCTACAGCAGTCTGTGCCCCCAGGATGGTGAAGGGGCTGCCACAGAGGCTTCTCCTGGGCCAGGACTACAGAGCGCCTCTCAGTGCCAAGGTCTTCTCCTCCTGGGACTTCTGCATCCGGGTCCAGGAAGCGGCCACCATCAAGAAGCATGAAATCAGCAATGAATTCAAGGTGTGTGCAAGAGGGAACCGAGTGTGAAGCAGTGTGCGAATGAATCGTGTGTGCGTGAGGGCATGTGTGAGCGAGTGTGTGTTTCACAGGCAGAGCTGGAAGAGGGCCGGCGCCTCCAACTGGCGCAGCAGCGGTCCCCCACCCAGAGGGCCTGCCACCTGCTCACCTTCCTGTGGGTCAACGTCCTCATCGGGCTCCTGGTGGTTGGGGCCATCAGTGCCATCTTCTGGGCCACCAAGTACTCGCAGGACAAGAAGGAGGTACCTGGCAATTGCCTTCCTTTCATTCTGCCAGGACTGAGGGAGGGGACAGGAATCCCACTGTGCAGACTGGGAACTGAGGCCCAAAGAAGTCAAAGCGGCCATGACCTTGTGGTCTGGCCTGTGGATGTCCTGTTGACAGAGCTCTGGATCCTGCCTGTACCCATGTCATGTCTAAGGGGCCAGAGGGGCCGGGGAGTGGACGGGGTCCTGCTCTGCAGGCTCCCTGACCTGCTACACCCCACAGGAGGACCTGTTCGTGGTACTACAATATCTCCCCCCAGGGGTCATCGCCCTGGTCAACTTCCTGGGTCCTCTGTTGTTTGTGTTCCTGGTCCAACTGGAGAACTACCCCCCCAGCACCGAGGTCAACCTCACCCTCATCTGGTAAGCACACCCTCGGGGGCTTGTGGGACGAGTCTGTCTCCTGCTGTCCTGGCTGTCATCTGGCACCTGGGGGTCCCAAACCGGGAGGCTCCCTGTGTTAACCACTGCACCAGAGGGCAGGCAGGTGGGCTTCCTCGGCCCCGAAGGAAGCCTCCATTCTGGACCAACCACCAGCCATTTAGAGGGACAGGGGCTTTTTGTCCAGGAGACATTGCAACAGGCTTTGCCCACTTAGAAAAACACAGCACAGGCACACAGCTCCCTGAGGGCTTTACACCCCTAACTTGACAACCAGCACTCAGCGTGAGAAGTCCCTACCACCCTCATCCCCGTTGGGTGGACAAGGAAACAGCCTCCCAGGGTGAAGTGCCCAGCCAGGCCTGACCTCAAGTTGCCTTTGGGTACAGGTTCAAATGCAAGCCCTCCTGCAGCCCATGTTCCTTCCTAGCTCAGCACTTGGTCCTGTCTCTGCTCCAAACTCCTCCCAAGGACTCCTCCTGGACAGGATCCTGAGCTCCAGCGGCTTCTCCTTCCTCCTGCTACCCGACCCTCTGGGACCTGCTTTTCCCTCTGCTTTCCTCACATCAACTGTGGTTGGCCTTGAAACTTTATTTTTGTAGTAGGTTAGAAATGTGCGCATGGGAGCTGGAGATGCAGCTCAGTGGTAAAGCGTTTGCCTAGCGTGCGTGACACCCCGAGTTCAATCCCTAGCATTGCCCAAAAAAAAAAAAAAAAAAGAAAAGAGAANCAAGCTGGGAGCAGAGCGGCCACACCGCTGCCCATACCCAGGGGGTGCTCCTGTTCCACACACACTCAGGCCATGCAGCCTCCCTGGCTGGGGGACCCAGCTCCAATCTAACCCCGAGGTTGTGTCCGACTGGAGGAAAGGCTCCTGAACCCCTCAATGAGTGGGTGGGGCAGGGAAGCCTGGTGGTGGTGGGTGCTGACCGCCCCCTCCTCTGCACCCAGTGCTGGGAGAACGCAGTGGGCGAGGAGCTGTACAAGCTGATCATCTTCAACTTCCTCCTCACCGTGGCCTTCGCCTTCCTGGTCAGCCTGCCTCGGAGGTGAGCCATGGGGGGCCCCCAGGGAGGATGCCCCAGGGCTACCGTGGGCATGGTTGGGGATGGCCAGTGGACACAGCCAAGGTCAGCCAGGCATTTCCATGTGGGCGAGGGTGTAATGGTCCCTGGCCATGACTGATGTGGCCCACACACCCCTCTTGCCTGGTGGGCACGTGGACACCCCCTGCCAGGCTGCTGGTAGAGCGATTCTCAGGCTGGTTCTGGACTTGGCTGGACCGAGAGGAGTTTCTGGTGCCCAAGAATGTGCTGGACATCCTGGCAGGGCAGACGGTCACCTGGGTGGGCCTCTTCTTCTGCCCCCTGCTCCCCCTGCTCAACAGCATCTTCCTGTTCCTCACCTTCTACATCAAGAAGGTGAGGGCACCCAGTTGGGTGGGAGCAGGAGAGCTGGGCTCCCCCTCACTTCCTGGGCCTCAGACTGGGGGCCGCTGCCTGACGATTCCTGCTCACCCTTGCTCACCCCCAGTACACCCTCCTGAGGAACTCCAGGCCTTCCCCACGGCTCTTCCGTGCCTCCAGCTCCACCTTCTTCTTCCAGCTGGTGCTGCTGCTGGGCCTGCTCCTGGCTGCAGTGCCCCTGGGCTACGTGGTCAGCAGGTGAGAGGAGGACTGGGAGGCCGGCAGAGGCAGCTCCTCCCTGGGGCCCTGACAACTGTGTCTCCACCTCTCCTTCTCCAGCACCCACTCCTCCCGGGACTGTGGACTCTTCACCAACTACTCAGCCCCCTGGCAGGTGGTCCCTGAGGTGGTGGCCCTGTGGCTCCCGCTGCCTGGCCAGCGTGCCCTCAACTACCTCAGTTCCCACGCCTTCAGCTTCCCCCTCCTCATCCTGCTCAGGTGCCTCAGGGTGGAGGACCCCTGGGAGGGTGCCCTTTCCCTGGGGGTGGAATAGGACTGGCAGCCCCTGGCCAGTCTCCTGGGATCCAGAAACCAGACAGGAGTTGCCCGGGGAAGCAAGTTCCCCAAGAGAGGTGGCCTGGGGGTCCTCACGTGCCTCCCTGTAAAGCAGGAGCCTCTGGGCTCGGCTTCCTGTGTCAGGGGAACTGCAGAACCCCCCCCCCCCGGGAGGGGGCGAGAGATGCTGTCTCCCCTTGAGGAAGAGAGGCCCCTGTGGTGGGAAGGGTGGCTGACCTTGCATCCCTGTCCTCCCCAAGCCTGGTCCTGACCGTGTGCGTGTCCCAGTCCCGCGCCAACGCGAAAACCATCCATGAGCTCCGGAAGCAGCTGGTGTCGGTGAGTGTCCGCTGGGCTGGGGAGGGGACATGGACTTCAGAGGACACCCTCTCAGGGGTGTGGGGCCTGAGGCCTGGGACCGACCCGAGGTTGAGGTTGTCGGGGGTTTTATCCTGGTGAAGAGGGTGACCTTGGCTGGGGGTAAAGACAGGTAAGCGGAGGGAGCAACCGGTTCCACTGGAGCAGGACTTGAAGCTCCTCCACCCTGCAGCCTGGGAGCGGGGGCGTGGCCTATGGTCACTAGGAGGCGGTCTTGGGAGTGGTCTAGGGCGGGGCCTCTGGTCGCGTTGGAGGAGGGGCCTGTGGGCGGGGCCTCAGACACGTCAGGGGCGGGCATTGGAGAGTAACCTGGGGATGGGCGGGGCAGAGCCGAGGCTGGGAACTGGTGGGCGTGGCCTTTGGCTTTGGCCCACAAACGCCTCTCGCTCTCCGGCAGCAAGGCCGGGAGAAGTGGCACCTGGTGGAGGACCTGTCACGGCTGCTGCCAGAGCCGGCCCCGAGCGATTCTCCAGGGCCCGAGTCCCCTCTCTCCCGAGCTTCGCGCCCACGGTCCTTCTACCCCGGTTTCCCTTGCCCAGGATCCCCGGGCCCCAGGGCCCCCCGACCGGGCCCTTCCCGGGTTGTTCCCCCTGGGCTGAGCCCCGGGTGTCCGGGCCCCTCCTCCAGATTCCGCTACCCCAGCGGCGGGGCTCTGTAGCGCGGACCCCACGTGCCCTGCCTGGACCCACTTCCTCCCCAGGCCCTCTTAGCCCATGCTCCAGAGCCCTGGTGACCACTGCCCCTCCCTGCTCCCGGGCCTCCCCCAGAACTCCCCAGAGAGGGCCAGCAGGAAGACATACGGAAATTTCTATCATCTATATTTTTATCTTATCCCTTCGAGTTTCCTTTTTTGTTGCTGTTGACGTTTTATAATACACACGTATATTAGTATGTGACGGCTGAAGGTAACTTTCAAAATACATCAACTGGGAGTGCTCAGAAGTTGCTTACCCAACGGTGTACTGCCGTAGTTTGGAACCCTCTCCCTAGGCTGGGCCTCCTGCATGCCACCCACTTGGCCCTCCACATGTAGGGAGCCCACAAAGGTCCCGGCCATGGTCAACAAGGGGCAGAGCTGGGATGTGAATGGACCCAGAGGCATGGGCTGCAAGGCCACACTGGACCCATATGAGAGGCCATTCCAACCGTGACCACAAGGGCTCACTGCAATGGGAGGGTGTTGTCAGCCCCTCCCTTGAAGGCTCCTCACTGTCCCATCCTCTCAAACCTGTGTCAACAAGGGCACCTCAGGAAGCCAGAACCCAGCCTTCCACACAACCTGTCCTCCAGCCTGCTCACTGAGCTGACCTTGATCCCCGTGAGGTGAGTGGGAGCCATGTGCTGTGAGTGTGGGCTGCAGGAGCTGGCCTGACCATCACAGCCCCAAAGGCAGGGCTACTGAACCCACAGTTCCCAGCCTCCGAGAACACGACCCTGAGGAGCTGTCAGGAGCTGGCCCCTCCCAGCCACTCTGAGGTGTTGGTCCAGGCACAGCCAGGGGCATTAGGACTTTAATTCATTTATTGAGGATCAAATCCAGGGCCTCCCAGGAGCTAAGCAGAGACTGTACCACTAAGCCACCCCTTCGGCCCCTCCAGACTTTTTAAATCATCCAGGGGTTTCTCACATGCAGCTGGGATGGAGAACTGAGAAGGGAAGGCCAGAAGGAGCCCAGGATATGGCTGAAAATCCTCCAGCGTCTCCCTGCATTTCTGCCTGGACACCATCCAGGCAGCTCTGGCCCGATGGCCTGGGGCTGGGGGCTTCTCATGTGATCATGAAGACTTGGCCAGTTCAGCTCCTCCTGCTGCCAGAGGCCTCCCTGAGCGATTCTCCAGGCCACAGTCCCCTCTCCCGAGCTTCTCACCCATGGACCTCTGCCCCTGCTGACCACATGACCCAGCAGTCCAGGAGGGAACACAGATTAGGTGCTAAGTGCTAGGTCCTGGTCTGGGAGCTGCCTATGACACCCCGAGGAAAACCGACAAACTGTGTTCAGTCTACAGAGGGCCACTAGCCTGGCCCAGGTGAAGGTGGCATATGTTAATTAACAGGTCCCTGGACCCCAGCAGCAACATCTGGAAGCAGGTTAGAAATGCAAACTCTAGGCCCAGACCTCCTGCACCGGGAACTCTAAACATCAGTAATGTTTTTTTGTTTGTTTGTGTTGTTGTCTTGTTTGGGCAGTGCTGGGGTCAAACTCAGGTCCAGTGGTAGAGCAAGAGCTCAGGAACCCAGGAACCCAGGGTCTCGCACGTGCTAGGTGAACGTTCTACCGCTCAGCCCCAGCCCCAGCCCCAGCGAGTGTTTTAATGAGCCCTTGAGAGGAATGCTAAAGTGTGAGGACCTCTGTAAGGACGAAAAAGGGCCTGTCCTCAGCACCTCCTCCTCCCTTCCACCCAAGTGGACCTGGCCAACCACTGGGGACAGGCTTAGAGACCTGGAGGAATTCAGCCAATCTCGGGCCTCGGCTTGCTCATCCAAGACATGGGGAGGAGGTCCCACTCCTCTGAGTGGCCGGAAGGATTAAGTGAGCAAGTCCTGATGGACTGTAGCTAGAAGGGCCTCAGGGCTCCTTTTGCAGAGTGGCCTGAAGGAGCCCAATGGGAGAAGTGGGGATGGGACCCAGGACCCCTTGTAGTCAGGAAGACAATGAGGGGACAACAGGGGATGGGCCCCTTCCAGCAGGAGGGTTCATGAAGGAGGTGACAGTGGAGCCTCGGAAAAGGGAGGTCGGCGGAGATGAGGAGGTCAGAGCAAAGCCTGGTGTTGGAGCCCTGCAGGGGGCTGGGAGTGGGGTCCACAGGGCCGGAGTGACTTTCTGTAGAGGACGGGGAGCCAACGGGTTGTGAAAGGAGGACCCCACTCTGCCAGTAGCCCACAAGTGAGAGACCCCCCTGGGGATACGGCAATAAGCCAGGCTCAGGTCTCCTCGGGTGCACAGTCCACTGCAGGGGAAGGGCAGGAGTCCCAGCGCCTTCCACCTTGGCTGTTCCTGGACTGTCCCGCCAGTGGTGAGGGCTCTCCCATCTCTGTGGCCTCCTCGTCCCTCAGGCCAGGCAGCCTGCTGGGGCCCTTCCCGGAACAGGATGTGAGAGAAACAGGAGGCGGTGGTAGGGCCCTCTGCTGTGGGGAGACTGGCCCTGGGCGGGCAAAGTCACAAAGTGCCACTGTGTGGTGGGGAACTGGAGGGCTCTGGGGTCGCCCCAAACTCCCCTCGAGAGGTGACCTGCAGGTAACCAGCCCTTTCCCCTCTGCCAGATGGAGAGAGGCTCAGCCGGTGGACAGAGGGGCATCTCCCAGGAAATGACACCCAACAGAAGGGTACACAGGTGATCCCCAGAGGCCTGAGGTGGGGCGGGAAAGTCCTGGGTCCCACCAAGGCCCAGGGAAGATGTCCCTGGAGCTGCCCATGGCCCTCCTCTGACCTGGAATCCCAAATCCAGAGAAGCTGAGGCGACTCCTCAGGGACGCGGAAGCTGAATACATTCCCCAGAGACGACGGGGGAAAGCACTGCTTCCTGGGCCTGTAGGCAGCAGACCGGCCTCCCCAAGAGACCTCTTCTGGGTCCCCCTGCAGGCCTCACGTCCTCCCCCAACCCACCCCCAGCAGGAACGAGAACAGACTCGACTCGAGAATGGGGATTTTGCTGGGAACTAAGAAAGAATACCCTTGTCCCCTTGGAGAAATGACAGGCACGTAGCTGAGGGGTGGGAGGCACAGGCTGCATCCTCAGGGCCATGAGTGGCAGGCCACAGAGCTGACTCAAGGTGGCTGGGGAGACAGGGCGCCACCAAGGGCCAGCACAGCTGGTCTGAGGACCCCTGCACTGACTCTCCCCGTTGCCCTTCCCACTGTTCCCTGAACAGGAGGGCCACCCCTCAGACCAGCTCCTGAAGTCACCAGGCCTCAGCAGCGCCCCCTGAGAATGGCAAGAGGGGGAGCCAGGGACAGGGCAGTAATTGGCCTGGGTCAATGGACCCTTGGGCCAAGTGTCCATTCCTGGACACATCCGTTACCCCTGGGGGCAGCCAGTGGTTGACCAGGCAGGTGCAGCAGGAGAACAGTGGAGACAAATGGTTACCTGACGGTAGGGGACGTGGTCCTTGAAGAAGCAGCATTTCCTGCCCAAGTCCCTGAACCTGGTCAGAAAACCATGAGCTGAGCAGGAAGTCATGGCGCACGCCGGTGATCCCAGCAGCTCAGGAGGCCGAGGCAGGAGGATTGCAAGTTCAAGGCCAGCCTCAGCAACTTAGCGAGGCCCTAAGCAACTCAGAGAGACCCTGTCTCTAAATAAAATATCAAAAATGGCTGGGGATGTGGCTCAGTGGTTAAGTGCCCTGTGGCTACCTTAGCAGCAGGCTGAGACGCAGGCACGTGTTCTCTTGCAGTGTTGGAGGCCGGTCCAGAGTCTAGCTGCAGGCAGGCCCTCTCCTTCTGGAGGCTCCAGGGCAAGCCTGTCCCTTACTCTCTCTTGGCTTCTGCTAGGTGTCCACCCGGGTCTCCTGTCCTCTTCTGTTAGGCTCCACCCTAATCCAGCATAGATTACTGAGGAGAAGTAAATCACTTAACTTGATTGCATCTGCAAAGACTCCATTTTCAAATAAGGGCCCATTCAGAAGCGCTCAGACATCATCTATCTTTATTTATCTATCTATCTATCTATTTATTTTTTGACACTGGGGACCGAACCCAGGAATACTTAACCACTGAGTCA
>NW_025999895.1:3608742-3617286 GCF_001458135.2 Marmota marmota marmota | reverse complement strand
GAGGGAGGGAGGGAAAGGAAGACAAAAGATAAAACCACCGGCTTGTCTGGAAGCCCCAGATCCAAGCTCAGGTGAGATGCGCGGCTGCATGGGCTGGGAGGACCCAGTGGCCCCTGCAGGGGGCCATCTCATCTGCTCCCACAGCCATCTGTGTCCCTCGACCCCGGGATGTGTGGCCCTGGTCTGGCCTTAGTGCTCAGGAAGGCCTTACTCACCCCACCAATCTCTTAGTTCCCTACTGCAGCCACCAACCAGGCCACAACGCTGGTGGTGATGTGGCTTGGTCTTCTCTTTGTCCATGTCACCTGGGTCACTGGGCATCCCCCTGTGTTCCACTTCCTGGGCGGGTACCGGGCAGTGATGACGCAGGTCTCACTTGAAAGAGGTGCGGACTTGAGTTATCATTTCCTCATTTGCTGTAAAAACAAACACTTTGTTGCCGCTAAAAAAAGACCTGGTGTCTGGGTCTCAGGAAAGTACCTGGAGGGGCAGTCCTGCCTCCAAAACAACCCCAGTCCCAGGCTGCTGCTCAGATTTTTGGTGACCAAGCCCTGATAACTAAGAGACTGACTGACGGGTAGATCTCCTTCATCCATTCAGCAAATACTCGTGGCTGGTGGCCCACACCTGGAATCCAGCAACTTGGGAGGCTGAGGCAAGAGGATCACAGTCTCAGCAATTTAGTGAGACCCTGTCTCAAAATTAAAAAATAAGAAAAAGAAAAAGGCAGGGGTGTAGTTCTGGGTGAACTCCCTTGAGTTCCATCCCTAGTAACACACACACGCACACACACACACACACACACACACACACGGAAGCACAGGCCCCTGAAGATGACCCCAGGGTTTGGTGTGGGCCACGGCGAGGGTTGGCTCCATCAAGTGCAGCCTGCTGGAGGAAACCCGTCAGTGGGAACGGAAGGCGGGCAGGAGGCCTGGGCATTAGGAACCGAGGAGCCTGGGCACCCGGGAGAAGCGGGAGTGACGGCCAGCCTTCAAGGAGTGGGAGAGATGGTCGCTTAGGGAGGGGGCAGGGAAGATGGCCCAGAAATATCACAAGGATGCCAACCTTCAGCCCAGTCCATGAAGGCTCCGGGGGACAGGCCACCACCCAAGATGGTGCCCGGGCAGGAGGGATCCGGTTCCCATAAGATACAGACCGCAGGAGGCTGGCCGAGGTGCCTGGGTGCCGAGGAGGAGCTCAGGACTGGGTGGTGAGAGGCGGCTCACGGCGGGAACGCTAAGGGTGAGCAGGGGATGAGGTGACTCGGGCTGATGCAAACGTCACAGCCACGTCCTCATTTCTAGGGAGGAATATCTGACTGGAGACAGATTTAAACTACAGTTTGCTGGGCACAGTGGCACCCACCACCAGCGATTTGGGAGGCTGAGGCAGGAGATCACAAGTTTGAGGCCAGCTTCGGCAACTTAGAGAGGCCCCATCTCAAAACAAAAAATAAAATAGGCTGGGGATGTGGCCCGGTGGCAGAGCACCCCGAGGTTCAGTCCCAGCTACCAATAAACAGAGTTTAAGTCGCTGGAGCAACAGCAAAGGATCCTTGATGGGTGGCCTCCAGGTAGCTCTGAAGCCAGTTAAGATCCTCAGGTGGGGGTCTAAGATTTTACAGAACCGTTCTGGGGGGTGGTGTAAGTGCCCTGTGGCTACCTTAGCAGCAGGCTGAGACGCAGGCACGTGTTCTCTTGCAGTGTTGGAGGCCGGTCCAGAGTCTAGCTGCAGGCAGGCCCTCTCCTTCTGGAGGCTCCAGGGCAAGCCTGTCCCTTACTCTCTCTTGGCTTCTGCTAGGTGTCCACCCGGGTCTCCTGTCCTCTTCTGTTAGGCTCCACCCTAATCCAGCATAGATTACTGAGGAGAAGTAAATCACTTAACTTGATTGCATCTGCAAAGACTCCATTTTCAAATAAGGGCCCATTCAGAAGCGCTCAGACATCATCTATCTTTATTTATCTATCTATCTATCTATTTATTTTTTGACACTGGGGACCGAACCCAGGAATACTTAACCACTGAGTCACTCCCCAGCCCTTTTTACTTTTTTATTTTGAGACAGGATCTCACTCGGTTGCTCAGCGCCTTGCTAAGTTGCTGAGGCTGGCTTTGAACTTGTGATCCTCCTGTCTCAGCCTCCCGAGTCGCTGGGACTACAGGCATGCACCACTGCACCTGGCGTGGAATGTGACCTTTTGGGAGGCCATGATTTTACCCTGGACAGGTGGTCTTCTTGCTCTAAACCAGCCCCCTGGGCCTCAGGTGTGAGGGATTGCAGTCCCTGGGGATGAGACTCAAATTTCCGAACTTCCAATTATCCTGGAGACAAGTCCACTGGGAGGTGGGGTCATCCCGAGGGCCTCGAGCCAGGCCGGCACCAGGCTGCCTACAGCTTCCTGTTTTCTCTTTCTTTTCTTTTTTCTGTTGCTGGAGATCAAACCCAGGGCCTTGTGTGTGCTAAGCACATGCTCTACCCCGAGCTGTACCCCAGCCCCCCCCCCGTTTCCTCCTTTAATCTCCATTTGGTTTAGCCTCCAGTCCCCAGAGTAACCTTGATGTCACTTTATTAAATTGAAAGTGTTTCATTTCACCATTTCAATATCCTGACACAGAAGTTGGACTTTAAACGAGAGACCACCCTTTACTCGTGGGCGAGATCTATAAATGGAGTAGCCACAGGAACAGAGCACACCCATCCTGTAGACTAAAGAGTGATGCCCACCAGGCCCAGCCACAGGCACACAGCTGGAGTCCCGGCACCTCCGGAGGCTGAGGCAGGAGGATGGCAAGTTCAAAGTCGCCTCAGCATCATTTTGGTGAGGCTCTGGCTCAAAATAAATAGTAAAAAGGGCTGGGGATGTGACTCAGAGGTAAAGTACCCTGGGCTAAAACAAGTGAGAGCCCCTGGAAACCAGTTATTAATGGACTTCTCTGAGGCCATATGCAAATCAGGCTGCTATTGATGGCATCACCGTGGAAATGAGAGGGGCAGTTTTGCTTTTCACTTTCTTTCTTTTAAGTCAAGATCATTTCCCTTCGCAAAGCCACACTTCGCCCTGGACCCCCATTTCCCCACCTGAGGCAGCCTCGGGCCCAGGGCCATCTGTGGACCGAGAAGGTCTGTTGGCCCCAGAGTTTGCAATGACAGAGGTATTAGTAGAGATCTGTAAATCAGTGCCCCAGAGAGTGACTTCCACTCCAGCCATAGATCTACATTCTGTAAATAAGATTTTGCATGAAAGGCTGTTTGGAAGAAAAGAGCAAAGCACCCCCACCCCTTCAAAATAGGGGATTCTCAGCTGGGCATGTGGCGCCCACCTGTGATCCCAGCCACTTGGGAGGCTGAGTTAGGAGGATAGCAAGTTCAAGGCCAGCCTCAGCAATTTAGCAAGGCCCTAGACAACTCAGTGAGACCCTGTCTCAAAATAAAATATATAAAGGGCTGGGGGCGTGGCTCAGTGGTTAAGCACCCCTGGGTTCAATCCCCGGTACCTACCTATGCCACCTAAAAAAAAAAAAATCTGAAGCGGAGGCACAGATGAGGTCATCTTTGCT
Organism: Marmota marmota marmota; assembly: GCF_001458135.2. Lineage (NCBI taxonomy): Eukaryota > Metazoa > Chordata > Mammalia > Rodentia > Sciuridae > Marmota > Marmota marmota. The sequence goes on along the minus strand of NW_025999895.1, from coordinate 3,613,725 downwards.
GGAGTCTGCACGGGAGCTCACCGGGAGGCGGCTGTGGGCTCTCCACTTCAGTCTCAACCTGTTGACCTAGTGCTGCTCTGTCCCAGGCGCCCTGGGGACGGGACCCAGGGCCTCCTATCTGCTGAGCTACACCGCAGCCTGCATTGCTTTTTAGACAACAATGTCCTTCTACACGGACCACCACGTTCTGTTGACCCACTCAACTGCTGACACACATGTGGGCCGCCGCCTGCTTCAGCCGGAGGGTGCAGCTCAGGCGAGTGTGGACTGGCGTCTGCTAGGGCGTCTCAGAGCTGCCGGAGTGTGCGGAAGTGGAGGCGCTGAGCCGGGGGTGACCCCTCGGCTTTGGGAAGGAGGGCCAGGCCAGGACTTTCTTACGGTGCTGATTAATCTGCTTTCTTTCTCTCCTCAACCCGTCACCTCCCAGGTATCAGCCCAAGATCTCCACTGCCCCAAGTCCCGCAGGTTTTTTCCCAAAGGCACAGAGTTCTCATCATGTGCCACCCCCAAGCACCCCAGCCTGTCACCTACTTCCTCTTGGCCAGCGGGTCATCCAGGTGGACCAGAAGGTGGTGGAGACCCAAAAGCCAGGGGCCCAGCGCCCCGCAGCAGATGTCCTCAGAGCTGAGGGCACGTGAGATTGGAGCGTGGGGCTGGGGGGCAGGTGGGGTGCAGATGAACAGAGATCTGCTGGGTGGGCAGAGAGGACCAGGGCAGGACAGTGGGGACAGGAGACAGGCTGCCTCCCCGAGGCCATCCTTAGTCCCACAGGACCTGGCCACAGGGCAGACCCGCCCCTGGCTGGGGGCCTCCAGGGCAGGTGTGGGAGAGCTGGGGGTACAGGTAACCAGGCCTGACCTCCAGCTGACGGGCACTTTTCTCAAGTTCCAGCGGTAGATCTTCACAGCCACCAGCGCTGCAGCCAGGTGCCCAGCTGCAGAGGTGGACAAGACACTCTCGGAGGCTGAAGAAGTTGCCCTGGGCCATTTCAGACTGCAAACCCTGCCTTCCTCCAGCTAGATCCTCACTCAGGCGTCCTTGGGAGCCAGGGCAGTGGGAGCCAGGACCTGTTGCCTACCTCGCTGGGGGTGGGACCAGGACCCCCATCCACTCTCTGACCCACACCTGAAGAAGACCAGCCACATCTGTAATCCTCAGCTCAGGAGGCTGAGGCAGGAGGATTGCAAGTTCAAGGCCAGCCTCAGTATCTTAGCAAGACCCCGACTCAAAATAAAAAGTAAAAAAAAAAAAAGAAAAAAAAACCGTTGGGGATGTGGCTCGGTGGTCTAGTGCCCCTGGGGGGGGGAGGAGGAGAAGGAGGAGGAGGAGGAGGAGACCAACCAACGAGAAGAGGCAGCCTAGAGGCAGGGGCACCCTGGGCCTGGAGCCCAACAGGTGGAGGTTTGGTTCCCATGCCACCGGCTGTGGAGTCCAGGAGGAGACACTCAGCCTCTGGGCCTCACTTGCTTCATCTGAAAAGAGAATGGAACCATCCCAGGGGTCCTAAGGAAGGATCAGGTGAGAACTTTTGTAGGATAAACCAGCCCTGGGATCAGGACTAATCCCTAAGGATGTTCAGAGCATCGGGCAGAAGGTTCTAGAGTCCAGAGTCTTCTAAGATAGTTCTTGTCCCAAAGAAGCTCTCTTCCAGGCAGGGCTGTGGAGAGGACAAAATCAGGACCATTTGGTGTGACAGACCATCTTTTTTGTTTTTTGGGGGGTACTGGGGATGGAACCCAGGGATGCTCTACCACTGAATGACATCCCCAGCCCTTTTTATTTTTAAAAATATTTTTTAGCTGTCGATGGACCTTTATTTTATTTATTTATATGTGGTGCTGAGACTCAAACCCAGTGCCTCACACATGGGAGGCAAGCGCTCTGCCACTGAGCCCCAGCCCCAGCCCTTATTTTTTATTTTGAGACAGGGTCTTGCTAAGTTGCTGAGGCTGGCCTTGAACTTGCAATCCTCCTGCCACAGCCTCCTAAATTGCAGGGATTACTGGTGTGTGCCACTGAACCCAGCTGAAATTCAAATTTAACTGAGTACTTTGTATTTTCATTTGTTAAGTCTGGCAACTGAAATACATACTACACAAGAATAAAACTAGAAGTGAAATTTTACGGTACACGTTGCAAGTAGACTGGAAGCCCAGACTGAGTAATGGAGTGGGTACTCTGGCAGGCTCCCTGGAGGAGGCAGCAGTCATAGCTAAGCCTCCTGGCTGGTTAGGCATTTTGTAAGGAGGAGACTCACCGGGGAGGGGGTTTAAAACCTCCCAGTCATGACTATACGACCCTCTCCCACCCCGCCAGAGCCAGTGTCCCAGCTGCAGGCTGACTTCACCTTGCAGGACAGAGGGTCAGGCCCTAGGGTGGCGATGTCCCACCCGTCACCTGCAGCCTGGTTGGACAGGGCGGGTACCTCCCCAGGCGGCAGACGCTGCTCCACAGGCGGCCTGCCAACTTCTCCTTCCTGGCATCCCGGATGTTGGGCTGGTTCTAGTGCCAGGCTGTAGGCAGTGCAGTGCTCAGAGCAGCACCTTTGACTCGTGCCCCCAGGTGAGGGGAGGTGGCACTTCTGGGTGGGGCCGGGATCCTGCTAGAGTGTCCAGAAGGAGGGGGTGGGAAGCAGAGCAGGAAGGGCCCAGGAGGCAGCGGTGTAAAGGGGGCCCACACCCGCCGCCCCTGCTGCCACAGGTGAGCTGCCCCTGGGCCCCACCCTCGTGTCGGCCACAGCCCCATCTCCATCGCAGCTGTTGCCTCTGGGTGCTGGCTGGATAAGGTGTTCAATGCAGGGAGAGGAGAGCTGGCGGCCACCCTGTGGACAGCTGGGCCCTGCATTGGGGCAGTGGGCAGTGGGCTTGTAGGGCAGAGCTGCTGCCAAGGCCAGAAAGGCTGTGCCAACAGGCATGACTCCAAGGCAGGCGTGAAGGGCCTGCTGTGGGAGGAGGGTCTGCCCAGCCTCGAGCGTCCCTGACGCCTGACACTGACCGGCACACCCAGCCACCCTGCAAGGGAGGCAGCTGACCTCTGGCTGGGGCACTTTCTTCTGTTCCTCGTGACTCAGATGATGCCTCCCAGGGACCAGGGTGAGCCAGGAGTTTCTGCCCCCCCGTGGGAATCACATGGGTCAGTCTCTCTCTCGCAGGTGGTGAAGGAACAGGACTGCGCCTCCTGGGGTCCCCTCTCCAGGACCATCCCTTCATTGACAGTGAAGTGGCACGGGCCTTGTGCGCATGCCCACGGCAAGCCTTCAGTGGTGGCTGCTCCTCCTCCTTGAGCTGGGAGGCGGCCTCTCCTCGGGGCCTCTTCCTGGCAAGGCTGTCCTGTTCAGAGGCCAGATCATGGGGTATAGACGGGCTCCACTGACCACCCTCTTGGCATTCAGCCCACTTGGTTAGGTGGGTGAGTAAGCTTCCTGCCTCTCCTCATGCCCAGGGCTCTGAAGCAAGCACTGGGCACCATGAAACTCCCAGAGGCCTCCTGAGGGGTGACTGACAGGTGAGCTCTCCTGACCTGAACCCTCAGCTCCTTTGTCATGAAGGAGGTAACAGAGACACAGGAGGAGAGTCCCCTGCCCTGCCGCCTGCAGGGGAGCCCACCACTGGAATGAAGAAGCCCTGGGCGGGGGGGATGCAGGGACAAAGGACAGACAGCAAGAACACGGACCAGACCAGGCTTCGGAATGGTACTGATTTGTGGGAACAGAGGCACCTTCTCCTGCCTCCTCCGCATCACAAAGCAAAAGAAAAAAGGAAGGAAGGAAGGAAGGGAACCCAGGGAAGACGGAACCCAGGGAAGACGGGGTTCATTTGTTTGCTTGTTTGTTTTTGTGGTTCTGGGGATTGAACCCAGGGGCACTCTATACTGAGCTACATCCCCAGGCATTTTCTCTTATAAAAAATACTTAAATTTTTTTTTTCATTCTCTATTTGCCGATGGACAGCTTGCCTTTATTTTACTTATCTTTATGTGGTGCTGAGGGTTGAATCCAGCGCCTCACAGGTGCTGGGCAAGCGCTCTGCCACTGAGCTGCGGCCCCTGCCCATTTTTATTTTGAGACAGGGCCTTGCTAAATTGCCCAGACTGTCCTTGAACTTGAAATATTCCTGCCTCAATCTCCTGAGTGGCTGATGTTACAGGCACGTGCCACCATGCCTGGGGGAAACTATTTACTATCTAAGCAAATGCTTTGCCACGGTACATCCCAGCCTGCTTTTAACTATTCACACGGATCCCACAACAGCATGTTAAACATGAACAATAAGATTTATTAAAAAACAAAAACAGGTGGGCATGATGGTGCATCCTGTCATCCCAGTCCCTCCTGAGGCTCAGGCCCCAGTCTGGGTGACAGAACCTCAGCAACTTAGCATAAGACCCTGTCTCAAAATGAAAAATAAAAAGTGCTGGTATGTAGCTCAGTTGTAAAGTGCCCCTGGGTACAATTCTCAGTTCAAAAAAAGAAAAAAGAAAAAAAAGAAGAAGAAAGAAAATGAAAGGCTCTTAGGGTGTCGGGGCCTTCAGCATTTTAGGGGTCCATGGGAAGGACATCTGTGTGGACCCCTGTGCTCACCTCCCAGCAGGTGGTCACCATCCATCCAAGTGGTCACCCAAATGTGGGGAGGAGGCGGAGGACCACTGGTGACAGGCCAGTTCCTCCCCACCCCTGCCCCCCTCTGCCCTGTGGCAGTCCCCTGGCTCACCTCTCTCTGGCCTGCTCACTAGGTACAAGGGCCCTCACCATCCTCACCTGCCACTAGCAAAGGGTGTAATTCTCTCTGGGAGGCAGCACGTGGCCCCCCGAGACGCCCCTCGGTTCCCACGGTCCCCACCCCGGAGCTCTCCGGCTCCCCGTCTCAGAGGCTCTGAACATTTTTTTGGTGTGGGTCGGAGGGCGCCGGGAAGAGGCCAGAACTGAGTTGACCTCGGCCCCTGCCTGCCTCCCTGGGAGCCTGGGCTGTCTGCAGACCTCCTAGG
>NW_025999895.1:3572140-3607602 GCF_001458135.2 Marmota marmota marmota | reverse complement strand
AAGGGGGGGGGGGTCCTCGCCTATGGAACCGAAGGTGGGGGGGGCCCCGCCTGACTGTGAGGTCTGAGTGGTGCTGCGCTGGGAAGTGCCCAAGGAGCAGATGCTCTGCGGGTCGGGATGGCAGTGCCAGGAGGCCTGTGGGCACTCTGCTCCCAGCACCCGGAGATCCGCCTCCATCTCCAGCTGGGATAGGGCTGTGACTTCTAGCCCCAGACGCCTATTAAGAGCTCCCTGAGAGGACCTGCAGGGCTGGGCAGGCCAGGGCTGGGCCATAGGGGTCTCAGGGAGCCAGGTGCCCACTGACTGACCCACATTGTCCTGAGGTGGGGTGGGCATGGGCAGTGGCATTGAAGATTGAGAAGGAGATGGGGTGATGTGGGCTATTCCCACTGGACTGGAGTCCCTCTGGCAGATCCAGCTGGTCCTTCCCCATGCTGCCCAATTTCTCCAGAGCACAGGGCTGTGTCCCAAGCCTGTGGGTCACACCACCTGGAGCACCTGGTGCAGGCAGGGCACACTTTGGGGCGGGAGACCAGAGGGCCCTGGGAGGGGAGGGACCAGAATGCTGAAAGGCCAAGACCGGAAGTCCTTGTAGGGAGACGCTGGCCCACTAGGGAGTTGAGTCTGGACCAGGGAAGAGTTAGAGGGGCCAGGGCTACTGCTGGAGGGGGGCTTAGGGAGGTGGGATCCCCAAGCATTCTGGCGTGGCTTTCCAGAGGTGGGGAGCCCAGGCAAGTTGGCCCAGTGGGGGTACAAGATGATGAGAGGAGGGGTTATGACTCTGTGGAAGTTTTGTTTAAGACTCATTCACAGCGGGGTGGGTGGATTGCCCTTCAGCTTCATTTCAGACTGTTTGAGATGACCCTGTAGGCAGGCAGCTGGGCACAGGTGTTCCCCAGTCCAGGAGTCCCTGGGCAGGGCTGGGGATGCTAGCCTCAGGGGTCAGCTGTAGTGGGAGAGGCATGTGTTCACACACCCTGCCTGGGTCTCGGTTCTCTGGGTCTCAGAAGGGGTCCCCACTGGCTGTGCCCCCAGAGGGGCTCATTCGGGGCCACCCACCGGATGGATGGCCTCTTTCTCTCCTAGGTCTTCGCCTTGATCGTGTTCTCCTGCATCTTCGGCGAGGGCTACAGCAACACCCCCGAGTCCCCCCAGCTGTACTGTGTGTTCAATCACAACGAGGACGCCTGCCGCTACGGCTGCGCCGTCGGTGTGCTGGCCTTCCTGGCCTCCGCCTTCTTCTTCGTGGTTGATGTCTATTTTCCCCAGATCAGCAACGCCACTGACCGCAAGTACCTGGTCATTGGCGACCTGCTCTTCTCAGGTATCCATCTGTAGGAGTGAGACGCCGTGGTCCTAGGGCTTTAGGATTAAGGGACTTGGGAGGACTGGGCACAGTGGCCTCTGCCTGGAATCCCAGCGACGAGGGGATGAGGCAGGGTGGCAAGCTTGAGGCCGTGAGCTTCAATTTAGCAAAATCTTATCTCAAAATAAAAGGACTGGAGACAGCTCAGTGGTAGAGCACCCCAGGGTTCAATCCCCAGCACCAAAGAGAGAGACTGGGGAGGGAAAGAGTAGCTCAGGGCACCTAACCCCCCCCTGAGCAAGCAGGCTTTGCCTGTGTCCTGTGACCCCTGACCTGCACAGAAGGCTTCCTGACTGTCTGCTGAATCCTGTGGGTGGTGGGGTCCAAGGCGGGACTCGGGCACCAGCCCTCGGTCCTCTTAGCCCTGCCCCAGCTCCTGGGCTCACAGGCCCTGAAGCTTTGGGAGATTCCTGCCTCGGCCTCCCCCTCCCAGCTCCCTGGAAAGCCCCTGCCACTCCCTGGAGCTCACCCTCCGGTCCCTTCCCTAGCTCTCTGGACCTTCCTGTGGTTTGTTGGTTTCTGCTTCCTGACCAACCAGTGGGCAGCCACCAAGCCGGAGGATGTGTTGGTGGGGGCGGACTCGGCTCGGGCAGCCATCACCTTCAGCTTCTTCTCCATCTTCTCCTGGGTAGGTAGCTGGGCAGCGGGCGGGTCTTGGTCCTCAGTGAAGACTGAGGGGGATCAGGGCCCCCTGTCCTGCCTAAACCTCAGGTCTCCCTGCAGGGCGCACTGGCTTCCCTGGCCTACCAGCGCTACAAGGCCGGAGTGGACGCCTTCATCCAGAACTATGTGGACCCCACCCCAGACCCCAACACGGCCTATGCCTCCTACCCCAGCGCATCAGTGGATAACTACCAGCAGCCTCCCTTCACTCAGAGTGCAGAGACCACTGAGGGCTACCAGCCGCCGGCCGTGTACTGAGTGGCCGCAGGGAGGGCGCCCGGGGCCTCCCCCTGCCCTGGACTTTTCCTGCGGGCTGCCTCCTGGAGCTGTGGTTCCTCCTCTGGCCCATACCTGCTGCCGCTGATGACCAGAGGGCCGGCCTTCCCACGCCTGCCTGTGCTGGCAGAGCACCCAAGTGCCTGTGCCCAAAGGGCTTTGCAGCCACGCACCCCACGGGCATTTTTTAGGACAGGGTTTTTAGTTAGATGTTTTCTCATTGCTTATTTTTTTTTTGGCGATGCTGGGGCTTGAACCCAGGGCCTTGCTCTTGCTAGACAAGTGCCCGACCACTGAGCTATACCCCAGCCCTCAATGCTTTTAAGGACTTGCTAACCCTGCTGGAGTCGCCAGAAGCAGGAAGGTGTGGATGATGTGCCCTGTTGATAAGGGCCCAGCATCCCCCCATCCTGAAGGAGCCCAGCCCAGCCCAGCCCAGGGCTGTAGTAGCCAGTTATTTGGGTTTTCTGCCAAAAACGGGTTGGGAGTCCTTATATCTGTGTTTGGTGCTGGCTCAGGCGCCCTGCCTCCTCACTCAGGTCTGCCACTCTGGTCCCTTGCCAGGCCTCAGGCTGGGCCAAGCTCACTGCTGAACCCTCGGGGTCACCACTGTGCCAACCTCTGGGCTGGCTCCCTCCCTGACAGCCGTGGGGTGGGGCTGCTGCCACCCCAGGCATGACTGGTAGCACTTCCTGCTGGCCCCTACCAGGGCAGCAGGGAGGGACTTTGCCTGATAACACCCAGCTTTATGTAAATATCCTGCAACTTCGGTTTAAGAGTATGGGGAGGGCAGGGGCACCCCACAATATTCGAATGTACTAAAAAAGCCTTGGGAGAAGATGCCCTTGCCCTGAGGTTGTGAGTCTGGATTGGAGATGGAATAAATGTTTTTCTTTCAGTTTCTACCGTCCTTGGTTGGATCTCAGCCTTGGGGAGAATCCCAGTGTGGCACCTGCCCTGGGGGCTTGGGCTCGAATTTTGAGTGAGGCCTGGCAGTGATTCCTGCATGCCTAGCGACACACCCCCTCTGCACACTGCCTCCCCAGCACCCAAAATAGCACCTGTGCTCAGCTTGTAAACAAGATAGGTTTTTCTGGACTGCCTTGCCAGTGCTGGGGGTTACCTGGGAGCTGCCCCTTTCCTCCCCTACTCCATAGTGAGGGCTGCCCCAGAAGGGTGATGGACTAGGGCCTCCACTTTCCCACAGGTGAGGGTTGAGCCTCTGGACTCCCCTGTGGAGGGAGCAGGGAGCAGGCCCGTCTCTGGCAGGAGACACACAACGCCTGGCTTCCCCTTTTGGGCTGTTAACAGAAGTCAGAAATGGGCCCTGAGAGTTTCAAAATCTCAAGCACAAACCAACAGGGCCCCACTAACAGGGTTTGAGCCACAAGTATCATGAGCACCCTCATGGGTGGGGCAAAGCAAAGTCCCCTGACACTAGGGACTTGGGAAGAGGTGTGTGGCCCAGACCTACAAGAACATTCCAACTCCAGTGGACCCTGGCCTCCAAAGGAGCCACCCACAGCCTGCTCTCCAGGGCAGCTGAGCCATCTTCTTGGCTCCTGAACCATCAAGTGTCATGTCTTACAAATAAAACCTGGCCTCTCAGCCCCAGCACATCACGCTTCTCCAATCTGGGACCCAGGCTCCTTCACCCATTTTTGTCCTGAAACCAGCCAGCCAGCCAAGCAGGCAGAGGATTAGGACACACTCCATGGTCAGAGGTAAGCAGTACAGACCGTGGGGGACTCCCCTCCCTGTCATGTGACAGCTGTCTCCATAACCCTGGGGGCCCAGGCCGGAGATGACTTCAGCCACTGGTGACTTTTTTTTGGCTGCGCTGGGTAAAGCATCAGGGCCTTGTGCACTCCACCACTGAGCCACACCCAGCCCCCAACTAGTGGGTCTTAATGGTATTTATTTACACTATGGTGAAAAAATGCATGGCCCCCTCCCTCCCCTCCCCTCCCTCTCTACGAAACAAGCCCCTGGGGTCTGAGCCCCAGCTGGCTCTTGCCACCCATGTGAAAGATGATGTCATTCTGCAAAACATAGGAAGGGCTTTCAGCGCAAAGTGCAGCAGTGGTCAGCAGTGCAGGTGATCCTCAGGAGCAGCCCCGGGCTTTGTGGGGATGGGCTGAAGTGTGGTGCAAACTTTCCAAGGAGAACAGAAACCCGCAGTGACGGCACCAAGGAGGAAGCCAGCCCGCAGCACCCATGTCACAACAGCATGCCACTCTGCCCTCAGCTGCAGCAGCCAGACCCCAAACCACCAGACACGCGGGCTCCAGCCCAGGGCAGACCTTCCCAGCAGCTGGGAGAACTGAGAAAGGGCCCAGGGAGGGAAGATGTGACAGCAGACCAGGCACAGGGAGGACTCCTGTCACATGGCAAGCCCCACAGGCAGACCCTCCTGCCCTCCCCAGGCTCCTCAGAAGCCACACAGCGTGCAGGGGCAGCAGCAGGGCCGGGGGCAGTTCCTGGGCCTCAGTTGGTGGGGCTGCACTGCAGGACCTGCTGCGGGGCAAAGAGCTTCCGGACAGCGGCGGCTTCCCCAGCCCTCCCCAGTGCGGGGCAGTTCTCCTTGTTGTCCTGCCCTGCAGGCTGCACGGAGGACTTCTTGAAGTAGCAGAGGCGACACACGGAGTGGTACTTGTCTGCTCCTCCGATCACCTCGACCTGGCAGCAGGGACCAGAAAGGCATGAGAGGAGGGGCTGGGACAGGGAGGGGGCGGTCCCACGCCCTCCCCGCCCCGCAGCAGAGGGCGGGCGCTACCTCCTTCTCCAGGCCCAGCCTCTTGGTGTAGGCTGCTTCCCGGAAGCACTCCATGCACACAGCGGTCAGCTTCACCACGCTCTCGGCCAGGGGCACCAGGTTCAGGATGGCACCAAACGCCTGTGACACGTGGGACGGGAAGTGCTCAGCCACCTGCCAGGTGCGAGTCGAGGCTCCACCCTTTGACCCGCAGCACTGGGGCCAGGGACGTTCGCCCGGACCTCACTTCCCCCGAGTGCCACACCCCGTGGACCCTCTGCCCACGCAGGTGCCTGCGGCAGCAGATAGCACCCCGGCTGGGCAGACCCTCTCTGTGCCCTGTGCCCGCTGAGGCCCTCTCCCTCCTCGTCCCACCCGAGACCCGGGCCAGGCCGCACCTTCCTCTGGAAAGTCCCGTCCAGCGCGGCCACGATCACGGTCTTGCCGGCGTTGGCCATGGTCTCACAGAACTCCACGATGTCAGGGAACTGGGGGGACACGGAGAGTGAGCTCGGGCCAAGCAGGGCCGCCTCAGCCAGCACTCTCTCCAGGGTCCCCAGGGCAGGGGACCAGGTCACCCACACGCCGTCCCAGCTGTGGGTGACGGGCATGCCCACCCACTGCCCAGCCCCCTCCACAGCAAAGCAGCAGCCAGGTACCAGTACTGGCACTGGACTGCTGCACCTGGAAGGGGCATCTCCACATGTCCTTCCCTCATGGCCCTCAGAAGGACCCAGCCCTGCCAACACCTTGCTCTTGGACTTCTGGCCTCCAGAACCATCAGAGAATCAAGCTACGGCACTGTTTGAGGTCCCGACGGGGCTCCAGGAGTGCAGGTCATGCTTACCATGGACCTTCAAGGGATGAGCCAGTCGGGCAGCAAGGAGCCCGCCAGGGACAAGCCTGCCCACTGGGTTGAGTTTCTGCATCTCTGGGGAACCTGCAGCCAGCCAGCCCTTCCTTTATTTTTGATAATTGGGGACTGAGCCCAGAAGGGCTTAACCACTGAGTCACATCCCCTGCCCTTTTATGATTTTTTTTATTTTGAGACAGGATCTCACTAAATTGCTTAGGGGCCTCACTAAGTTATTGAGGCTGGCCTCAAACTTGGGATCCTCCTGCCTCAGCCTCCTGAGTCCCTGGGATCACAGGCGGATGGATCCCACCCAGCTCAGCCTACCATTTCTGAGAATCTTGATGGGGGAGGGATTAGGAGTCTGGAGGTGGGTTTTCATATTCTTCCACACCTGCCAAGAGTTGGGTGCTCACAGCAGGGCTGGAGCGAACCCTGGCACAGAAGTGCACTGGCACCCAAGGCTCAGGACAAGGGCCACAAAGGACAGCAGTGGAGGACATGACAAAGTGAAAAAAGCCAAAAGTCCCCAAATAGCAAAAGACTAAATGAAATGCCAGAGACAAAAACCAAGCAGGTGAACAAGAGAGAGATTCACGGGTGGTCAGGAACCAGCCAGCTACTGCACCTCCACCACCACCAACAACAGAAAAGTGAAATGGGGGGAACCCTAAAAAGGCAATTCCCAAGAGAAATAAATACAAATAACCAAGAAACCCGGGAAGTGCCAGCCACGCTGGCCGTCAGCACTGGGAAGCACCGTCGGGGGCCTGTGCACACACCCAGAGGCCCGGAAGGTCCCGCCTGTCCTCTGCTCTCCAGGCCACCCTCCAACTCTTGATTCTTTCCAGGTTTAAGGTCCAGGCCTTGGCCAGCAGCTGGCCTGCAGCCACCTAAGCTGCCTCTCCACCCTGATGGCTCTATCACACCTCGGTCCCCAGACAGCCACAGGCAGGGCTTCCCCAATGCTGGGCGCCCGGGTTCCTTCAGGCCCTCTCTGGCCATCCCCAGAGGGCATGTCCTGCCTTAACTCTCCATGCCCCCGAACTCACAGCGGTCACCATCTGACGAGTGTAAGCTCAGGCAGGGGCTGCGGCTTGGTGCTGCTGCCCCACAGGACGAGCTTAGGAACCGAGTGAGACTGGCGTCTTGGCCCAGCGACACACACAATGGTCACAGCTTGTGATACGGACCCACTCTGTAGAAATACGTACCCTAAAGATCAGAAGGATCTAGGTCAACATGTTTTCTTCTTTTTCTGGGCGGTGAGAGAAAGAGCCCTCAGCAGCCAGAAACTGGCCTGGCACTTAGAGGACCCTGGTGGTGGCTACAGTCAGTTTTTTTTTGGACTGGGGATTGAACCCAGGGGCACTCCACTGCTGTGCTACACTTCAACCCTTTTTATTTTATTTGGAGACAGGATCTAGCTAAATTGCCCAGCCTGACCTTGAATTTGTGATCCTCCTGACTCGGCTTTCCAAGCTGCTGGGATCACAGGTGTGACCGCCCACCTAGCTAAACAATTGATATTAGGAGCCAAAATCAGGCAAGGCCACTCTGACCAGGATGAATGAGACAGACAAGACCCGCCCCCCCCAGCCCTGTCTGAGCAGACAAAACACTATCTAAGCCAGAAAGCAGTGGATGCCCAGCAACTCACCACACATCACAGCTTGGGATATGAACCGCTCTGTAAAAACATGTACCCACAAAGATCAGAAGGGTACTGGGGCCAACCTAGCCATACACTGGTGGCCTCCTTCCACACACCCTCACCTCAGCTTCCCGAGGGCACCTGCTCAACGTCAAAGCCCTCCTCCAGAGGGACCCGGCGGGACCCCAGGTCCCCACCCACAGCAGGCAGGAGAGCCAGGCTGTCAGCCCGAGGGCTGTTCCCGGTGGTCTCTGGCTGGAAGACACCCACACAGCAAACAACGGACTCCCATGTATGCGCTTCACTTTTCCAAGCCTGTTGTGTGTGTAGCAAATAGAAATAAAACACACAACGATGAGAAACAGACAGAAACAGTCTCTATATTGCCACGCGGGGCCACGGGCACTGTGAGCACACACCCTGGCTGGGGCTTCAGCAGACCCTCACTGCCCTCCACAACCATGGGAAGGTCGTGGTGGAGGAGGGCCCTTTTGGTTCTGCTTCACCACAGGACAAGGGCCCAGCGGCTGGGCAGTCTGGACATGTTTTTCTTTTGTTTGTTTATTTTGGTGGCCCTGTGCGTGCTAGAGGAGCACTGAGCGCGGAGCTAGTCTCTGGCCCTGGTGATGGTTTTACACTGGGTGCAATAATTCCTCAAGAGCTGGAATCCAGGCTCTGGAACACCAGGAGAGCTTCCCAGAGCTGACTCCCGGTCCTCAGGTCCATTCTGAGAACACAGCAGGAGGGGACAGGGAACGTCCACCCTCTGTCCAAACCCAGCTCACCTTCTTGCCGGGAATCACTGTGCTCAAAAGCACATCAAGGATCTGAAATGTGCCTGGCATGCCCAAGGCGGGTAGGCAGATGCCAGCTCCCAGAGGTCAGGAACCCAGAGTGGGCACCGGCAGCTCTGAGTCCATCTCAGAGAGGAGAGGCCCCACATGTGGGGTAGGGAGCCTGTGACTTACCAACCAGCCCAGCTTCTCCCTCCAGGGAACAGAGCAGGCTCTGCCTGGATGACAGGCCCTGCTCAAGCTGTAGGCTTAGGTCAGCAGAGGTGACATAAGTGACTTCTAGACTGGCCCATGAAAACCCACACCCAAAGTGTGCTCTGGATTTTCCTTTCCATTCTGAATGGGACCCCGCTGTGATAGTGGCCAGCCCCATGGGCAGGTTCTCCATCAATCGAGTTGGAGCCACATAGGACCACGTAAGAAATAAGATCCGACTGTGTGTCACGCTTTTATCAAATCACCATGTGGCATACCTTGAATATATTCCATCTTCACCGGACGATTAAAAAAGAAATGTGTGGGCTGGGGTTGTGGCTCAGTGGTAGAGCACTTGCCTAGAACACATGAGGCCCTGGGTTCAATCCTCAGCACCATATAGAAATAAATAGTTAAGAATATCGTGTCCATCTGCAACTAAAAAAAAAAAAAAAGTCAGCCTGTAATCCTAGTGATTTGGGAGGCTGAGGCAGGAGGATAGAGAGTTTAAAGCCACCCTCAGCAACTTAGCAAGGCGCTTAGCAACTCAGCGAGACCCTGTCTCTGAATAAAAAGGGCTGAGGATTGGCTCAGTGGCTAAGCACCCCTGGGTTCAATCGCTGGTCCATCCTGGGGATTAGAAAAAAAAATGTCCATCCTGCTCAGCCTCTGTTATTTGGGGTGCATTTGTCGTAGTAGCTTTCACTGCCCTCCCTAATGGACTGGAGGTGAAATCAAACCCGCCTAGGGGATGAATTAAACTAAGCCCCATTGAGAACGGGATTCAGCTTCATTCATCCAAGATAAACCTGCAACAACAAAACCCCCAAAGCACAGGTCAGGAACCGAGACCAAGGACAGCCTGCAAACTCCACCCGGGAACATGCTTCTGAAGCAACAGAAACGCAGTCAGCTGGAAAGACTAACCCCGGACTTTTCAGACGGACTATAGAACAAGGGATTAAAGGCACGACCAAAAGAGTAGATTGTTGAGCTCCCCTGGACACCCTGTTCTCCAAGACCAGCCAGACGCCAGCAGCCTTCCCGCGGAACACAGCGGTGCCACACCTTGCAAAGCAGCAAGGCTGACGGGCCAGGCGCTGGCCACCCAGCCCAAACCAGGAGGCGAACACGTTTTCACCTTCCCACCCACACATCCTGGCTGCAAGAACTGCGAACGGACATGCTTCAGCAAGGAGAAAGATCAACCCCCAGGAACAAGCAGAGGAGACAAGGAGCCAAACAACACTCCCCACACACAGTGTTAGAAATCTAATCTGTTTTGTTCACTAAACTATTTTTAAGGGTTAAAAAAACCCTATATGACTGTGACGTGGAAGCCAGTGAGGGAATTCAAGGTATTCGGACGCGAGTCGAGGCACGTGGGCCTTGTTACTGCACAGAACCTCTAAGCCAGCGCCGGCAGGGGAGGCCAGGACAAGCACTTACGAACTGCCCCTCGTCGATGCCGATGACAGCCGCACCCAGGGCCTCCTGGGCCGTGTCCCGCAGCAGGCAGGCCGGCAGAGCATCCATGGTGTTCCTGGCAAGGGGAAGCCAGGGTGAGCAAGGCCGAGGGAGGGGCCTGGGACCAGATATGTGTGTGTGTGGCCCTCGTGTGGCACCCCCGCCTGCAGAGCTCTAGAAAGC
This sequence comes from Marmota marmota marmota, assembly GCF_001458135.2. Classification (NCBI taxonomy): domain Eukaryota; kingdom Metazoa; phylum Chordata; class Mammalia; order Rodentia; family Sciuridae; genus Marmota; species Marmota marmota. The sequence goes on along the minus strand of NW_025999895.1, from coordinate 3,597,396 downwards.
CAGCCGTTAGGGGAAAGGCTCTGGGAGAATACAGGACCCTGTTCAGAAGAGCATCTGTTTACACAAGTCATCTCAAAGTCCAAGATGAGCCTGCGAAGCTCTTCTCTCCCGTGCCCTGGGCGGGGAGCGGGGGCAGACGGAGCCTTGGAAGCTCTACTCTCTGGTGCCCTGGGATGGGGGGCAGACAAGGCCAACTTTGGTTTTTGTCCTTTTGCAGTACTGGGATGGAATCCAGGGCCTCATGCATGCGAGGCCAGCACTCTACCACCGAGCCAGCCCAGGGGAGACTTCTCCATCAGGGATAATACCCACAATAGCTTTGGGGCCAACAAAATGTTTCCATTTCTTTTAAAATTCTGAATAGTCGGGTGTGGTGTCCCATGCCTATGATCCCAGCCACTTGGGAGGCTGAGACAGGAGGATCCGGAGTTCAAAGCCAGCCTCAGCAATAGCGAGGTGCTAAGCAACTCAGTGAGACCCTGTCTCTAATAAAATACAAAAAAGGGCTGGGGAAGTGGCTCAGAGGTTGAGTATCCTTGAGCTTCACTCCCTCGTACTGCCCTCCCCCCAAAAAGAAAATACAATTCAAATTTTCAAATTTTCACATAGGAGCTACGGGTGTAGTTCAGTGGCAGAGCACATGTCCAGCATATGCAAGACCTCAATCCACAGCACCAAAAAAAAAAAAAAAAAAAAAATTTTTTTTCTTTTGGAGGAGAGGGCCCACAAATGCCATGTGGCCTTGGGCAGCCCATAAACACCAAGTCAGGCTAAGAGGTAAGCAGTAGGGCAGTGACCCACAATTCCCTCCCTCTGGCACCTCCAGAAAACTAAGGAGCCCTCCAGGATCACATGGCTCCTCGCTGGCAGAGCCAGGCCTGATCCCAGGCTTGGAGCGTGGACCTGCTGTCATCCGGCTGGGAGGATCCCACCCAGCCGTGCTATGAGAGGCATGTGTGGGAATGTTCCAGTGCCATTAGGCACTGTGCACCTCCCATCCCCCTAGCAGGCCATTTCAGGAATGGAAAGTGGTGCCCTGTCCTCTGCCTTTCCAAATAGTTTCTATGTTTTTCTACAATGTTGTTTTCTTCTGTTCCCATTTCTGCCTAATCTTCTGAACTAGAATTCAGAGAGGATAGTTTCCTGAAGGCTCAGCAGTTTGTAGCTGTATTTGTAAAAAATAAAGCACTTCATGACTACTACTTAGTTATTATCTTTCAATAATAACATTCAAGATCTGGGAAGAACATGAAACAACATTTTGTGCATTTCAAATTCCCTCTTCCTGGGCTGGGGTTAGGGTTCAGTGGTAGAGCACTTGCCTAGCATGTGTGAGGCACTGGGTTCGATTCTCAGCACCACACATGAATATGGAAAAAAAGTGAAAATAAATAAATTCCCTCTTCCCTCTCCAAGCACACAAGGCCAGAGGGAGGACAGGAGCAAGCCAGCTATGGCTTCGACCAGGGTGGTATCTCTCCTGTGAGGAGTGACTTGTGACCCCTGGCAGGGCTCTGTGATCTGACCTGTCTGGAAGGTACATGGGACAATTGCCCACCACCTCCCCTGCTTTCACTGTCCTTCTGGATGCTCACCCCATCCTGGCAGTGGACACCAGGGTCATGAACCACCAGGAAACAAACATGGAGGGGTACCGACCACATCAGCTAGCCTGGCCTGGCCAGAAGGGTTGCTTGAACCCTGGCACTCGCTCTAGGCTGGGCCACTGCTCCCTCCACGCCACCTCCCACCCCAGGCTGGGCCCTGGGCAGCTCTGTTCTTCAGACAGCCAAGAGCAACCTAGGGATGTAGGCCCAGGACGCACATGTGGCTCAGCACAGCTGTCACTGGGTCAGTTCCAGAGGACTGGGGAAAGGGTGCCTCTGGCTCACAATACCAGCCCTGCTCTGCGCCAAGGAACTAAATTTAACCTTGGCCCTGAGGTTGTAGGCGGAAATGTTCACAGGATTTAGGCAGATAAACATAACACCCGGAAGTGTGAAGGCCACAAGATGATAGGGAGCCAGCGAAGGACAGATGACCAAAACACGAAACAAGAATCAATGCACAGGCCAAACAAAACCCGTGTTCAGCCTCTGCACAGGTGCAAGCTCTAGAGCAGGGTTTCCCCATGTTGGGCACCATGGTCATTTGGGGCCTGGTTTTTCTGGGTGGCAGGGGCTGTGCTGGACAACACAGGATGTTTGGCAGCATTCTTGACCTCTACCCATCACAGGCTAGAAGCATCCTATCCCTCTTCAGCAGTGACAACTAAGGATGTCTCTAGACATTGTCAAACGGTCTGGGGGGTGGGGCAGGAATCTCTTCACCACTGCTGAGAACCACTGGCCCCAGGCCTAGGCCACCTTGCCAGGCACCCTGGAGGGCATGCCAATTTGAAAGCCAAGAATCAGAGTTACTAACAATCCCTGCTAAACAAAGCTGCAGTGTGTTCTGCGCCTTGGGATTTTCCAGGACAGGATCAGAGGGAGCAGTGACTGACCGGTCGTGAGTGGAGAAGCTGTTGCTGTAGCGGGTGTCTTTGGCATATTTGATGACAAGGCACTTGTACTGGGCGATCTGGAAGCGGCGGACTCGCCTCATCAGCTCGGTGCTGCAAGAGTAGTAGGTCAGGAGAGGCCAGCCTGCAAGGCAGCTCCCCATCACCCTCTTGTGATGCACAGCCTGAATCCCACCACTATCCAAGAGCAGAGCGTGGGAAGAAAGGGCAGGGAGTCCACGGAGACACCGACCGGCCCACAGGGGGTGCTGGGCATCACTTGGGAGCCTGGTATCAGTAACACCCGCAGGGGGCTGGAGGCCAGAGTGCTCCATGAGTAGGGTGGCCAGGAATGGTGCCCAGCCAAATGGTCCCAGGAAGGACTGGAGGTGCAAGGTTCTTAGGGATACTGTGGAGACTGTGGGCAGAGGCTGGCTGCATTCCAGGGTCATCTTACCCCAGAGCTATTCAGAGTGAACACAGGGCAACAGGGAAAGCTCTTGCTTCTGGGAAAGAATTCCGACCCCGGGCTTCACCCTCTAGCAAGAAGCTTGGGAATGGTCCCTTGCCTGGGGGAGCAAGGCTCCTAGGCTTCAGGAAGTTTCTTTGGCCGCATAAGGAAACAGCTATAGAGTGGGGGCGTCCAGACACTCATTGCCTGGCCACAACTGGACGCCCTTGTGAGGACGTAGAGGGGTAGGTGCTAAGCTGTGGCCAGCTGTGGCCGGCTGCAGAAAGGCTTGACCTGGAGGGCGGGCGCAGGCTTCCTCTGGGACCGGATTCCAGGGAGGACAGGAATGCGGGCGGGAAGGTGCAGGCCAAGGCGGTGCAAGCTGCTCTGGAGGGGACCTCCGAGAGGGGCGGCCGGCCGGGGTCGCGGGGGTCCCATGGAAAAGGTCCGCCCACCCCGAAGGACCATTACCTTTTTCCCGAGAACATGGGCCCGAGAATCACCTAGGAGGGAAGGAGAAGTCACTGTGGCCCGCTCCACGCGGGCACCACCGCCCCGACCTCCGCATCCCCCGGCCCCGCACCTGGATCTGCCCCCGGGTCTTGCTGGGAGAGCCGGGCAGCACGGTGGGTAGGTTGACACAGCTCATGGCGGCTCGGAGACCCCTTCAGCAGGCAGCTGCACTCCCACTACACCCCGCAGGTTCCCGCCGATTCGGCGCCCGTACCTTTAAACTGCGCACTGGCCAATCAGGAGCCTGCGCCACCAACGCAGCCAATCAGCGCCCGGCGGAGCCGGCGGGAGAGAGAACCTCAGTAAGTAACTCAAGAATTGGGCCCCCGAGGGGCGGGAACAGGGCGGTGGGCGGGGAGGGGCGTGGCCTGGACGGAGCCCCGCCCCGCTGCAGGGGGCACTCGCGGGCAGCGGGTCTTTTGTCTGCCGACTGCGGTATGGACGGGGCGGGCGTGTGTGGCGGCGGCGAGGCGGCCTGGAGGAAGCTGTCTGCGGAGGTAGGCGGGCTGAGGGGCGGCCGGGGCCGCGGGGTGCGCCCGGAGACGGGCTGGGAGTCCGAGGAGGGCCCGGGAAGTCGTCGGCAGGTTCTCGGTAGCCCAGGCCCGGGTCCCGCCGGGTCAGACTCCTAGGCCGGCGGGAGGCGGGAGCGCCGTGTCGGACTTAGATCTGAGTCTGCGCAAGGGTCGGGTCGGGGTCGGGGTCAGTGCCTGTGAACCCCCAGAAGGTGCCGGGTGGCACCGCGGCTGGTGTGAGGTTAGAGGAGACCTGCCCAGCACGGTGAGTGGCTTTCCTGCATAGTGTGCTCTTGTACCAGTGCGGTAACCGGGGCCAGCGACTGTCCTGCCCAGGGAACAGTAGCCAGCACGTGATGAAGCTCAGATGGCGTTTGATGCTAGGTCCTTCTGTGAGGACACTGTCCTCAGGTTTCCCCTGACTGTGGCTTTGAGCCCTTTCTCCAAACCTGGTTCCTTGTTACCTTCTGCATCAAGTCTGGACGTCTTGGCCCTGTGTTCAAGACCCTCTGGCTTCTAGCCCCAGCTCTCCAGCCTCCCCTCTGCTCTAGTCTTCTGGCCAGGCAGCATGTACAAACTGACCTTTGGTTCCCTCCTCACCTCCGTCTCTTTGACTGCGGGTCAGCCTCCCACCAGCATTGCGCTCTGTCGCTCTGTTGGAGGCCGCCCTGAACAGGAGCTTTGCGCATATCTCTTGTTTGTAAAGAGGTACTGGACTGGCATTGCACCCGCTGCGGTGCATGTGGGCTTACCTCTGCGGCTACAAGAGGTGCAGCTCTGGGAGTGGGCGTCACCCCATGGGAGTGAGTTACACCCTCCTGTTTGTTGTAATATTACCCCTTGCCCTTTTTTGGATGGAACATTCCATCAAATGGCTCCCCTCAATAAATTGGGCTTTGGAACGTGCTCCAGCGCACTCTCTCTCTCTCCTGCCTCTCGTGTTTTTCTCTTGCCCCCCTTGTGAGAGCTTACATCTGAAGGGGAGAAGCCGTCTGAATTGCCCGAGAAAAAGGTACTTTCTCTGTATGTCTGTGTGATTATTTTGTGCCAACCCAAGTTTACCTGAGTGACCCCGGTTCAGTGGCCTGAGCTGGATGGGGAGGTGAGCTCCATTCCAGCAGTAGACACCCTGCTGCCTGGCCTCTGTGGTCTCAGTTGCTGGAGGAGTGGGACCCATGGTGCCATTAACTGGACACCTTTATGGGACTGCATCTCCCCATGAGGCTGTCAGCTGGCTAAAGGCACAGCTGTCCCCAGGGGATCCAGACCATGGATCCTAGGGTGTCTCCATTGTTTGAAGTACTAATGGGGCAGTAGTGGAGGAGTGAGGAGCAGTGGCCAGGTGGAGGTTGGAGGGGCATGAAGGAAGCTGAGGCATCTTCGAGAACCTGGGGGCTTCTCAAGGAGAGGGGAGCCTGAGGAGTGGGAGGGATGGGGGACACATTCAGTTGAGAACAAGGGTCTCATGGAGTCTGTCTGTCCTATAGGAGCTGGAGAACCAGTATGCGCCCAGCAGATGGGTCATCCGAATGGGAGCAGAGGAAGCCCTGAGGACCTATAAGCAGATAGGAATTGAGGGTACCATATTGTCTCTCTACAGCTGCCTTGGGTGGCCGTTAGCATGTGGGCAGTGGTTTGGTATACGGGGGAAGGGAGGAGCCGAACCCCAGAGTCTCGAGGGGCATTTCCCAAACACCAGGCATTGGATAGGGGGCAGGTGCTCAGACCCTCAATGCAGGGTGGGTGGAGGCAGGAGCAGCCCAGGTGAGGGCAATGGCTCTGTTGAGCATACTCAGCCTCCCTTCCTGCTCAGCCAACTGTCGTAGGCCCTAAAGGTCACATGCCACGGTTGGCACAGGGAGGTGAGGTGAAAAGAGGAAGGCTCCTATCCCACTGTTAGGCCGGTGGTGTTTATTTATAAAAAGCAACAAGCCTTTTTCTTCTTGAAAGAAATCAGGGTGTGTGGTGTGTGGGCTGGGGTCGTTGCTCAGCAGCAGAGCGCTTGCCTAGCACATGAGGCCCTGGGTTCGATCCTCAGCACCACATAAAAACAAATAAATAAATAAAATAAAGATATTGTGTCCAATTACAACTAAAAAATAAATATATAAAAAAAAAGAAATCAGGGTGTGTCAAAATGAAAAATAGAAAGGGCGGGGATGTGGCTCAGTGATAGCACAGCCCTAGGTTCAATCAATAAATGAGGGTGCGGGAACCTGTACACACGTGAGTGTCCCCGTGGACTCTCTCTGTCCTGTGCCTGCATAGTGCTGGGCCAGGAAGCCAACGTGGCGGATTCATGCTGGGCAGGGGCAGCCCAAGAGGAAGCGTGGCCCGGAGGCATGGCTGCTCAGTGGGGTAAACTGGACTTTGGCAAACCTGCCTGTTCCTGCAGCTGGCCGCAACCTTTCGCAGGATTCTCTCTGCCTTACAGCTGTCTGGGATCCCAGGGTGGGTGGTTTTTCAGACTGAAATAGCCAGGAGGAGAATCGGGCTTCTGGGGAGTTTGTTCCATACATTCCATCCTCCTCCCTGTCTGTCCTCAGCTTCCTGGGCACATCAGGGTCCTTCACTGTGCCCAGCTCTGTGCTGTATGTACCTCAGTTTGCACAGTGAGAGAGAGAGAGAGAGAGAGAGAGTGTGTGTGTGTGTGTATGTGTATGAAAGTGTGAGCTTGAGAAGACCTGTTTGCCTGTCTTAATGGCCTGCAGGGATAAAAGAGTTGGCCCTACTGAGAACAGGGTAGGATATCAAAAGCCAGAGCTAAGTGGAGTGCTATGCCAGTGATCAGAAACAGCAGGTCTCTCCACAAGCCCTGGGGGGGCTGTACCTTGACAAGCTCTTGCTCCCCTTCCTCTTCCAAGGCTCCAGTAGACCCCGCAGAGCTGTGGGTAGGACTAACCCACTTCACAGATGCAGATCCCGAGCCCATGAACAGGTGTGGCATGTACAGCCGGCCTGTGCATGTGTTGGGTTGCAGCCTGTCTCTATTTCTAAAAAAGAAACAAGATCTTGCTATGTTACTCAAGCTGCTCTTGAACTCCTGGGCTCAAGGATCCCCAACTCAGTATCCTGAGTAGCTAGGACTCCAGATGTGGGCTATGCAGTGCTGGGGATTGAACTCAGGCCTTGCTCGTGTTAGGCAAGCACTCTACCTCTGAGCCCCATCCTTGGCTCCTAAAATTTTGATAGGTTATTTGTTGGTGGTGGGGTTTCCTATTGCTAGGGATTGAACTTGGGGGCACTGTACCACTGAGATATATCTCCAGCCCTTTTTATTTTTTATTTTGAGGCAGGGCCTCACTAAATTGCTGAGGCTAGCCTCAAATTTGGCAATCCTCTTGTCTTCACCTCTCCAATTGCTGTGATTACAGGTGTGTGCTACTGTGCCTGACAAGGGACTTTTTGATTTTTAATAAGTATTTTATTAAGCCCATAATCCTAGTATGCTGAAGGCTAAGACAGGAGGATCACAAGTTCAAGCCCAGCCTGGGCAACTTAATGAGACCTTGTCTCAAAGGGCTGAAGATATTGCTCAGTGGTGAAATACTCCTGGACTCAGTCTCCAGAACCTCTCACACACAAAAATTATTATATTAGAATATTGACCTTGATTACTGAGTTCGGTAGTCTCACCCCCTGCTTAAATTTGGTGCCTGAGACAGGAGGTTGAAGACTTACCCAAGCTGATACAGCCAGTGATGGGGGCCCCTTCCCCAAGCCAAGCTTCCCGTCAGAGTAGGGCACATAGATAAGGGGTGGTGTTGGTCAGGCATGTCAGCTGAGTGTCCAGCCCTAGAAATCAGGTTCCCAGATTTCAGTGCAGTCTGTGGGACTCAGAGGCTGCCTCATTGGAATCAAACTTCCAGGAGATGGAAGGAGGATATAAAGCAGATGATGTCGGGGAAATGGTGAAAAATAAAGCCTTCCGTCCCAGAAAAACCTCTCCACAAACACAGAAGAAAAGAAGGTTTATTATTGAGTAAGGGTTCAACCACACTTCACTAGGACTCCCCGCAGGTGATCCACCAAAGAGACTGCAGATCCAGGATGAAACCCCATCCTCCCAGAGCCAGGTAGTGGCACCTCACTGCCCTGCTTCAGAGCCCTGACAACACCATTTGCCGCACTAGTCCACCCTAAATCCACCTGGAAATTAGAGTGGCCATTGTTGTGTTTGCTGGTTGCCTTTATCCAGAAAGGGTGGGGGGAATTCCGTATTTCACAAGGAGGAGGGTTTGCAACTTAGAGCTCAGTGCCTGCAGAGGGTGGCCTCCTCCCGCCCTCCCCTGGAGTCTGAGGGATAGATAGCCTCCCAAGAGATGGCTCCCAGGCCCTTGAAGTAATAAAACCAGCAAGACTCATTTAACTTTCAAAACTATTTGTACACATTTCAAAGGGGTAAAGATTTACAATGGTAGGTTTCCTAAAATAAATGCTCCACGAAAAGAGAGGGTTAAACTTTTCCTTTTTTGTACCAGGGAGAATTAACCTTTCTCCTCTGTCTTTCCTTTATATCCACCCCCACTGCCTCGACCTAGACCTCACAGTGGGGTGTGTTCCTTCATCCCTCTCCAAGTCCTGGCCTTCTTGGGGCTGGGCACCTGGAGGACAGAGTCAGCTGCCCTGTGACCTGCTAAGACCCCTCAGGAGCAGGAGGCTGGCAGATGGGGCTTAAGAACTATTTCCTCACCGATGGTTTTTGAATTTGTTTTACCAGGACCTTCAGTAGAAACACGTTTTATGCTAAACATAACGCAGTATGTACATATTGTCCAGGTGCTAACGGACGCTTACAGCACAATTCTTCCTAAAGGCTCTAGATTCAGAGGACACGAGGGTGGTTGCCAGGCACTGGGGCAGGAAGGAGTGTGGAGGTCATGTTTAATGGGAACAGTGTCAATTTAAGGAGATGGAGAAGTTCCAGAGAGGGCTGCACGGTGTGGAGGATCTTAATGCCACTGAGCTCTGTCTGCACTTAGAAACGAAGGGCTGTGCTGGGGCTCAGCGGCAGAGCTCACCTAGTGAGTGTGAGGCACTGGGTTCCATCCTTGGCACCACATAAAATTAAATAAATGAAAAATAAAGGTATTGTGTCCATCTACTAAGAATAAAAAAATTGAAGTGGTAAAAATTATGTATATTTCACCACAATTTAAAAATATTTTACATCATTTTAATACATATGTTAAAAAAATGTACACAAAATACTTTTTGTGTATGTGTGTGTGTGGTTCTAGAGATTGAACCCAGGGCTGTTGTACCACTGAGCCACAACCCCAGACCTTTTTATTTTTTGATACCAGGGACTGAATCCAGGGGCACTTAACCACTGAGCCACATCCCCAGCCCTTTTTATTTTTTATTTTGAGACAGGGTCTTGTTGAGTTGCCTAGGCAGGCCTCTAATTTACAATCCTGCCTCAGTCTCCCCAGTAGCTGAGGTTACAGGCGTGAATCACCACACCTGGCATACAACACTAATTGATGTAGGATACACTGTTCCAAAAATCTGAAATCCCAAATGCTCCAAAACCTGAAGCTTTTTGAGCACCAACATGATGCCATAAGGGGAAAATTCCACACCCAACCTCATGTGAGGTGTCGCAGTCAAAATGTAGTCACCCTAAAAATACTGTAAAAATTACCTTCAGACTACATGTATAAAATGCATATGAAACATCAGTGAATTTCGTGTTTAGACCGGGGTCTCGTCACTAAGAAATCTCTTAGTTTTGTCTCTAGTCTTGTTTCTCTAGAGGCTTATTTTCCCAAAAGTTTGGGATAGTTTGTGCCTCTTATGGTGCATAGCAAAGCCCAGTGCCTGAGATCAGCATGCAGTACAGTAGAGGGAGAAAGGTGCCTGTCAGAGCCACAGGTCACGGCCAAGACTGGGGAATCCTCTTTCACGGAGGGACTCTCAGCTGATACTTGCTTGTCAACCCAGCCTGACATAGAAATTGCTGCTACCCACCCAGTGGCATACCCTTGTAAGCCTAGTAACTTTGGAGGCTGAGGCAGGAGGATCACAAGTTCAAGGCCAGCCTGGGCAACTCAGCAAAATCTTGTCTCAAAATAAAGAAGGGGCTGGGATGTAGCTCCATGTAGGGCACAAATGAGATAGAGAAGAAATTGCTGTGATCTGAGCTTTACTGGCAACTCATCTATTTCCTGAGGCAGCCACTAGGAAAGCCCGGGACACCTGCAGGAGCCAGCTGCATGTCCCCTATGGAGATGGTGACGGGGAGAAAATGGACATCTACTTTCCTGACCAGGCATCTGAAGGTGAGCCAGGTGGGCTGGCGGTCCTAAGCAGGCAGCGGTGCCTGGCCCTACCCTGCACTCTCTTTTGTGTTACAGCCTTGCCTTTCTTCGTGTTTTTTCACGGAGGGTACTGGCAGAGTGGAAGGTGAGTCGGGGATTTGGACAGTGGAGCCAGGGGAGACTCGGCTCTCACATCAAGGGAAAATCCAGGGTGACTAACTGTCCCAATTGCTTAGGACAGAAAGATCTCCCAGGATCTGGAGCTTGAAGTGCTTGGGGAAAAAAAAAAAAAAAAGAATGTCCCAGGCCAGCTGGGACAGTGGGTCACCATGAGCTAAGAAGGGTATTTGGAGCACACTGATGTTCTCTAGCGCCCTGTTACAGTTGTCTGCCAGGATCCACGTCCTTCAGGCTGCCTACAGTTCTGACCTTCAGCTCTCAAAAGCAGCTTAGCTACGCGCAGTGGCACAGGCCTGTAATCCCAGCGGCTCTGGAGACTGAGGCAGAAGGATCTCAAGTTCAAGGCCAGCCTTGGCAATTTAGCCCAGCCTGTCTCAAGATAAAATATGAAAGGGCCGAGGGTGTGGCTCAGTGGTAGAGGTGCCCTGAACTCAATCCTCAGCACCAAAAAAAAAAAAAACAGAGAGAGACAGAAAGAAAGGCAGCTGCGGCAGCCAAGAGGGAACATATTTGTCCCTATTTTTTAGGTGAGGGAACCAGGCTTAGAGGGTGAAGTCCCCAGTTGCACTCTTCCCTCTGCCACGCGATGCTCTGCTTGCATGGGACATCTGGCATGTGGTGTGTCTGGGACATAGGAGAAGCAGCGTGGGGGACGAGTGGCCTCCAAGTGTCACTTTTTGTCTCTTTCTGCAGTAAAGACGAGTCTGCCTTCATGGTCAACCCCCTGACAGCACAGGGAGTGGCTGTGGTGATAGTGGCATATGACATTGCCCCCAAAGGTAACAAGGGTGTCCCTGCAGGCTCCAAGGCCAGTGGGCTTTGTGGGAGGAGAGCCCCTGATGGATGCTGACCCAGCCTGTGCTCCTGTTCAGGTACCCTGGACCAGATGGTAGACCAGGTGGCCCGCAGCGTTGCCTTTGTTGAGAAGCGGTATCCAAGCAATAAGTAGGTGTCGCTCTTCTTGTTGGATCACACTGGGTGGGAGGACAGTGATCCAGGCCCACTGGGCACAGCCAGGCTGCCTGCCCCTTTGGCCTGTGGAGTGGAAGGCAAATTGGGATCCTGATGCTTTGAGGAAAGTGAATGCAAACTCGGCTGTCTGACACCCCAGGGGAATTTACCTGTGTGGACACTCTGCTGGGGCCCACCTGGCTGCCATGGTCCTCCTGACCAACTGGACCAAGCATGGAGTAACACCCAACCTTAGAGGTATCTGCAGGGACTGCAGCCTAACTGGGCAGCCTTCCCCTTCCCCAGTAGTGCTGAGGGTTTGGGCCAACTGCTCAGAATCCTAATGGCCAGGAGTGGCTTGACTTGGAGGGCTCTGTTCCCCTGGAGCAGGGCGTTCTCAGCCTCCTGTCCACCCCGACCCTGGTCTTGCCCCACGTGAATTCCTCCCTTGCAGGCTTCTTCCTGGTGAGTGGGGTCTATGACCTGCAGCCCCTCGTGTTCACCTCACAGAATGCTCCTCTCCTCATGACCCTGTGAGTTGCTTGCCCTCCTGCTGCCCTGCCAGCCTAGGGCCTGGCTGCCTGTCCTCACCCTGCCCCACCCTGCCCCAGGGAAGATGCTCAGAGGAACAGCCCTCAGCGGCACCTGGAGGTGGCCCGGGCACAGCCTGTGGATCCAGCCTGCCCTGTGCTGGTGGCTGTGGGTCAGCATGACTCCCCCGAATTCCACCGCCAGTCCAGGGAGTTTCAACAGGTACTCAGCACCCAGTCTGTCTGGAGGTCATGGGTCATATGGTTCACTCATTCTCTCTCTTCATTTTGCCCAAATGGATCCCAAGACCATATCAATTACCTGACAAGTGTTTACTGAGTACTGCCATGTGCCAGGCGCCTGTGTGTCCCCCTCCCCTCCTGCAGCCTCACACCTACTCCTCCTCACTCCCCCACCCAGGCACTGTGCCGCGGTGGCTGGAGAGCCTCCTTTGAAGAACTGCGTGATGTGGACCACTTTGAAATCATTGAGAACCTAACCCAGAAGGAGGATGCACTCACCCAGGTGGGCCACAGCCCTTCCCACTGCTTGTATCCCCCTCACTGGGCTGTAGGGGTACTGTTGAGGGAGTGGGAGGGGCTGCAGGCAGGAGCCACCTTGCCTGGGTCTCTAGCATCCAGAAGGCTAAGGCCTGGGCCCTGATGATGAGAATCATCTGTGTGTCACCTGCCTGTGAAACAGCCCCAGGGCATCTCCTGGTGATCCAGGAGAGCCCTAGCTAGCTACGGTGAGGCTGCAGAGGGGCAGGGAGGAGAAACACTGGCCTGTATGCAGGCAGGAAAGCAAAAGCCAATTCCATAAATATTTATTGCAACTTTAATATAGAGAATGCCACAATTAAAAATCAAAGGACAAACTGAGAAAAATATTTGTCACAAACATGGCAGTTATAGAGAGTTAACTCCCACCCCAGGAGGGCACTATATTAGTCCCACTTTTTTTTTTTTTTTTTCTTTTTTAAGACTTCTGGTTCTGGGGATGGAGCCCAGGGCTTCTGGCATGCTAGGCAAGTGCCGTACCACTGAGCTGCTCCCCCAGCCTACTAGCTGCAGACAGAACAAACACCCACACAACCTAAGAAAGCCCACCTGTTTCTTTAATGGAATCCTACAGTAGCCACAACAGTCCTGAGGCTTTTGGGTCTTCTCTTCCTGCAACAGATCATTCTGAAAACCATCTTGCAGGAGTTCTGACCACATCTGGCCCCACCCGCAGAGAGCCCCTGGAGCCATGTTGTCTGCCTGCCCCAGCCCATCCCTCCTCACTGCTGATAACACTGGCAAAACCCTCCATGTCCTCCAGCTACCCAACCTACATTAAGCCCCAGGGAAGTCCCCAGGTCAGTGCTGAGATACCCACAGCCACCTTTTGGCCAAGTCTGGCCCCTTTACTTGCTGACAGGGTATGACAAAAATGACTTCCCTCTGGCTCACTGTTTTGTACAGCTTGTGACAGTTGTGAGTATCAAATTGGGATAACCGGGGCCAGGCCTGTGGCTTAGCTGTAGAGCACCTGCCTGGCATGGATGGGCAAGACCCTGGGTCCCACCCCCAGCACTTCACAAACAGAAACCAGAGTCACTAGGAAGGAACCCTCCCACACATGTGCCTCCAAGGCCACTGTGAGGAATCTCAAACTGCATCCTGCACAGGACACCTGTGACATGTGCCCACCACTGAGCAACCTAGCTCCTACAACAAGCCCTGTGGCCTGGGTGCCTCTTTGAGAACAGTCTATGCAGACCTGTCCTTTCTTACTTTTAAATGCCCCCTCACCTGATTCATCTCCAAATCCTAAGATGTGACCTGAAAAGTAGCCTCGACCGGAACCACTGATGCCAAGATGGAGTGGTTTCTCTCGCCACTGCTTATTCACTGGACTTTGCTTCAGAATTAAGAAATTTCTTGGGGCTGGGGATATAGCTTGGTTGATAGAGCGCTTGCCTCACATGCACAAGGCCCTGGGTTCAATACCCAGCAACACACACACACACACACACACACAGACAAAAGAAATTCCTAAAGCAAAAACATAACCTACAATGAAAACAGCTTTTGCTTAAAGATGACAATAAAATGTTGCAATTTTAAAAAATGCCTCCCTTCAACCTCTTCAGATGCACCTAGGGTCTACCACAGCATGTGTCTGGGATTGTAATCCCTGTCTGTTCCCAAATAAACTCTGAAAAAATACTTTTCCTGGGCCTCATACCAGACCTGCAATCTCAGCGACTCTGGAGGCTGAGGTAGGATAACCAAAAGTATGAGGCCAGCCTCAGCAATTTTGTGAGATCCTGTCTCAAAAACAAATTTTAAAAGGGTTGGGGTGTAGCTCAGTGGTAAAGTACCCTGGGTTTAATCCAAACACCACCAAAAAAAAAAAAAAAAAAAGGATGGTCTCTTGTCATTCATTTCAGACCCACAAACTGAGAATGGTTTTACATTTTTAGAAGACTGAAAAAGAAAAATAATGAATATAATGCCATGAGACGTAAAAATCACATAAAGCTTAAATTCCAGCATCCATAAATACATTTGTGTTGGGACCCAGCCCTGCCCATTCACTTTCCCATTGTCTATGGCAGAGTAGGGTGGCTGTGACAAGGGGCCACCTGGCCCTCAAGTCTCTCCCTGGCCCCAGAGAGTCTGCAGAGCCCTGGGTAACAGCTTCCCAAACTGCCTTCTGCTTCAGTCTTCACTCTGCCCCCAGGGGCCTGTGCAAGGGGCTGGCTAGGTCCCCAGCCACCACTGCACCCTGCCCCACTCCTCTCCTCTCCAAATATCTAGCAGTTCAAGAAATGCCATGTTGATGATCTGCAGTTGTGTAGCACCGTGCCCAGATAGTCTTTCAACTTTTCTTTAAAGTGGAATGAAGTTGGTCATGGTAGTGCATGCCTAAATCCCAGTTTCGGGAGACTGAGGCAGGAGGATTGCAAGTTGAGAATCTAAAGCAACTTAGAGAGACGGTGTCTCAAAATAAAAGGTAGAAAAAGCTGGGGATGTAGCTGAGTGGTAGAACTCTCCTGGATTTAATCCCCAGTATTTAAATAAAGTGATATCAAAATTGGCTGGGGTGTACCTCAGTGGTAGAGTGTGTGCTTAGCATGTGCAAGGCCCTATGATCAACCCCAACACCAAAATAATAAACTTTTTAAAAAATTCAAAAAAGTTATTACCTTCAAAGAAGAGAAGTCAGCAGCCCAGTGTGGGGCTAGAAGGCTGGAAGTAACAAGATGTGAGAGGTATCGTCCTTTGCCCTTACTGGAAAATGACTCCCAGACCCCCTGTTCCTATCGGATGAGACAGTGATTTCTCTTTACAGCAGATTTTTTAAAAAATATTTAGTTTTTAGTTATAGGTGGACACAATATCTTTATTTTATTTTTATGTGGTGCTGAGGATTGAACCCAGTGCCTCAACGCATGCTAGGCAAGTGCTGTACCTCCGAACCACAACCCCAGACCCCTTTACAGCACATTTTTTAAAGTAATGGCAGGATTTACCACTGCTATGAGTAGGGAAGGGGAGCTGGCCCTGTGGATGGGCCCCCATTTTGCCCTGGTCTTTCCCTGACTCTCCACTTAGCTTATCAGAGCATTGGCCCAGCCCCCATCCCAGGGTTCCACAAGGTGGTCCTCCTGAAAATCCAGGCCTCAGCAGGCAGGGGTGTCTACTGGTACTCAGGCCTCCACACATCTGGAGTTTTGTTGCAGAGTGGCCCTACAACTCTCCAAATCTGCTGCCAAGAGCTGGTCTGGGGTGACATCTGCACCCTTTCCGCTGCACCCTTCCAGTACCACACTTCCCAGAGGAGTCAAGACTTCAACACAAAAACCCAAACCAGAAGAAACCTCAGGGAGTATCTTATAAAATCATCTTGGAGTGGAGCCTTTCCAAGCATGACAATATCAACCAACAGCAAAACAAACTAGTTAGAGATAGAAAACAAACATCAGACTGAAAGTGATTAATAGGAATGCCAACATTTTACATTTTTGTGGGGGAAAAACAAACATACTACCAAGTCAAAAGACAAACAACAAATGCAGGGATGGGGATGGCCATGACAGAACAAGTGAAGCCCAGTCCCTTACCAACAAGGAAACTACCAGGAATCTGGCAAAGGACAGGCAGGACCTCAGAGTCCCAGAGAGGAAGTGGAGAAGAGGCCATCAGCCTCCCTCCTAGAGATACAAATCAAAAGAAGCACAAGCTGTCTGTGCTCTCAGAGGGCAAAGATCGGGATGCTGGAGGCTATGCCGAGCTGTCTCAGCACCTCCAAGTGGCCTTGAGGACACCTGTAATCCCAGTGGCTGGGGAGGCTGATAGACAGGAAGATGGCAAGTTCAAAGCCAGCCTTAACAAAGCAAGGTGCAAAGCAACTCGGTGAGACCCTGTCTCTAAATAAAATACAAAACAGTGCTGGGGATGTGGCTCAGTGGGCAAGTACCCCTGAGTTCAATCCCCAGTAAAAGTGGTCTTGACCTTTTCACATTAACCAGGGAGGTCACTGACCCTGTGGACCCAGCAACCAATAGAAACCCAACAGAAACAACACAGCCTCACCCTTTCCTCCCAGCCATCTGCATCTCTTAATGTTTTTTCTTCCAATTCTGTTTCACAAGATTGCTCACAATTTTCTTGTGACTTAAGCTGAAAGATAAATCCAACCTATCAGTTTCTTATCTAATTCGTGATCGTTACTGGTAGAAATGGATAAAAAAAAATATCTTTGCTAACAAACTGCACATGGTAAATATTTTTACTAAAACTGGTATAAACCTCAAAAGACTTTTTAGCTGCTAAATTTTTATGTTAAAAAAGTTTTGAGAGGCTGGGGTTGTGGCTTAGTGGGAGAGTGTTTGCCTTGCACATTTGAGGCACTGGGTTCGATCCTCGGCACCACATAAAAATATGTAAACAAAACAAAGATATATAAAGAAATGAACATTGGGCTTTAAAAAAAAAAAAAAGTTTTGAGCTGGACACAATGGCTTACACCACATGGGTGTAATCCCAGCAGCTCCAGAAGCTGAGGCAGGAGGATCATTAGTTTAAAGCCAGCCTCAGCAACTCAGTGAGACCCTGTCTCTAAATATTTTTTAAAAGGGGTGGGGATGTGGCTCGGTAGTTAAGTGCCCCTGGGTTCAATCCCAGTACCAGGAAAAAAAAAAAAAATTCTTTACTTGAGCTAGGTAGAAATAATGTAGAAAGTTGGAAATAGCAGAAGATATTACTGGTAAAAATTGGTATAACCAAAACCTGGTGATTTAGATACTTGTTATAAAGTCTTAGGGAAAGTGGGGAGTTGTCTAATGGATAGTTTCAGTGGGGAGATTTAAAATATATATTTTAGTTGTAGGTGGACACACAATATCTTTATTTCATTGTTTTACACAGTGCTGAGGATCAAACCCAGTGCCACACGCATGCTAGGCGAGCATTCTACCACTGAGCCACAACCCCAGCCCCCCTTTTTAATTTTTTTTTAATACTTTTTAGTTTTAGGTGGACACAATATCTTTATTTTATTTTTATGTGGTGTTGAGAATTGAACTCAGTGCCTCACGCATGCTAGGCGAGCGCGCTACCACTTGAGCCACATCCCCAGCCCCACCTTTTTAATTATTTTTTTTAAAGAGAGAGAGAGAGAATTTTTTTTTAATATTTATTTTTCAGTTTTCGGTGTACGCAACATCTTTATTTTTATGTGGTGCTGAGAATCAACCCAGAGCTCTGCACATGCCAGGCGAGCGTGTTACTGCTTGAGCCACATCTCCAGCCCCTTAAATTCTTATTTTAAGACAGGGTCTTGCTGAGTTGTTGAATCTGGCTTTGAGTTTGCAAACATCCTGTCTCAGTCTCTGAGTGGCTGGGATTACAAATATCACCACCGCAGCAGTAACAATACAGTATTTTTGAAATCTTAGGGAAAGGATCTCAGCATCTGAAGTTTTCAGTAAAATGAAAATTTACATTGAAAAAAGGTTGGAAATTGTTTATGCTAAAAAGCACAATGGCCTGATGGAGAAGACACCAAAAGATAATGTTTCCTTCCTTTTTTTGGTGGTACTGGGGATTAAGCACAGGGCCTTTTGCCTGCTAGGCAAGTGCTCTCCCACTGAGCAGCTCTTCTTTTTTCTGAGATGGAGTCATGCTGTTGCCCAGTGTTATAGTTTGCATCTGAAATGTCTTCCAAAGTCTCATGTGTTGCAATGCAGCAATGTCCAGAGGTCGAACTGATTAGATCAAGAGGCCTTTGATCTCACTAATGGGCTAAGCCACTGAGGCATCATAACTGAATGGACTGCAAGATGATGGAAACTTGAGAGGTGGACCCTCACTGCAGAAAGGAGGTCCCCAGCCCAAGAAGTAAGCATCCTTGCTCTGCCACACCCTTCCACCATGATGTTCTGCTCGGTCACAGGCCCAGAAACAATGGAAGTGGCTGATAATGGACTGAAACCATAAGCCAAAAAAAAAAACCCCAAACTTTCCTTCATTGAGTTTTCCTCAAATATTCTGTCACAACAACAAAAAGCTGATGAACACACAGGCTGGCCTTGACCTCCTGGGCTCAAGTAAGCCTCCTCTCAGCCTCCCGAGCAGCTGGGACTATAGGTGCATGCCATCACAGCTGGCTGCCAGAGAATAGTTTTCAATGAATACCATCAATATTGGTGGAACTCAGATCCTTGGGGTATCCTAGGTAGGTTCCATACCCACAGAGACAAAACCACAGATCAAACCATGTTCCCCCAATGACTGAGATGTTTGTGGTAGGGTAGGTTGGCTATGTACACATGTTCTCTGGGGGATCTCACTAGTAGGCACATGTCCTACAGACAGAGCTTCACAGGAGCATGTGCCTGTTGGTTACTGTACAGTTCACAGTGGCAAAAAGAATTGAAGCTACCCAGTGGGAAAGTAGGAAAGATCAGGGTATACCATACAGAATACCATGTAGATACAACGGAAGTGTAAGGTCTCTGCGTGATATGCTGCCAGTTGAGAAGGAAGGGCATCAAACAGGGTGTGGGGATGGTCCCACTTGTCTGTTTTAAAAAGGGTTTATAGACACACATGCACCTGGAAGGGCATTTAAGAAATTGCTAAAAAGCTTCCCTCTGAAGAGTACAGCTATGGGAAGACTTCACTGGACCATTTTTTTTGCTTTTACAATGCGGATGTGTAAACTTTGTAATACAGGAGAAAAGTGTTCATAAAATGTTTGGATGAATATGATAAGTGAGGTGATGTCTAACACAACCACCTCAAGACTGGTTTGATCAGAACTTGAATTTGTTGTCAACTACTTGAAAACCCAGAGTTCACATGGACATGCAAATTTTTTCCTGAAAATCCATAGTCCACATGGCTGGGACTGGGTGGTGTACCCTTCAGGAGGCAGGCGCTCTGCTCTGCCTTTGCCTCAACAAAACTCTCCACCTTTATATTCCCACTCCTGTAGGTGTTTAAGATCCAGCAAAGGCTGAAGGGCCTGCAGAGCCAGGACAAAGTGAGGGGCTTGAGCTTCTTTCAGACACGGTGTTGGGGAAGCAAGAAATGCAAGCACAAGTCACCACCTGTGTCACTGGCCAGAGGAATCTCAGGAAACAGTCAAGTTGTGCAAACCAAAATAAAAACTTGAGTTAGGCCTTCCAGGTCACGCAGTTGTTGCCTTATCATATTGGATGGTAACAGCACTGCCTTGTGCCCCTTAAAAAGCCCCCTGACCCAGTTGTTTGACCAGAGCCCTGCGCCTACCCACAGTCTATGAGACAGGCTTGCCCATATCCCAGCAGCAGGGGACTGATCTAGGAGAGTCGTCGCCCAACACAAGAGCCAGTGCATTTGCTCATAAGGCCAACAGGGACATTTGCCCTGGGCCGTGACGCTGAATGCTCAGCGGGCTGCTTCCTGCAAGTGGCTGCTTTGGAGAGTCACCGCAGACACAGAGGGTGGCCCGGTATGAACAGACCCCTGGCAAGGGGGGTGGCTGGAAGGTGCAGCACCTGCTTCAGGCCAAGCCAGCAGCCACACCAGGGCGCTGTGGCCCTGCTCTGGGCCTAGCCTCGTGGGCCACGGCAGTGCCTGCTCCCCTGGACTTCTCTCGGAGCCACTTACTTCTGTGGTCACATTGCGGTCCTGCCTCCGAGACGGCCCCCGGTCTACCTCTGTCTCCAGGGTCCTCCCCCACCGCGGCCGCCCGCCTGCATTTCAGGAAGGGCTCTGAAGGCAGCCTGGTCCCCACGTTTGGGAGGCACGTCAGGATGCCGGGCTCGGCTGCGCACACATCCACTCGGCCTCTCTCCCGCAGCAGGTGCCGGGCCTCCGGGTGTGCGCCGCACGGCACCGGCGAGGACCTACGGCGAGCCGGCAGGGCGTCAAGGCTCACCCGGAGGCGCCGGTAACTACCTGCACCCGCAACCCGGCCTCCGCCCATCCTCAGCTCCAGCAAGGCCGCGGGCGGGTATCCTGAGGCCAGGCGTTCCCGGCATGCCCCGCGCCTCCCATTCCCACAAGGCCACGGGCGAGGATTCGGGGGCGCGGCGTTCCCGGCTTGCCCTGCGCCTCCCATTCCCACAAGGCCGCGGGCAAGGATTGGGGGCGGGGAATTCCCGGCATGCCCCGCGTAGCGCCGCTACCCGCGGGATTTGAATCGCTCGAGCAGGCGGCGGCGGCGCCATGGGGGCTCAGTTCTTGCCACCGACCTGGCAGCTCTATCTCAAGGACCACCGCGTCTCCACGTTCAAGAACTGGCCCTTCCTGGAGGGCTGCGCCTGCACCCCGGAGCGGGTAAGACCCCCGGCCTCTCGGCCGCCAGCCCGGCTCTCCCCGCCGCGTCCCTAGCCAGGCCTGTCTGTCCTGGGGCCCCGGAACGACCCCTCCCGGGGACTGCCGGCCCTACCTGAGCCTGGGTCCGACCTCGTATCCGCTCACGAGCTGTCCCTGTTCTTGCAGATGGCCGAGGCCGGCTTCATCCATTGCCCCACTGACAACGAGCCCGACTTGGCCAAGTGTTTCTTCTGCTTCAAGGAGCTGGAAGGCTGGGAGCCAAGTGACAACCCCTTGTAAGTCCCTCCAGACGAGCCTCGATGTGGGGGGCGGGGTCTGAGATGCCCAGTTCCATCAGGACGCTTTGATTTGAATTGGGATCCTCCAAAACGGATTGAATAGAGCTGAGATTGTTAGTGCAGGAGCGATGGCCTTCTCAACTTCATTTTGGCTTTAAACAGCTGTGTGAATGGTTGCGGCTCTGACTGCTGACACCTTGGTGACACAAACCCTAACCAAATCTTGTTTGACCAAAACGTTCTTTAGGGTGGATGTTGAAGGAAATTGGTGTAGGTTGCTCCATGCCTTCCAGGTTCAGCAGAATACAGGATTTGTTTCTGCCCTGAGTACTCCCAGGAATCTCCAAATGCTTTTACTACTTGGGATTTTTTTTTAAAAAATAGCTTTTAATCCACATACCACAAAAGACACCTTTTAAAAATTACACTTCAGTGTTTAGGAATTTGTTCTTCAAGACACTGTTATTTTTTTAAAATATTTATTTTAGTTGTAAAGGGACCTTTATTTATATGCGGTACTGAGACTTGAACCCAGGGCCTCACACATGCTAGGCAAGTGCTCTACCATTGAGCCACAATCCCAGCCCCAAGACACTTATTTTTTAAGAAGTTGTGTAAATATATGTGCCATATTTTTCAGGATTGTTTGTTTGCCATGCTGGGCATCAAACCCCAGGCCTTGTGTATGATAGGCATAGACTCTACTGCTGAGCTCTGTCCCCAGCCCTGGGTAATGTCTTTCCATGTTCTTTTCTCACATCATCTTCTTGTCAGGATCGATTGTTTCCACAACCTGAATTTTCTTCCCCAGAGAATTACTTGAGTTGTTTCTCTTCTGGGCAGAAGGGTGTTGCTGTTTTTTTTCTATTTCATTCTTTATTGTGACCAAGCATTGAATGAAATAGGCTAGTGGTGGTCACACTAGGGATCAGTGGGAAACATCAGCAGCATTATTCTTTTCTTTTCCTTTTTTTTTTGGGGGGGGGGGTTTGCAGTGCTGTGGATTGAGCCCAGAATCTTGGCCATGCAAGCAAAACACTCTACAAATGAGCCACACACACCCCCACCAGCCCAAAATAACTAACCATAGTGCCCCATCCATGAAAAGCATTATTCTTTTTTGGGGGGGCCACCAGGGATTGAACCTGGGCACTTAACCACTAAGCCACATCCCCAGCCCTATTTTGTATTTTATTTAGAGAAAGGATCTCATTGAGTTGCTTAGTGCCTTACCTTTGCTGAGGTTGACTTTGAACTTGTGGTCCTCCTGCCTTAGCAGGGATTAAAGGCGTGCACCACTGTGCCTGACCCAGAATAGCATTATTCTTGAGAGGGGATTTCTAAGTGTTGTGATATTTTTACATTATGGTTACTGTTGACTGTCCTTTTGGACTCTGTGTGGCTGTGTTCTCCTAATCCTAAGCTGGCTACAGTGATTTCCACTTTCCAGGGATATTCCTATTGCAGAGAATGAGGGTGTGAGGAGAGGAGTCCCCCTGGGAAGCTTGGCTAATGCAGCCCTTATCCTGAACTTGTGGACTGTGTAAATATTTCTGTGAAATGAATTTACTTCCAGAAGTACCTTGAGAATTTCAGAGGGTTTTGACATATAATTCCTATGGACAGAAACTATACAACACTTTTCCTACTAATTGTAAAGAATTCCAGATAAAATCCTCTAGCCACAAGGATGTGGGGCAGACCTCCACAGAGAGAGAAAAGGCAGTAAGCGAGCTGTGTGGTATGTGCCTGGGATGGCACTGGGCCCATCAGCTTTGGGCCCAACCCTTTGCTCTTGAAGCAGAGCAGGGCACATCCTAAGAGATGGCCGGTGGTGATGGGAAATGCTGTTGGTCACGAGGCATTGTTATTTGGTTGACATGCTTGTGTATTGACTTTTCTAGAGAGGAACATAAAAAGCATTCGTCTGGGTGTGCATTCCTTTCTGTCAAGAAGAAGCTTGAAGAATTAACCCTTGGTGAATTTTTGAAACTGGACAAAGAAAGAGCCAAGAACAAAATTGTATGTATTGTTGGGAAAAGAACTAAGAGCAAACCCTGTTCAGCATTTGTAGGATTAAAGCAACCAGGCCCTCAGGAGCGTTAGAGGGACCCTCTTCCTCGGGAGGCTGTCCTGGAGTGTGGATCTGGGGTTGTACTGTAGAAAAGGTGTGTTCATTGTGTGCTCCTGAGTGGGTTAAGATTGCCTTCCTGGGGCTAGGGATGTGGCTCAAAGCGGTAGCACGCTCACCTGGTATGCATGCGGCCCGGGTTCGATCCTCAGCACCACATACCAACAAAGATGTTGTGTCCGCCGAGAACTAAAAAATAAATATTAAAAAAAAAAAATTCTCTCTCTTTAAAAAAAAAAAAAAAAAAAGATTGCCTTCCTGCCGATAACAGCCGCTGTGGGTAGTCCTTCATGTGGCTGTGTGCCCATGTGGTGGCAGGGGTGTAGACAGGTTTCTGGGACTCATGGTGAATGTACTGGAGGAGATGACAGTTCAACTAGATGGAGAGGATTTCTACAGCTGAGCTTTGCCACTTAGGCACACACACAGGGAATCTTGAGTTCACAAAGAGGTGGCTTCTAGCAGCCCAAGGTGTGGAGAATTTGATTTGCCAGAAACCAGGATTCCTAGTTAAATCTGAATTTCAGATAAACAAGGAATAATTTTTGAGTATAAGTATATCCTACATTTGGGTCAGCATTTACTAAAAATTATTATCTGAAGTTCAAATCTAACCAGGCAGCCTGTTTTCTTATATGCTGAATTTGGCAGTCCTAATAGAGGATAAGTTTGGAGGGAGATTTACTATCCTTGCAGCAAAGTGCTGTCTGTGGTTTGGGAGTGTCCCTGCTGTGTCTACTGCCCAAAGACTTTGAATTTCAGCCAGTCCTGTTCCCACACCCTGCTGCAGGACGGAGGTGAGGCCCCTCCACCTGTGATCTCTTTTTAGCTTGAAAATCATCCGGGTTTTGTGAGTGTGTGCATGTGGTGCTGGGGATGAATCCAAAGCTGTGCACGTGCAGAGACCAGGATGAAATACTTCCATCCAATGTAATAGCTTTGACATGCTGAGGGTGGCAGCAGTTCTGACCTCAGGAAGAGGGAGGAAACCAGTGGTTGGCAAAACACTGATGCACTAGGCCTGGAGAACTGCAGGCTGGGTTGGAGGTGGGCTTAAGAGGCCCTCCTGGTCAGGGGCCAGCTTCCTTTCTGCAAAGTGACCATAGGAAGTGCCATCCTTCATGGCCACACATGAATCATATTGTGATTCATATTGGTTTTGTTTTTTCCCCAACCATTTAAAAATGTAAAAATGATTCTTAGCTCAGGATGGGCTGACTGGACAGGCCTGCAGTCCTTGCTGTGCTGACCACTTTGGGTTTAAGACCAGCTTGTATTTAGGGACAGTTGGGGAAAGCTCAGGTTAGGGAGTGTTGGGGAGAACAAGGGGGCTCAGCTTGTCATAAGAATAAAATTCTAATCTATTCATACTTTCCCTTGTTGGTTTATAAAACAAAAATATAATAGGAATTTTTTGTGTAAGCCAAGTGGCACACAACTATATTGCTGTAAGGTTCTGGAACTGTGCTGTCTAGTACTGTACCCTCTAGCCACCTGTGGCTGTTAGACTTAGATTTAAAGTACAGTTCCTCAGTTGCATTCACCATTTGGGGTTCAGTAGACTGGGGGTGTGACTCAGTGGCAGAACCTGTGTTTGGCAAGAGCGAGACCCTGGGTTCAGTCCCCATCACCACACACAAAAAAAGATGGTGGAGGACTTGGCCGATACATGTGCCCAGTGGACAATGTGGGTAATAGAACCGTTTTTGTCACTGCAGAAAGTTCTGTTGGATGGGGCTACTGCAGAGTGTCAGTTATGAGGTTTTTGCAAATAATTGATAGTTAATGCAAAGCCTGCTGTGCCTGCACACTCCTGTGGGAGCTGCAGTGCAGGGGATGGGCGTGATCAGTGGTCTGCTTTTTGCAGATCACCAGGCATCCCCCCTTGGGGTCCTGTCACTTGTGGAGGTACAGTGGCGTAGAAGGGAGGTTGGGAGTATGGTCCTAAACTGCTTATAGCTCATCACATGACTACAGTTCATAACTGAAGACAGCAGTGTTTTATCAGGCAGATAGGAACTGGGGGTGCAGCTGAACCATAGAGCACTTGCCTAGTGTGTGCACAGTCTTGGATTCATCCCCAGCACCACACACACACACACACACACACAAAAAAAAAAAAAAACA
>NW_025999895.1:3561026-3572115 GCF_001458135.2 Marmota marmota marmota | reverse complement strand
AAAAAAAAAAAAAAAAACAGATAATGGTGTGTGGCAAGAGTGAGACCCTGGGTTCAGTCCCCATCACCACACACACAAAGAAAGATGATGGACGGGTGAGGGGCTGGGCCTGTAGCTCAGTGGTAGAGCACTTGCCTTGCACGTGTGAGGTACTGGGTTTGATCTTCAGCATCACAAAAATAAATAAAGATGTTGTACCAACTACAACTAAAAGAAAATAAAAAATAAATTTTAAAAAAAAGGAGATAGGAGAAGATGCTGGGAATTTCTGAGGTCCCAGATTCAGGGTGAGGTTGCTGTTCTGGGCTTCCCAGGGTGTCAGCAGGTGCCCTGGAGGCAGAAAGCCAAGCCTACCCTGCCTGGGATGTTCAGCAGATGAATCAGTCCAGGGGGATAAATGTGAATGTGAAGGTGTAGGGCAACCCCGACATGAAGGTAGACAGACTCTTCCTTCTTTGCAAGACCTTGAGCTTGTAAAAACCTGGGCTGAGGAAAGTGTTTTGTTTTCCTTCGGTATTGGGGATTGAACTCAGGGGCATTTGACCACTGAGCCATATTCCTAGCCCGATTTTGTATTTTATTTAGAGACAGGGTCTCACTGAGTTGCTTAGCACCTCGCTTTCACTGAGGCTGGCTTTGAAGTCGCAATCCTCCTGCCTCAGCCTCTCAAGCCGCTAGGATTGCAGACGTGGCCATGGCACCCAGCAAGGGTAAAGTGAAGCACTAAAAGAAGGGGCACAGAGTTCTAGCCCTGAGAAGTATTGTTTTTCAGTAGTCAATTTCTCGTTTTTCTTCACTCCTCCCTTTATTTTAAAAAAAGGTATAAAATAAGGCTGGGGTTGTGGCTCAGTGGTGGAATGCTCACCTAGCATGCATGAGGCACTGGGTTCAATCCTCAACACCACATAAATGTATAATAAAGATATTGGTCCACCTAAAACTAAAAAATAAATATTTTTTAAAAAAAAAAAGGTATAAAGTGGGTATGGAGGTGGATGCCTGAAATCCCAGCCACTTGGGAGGATGACAACTTGACAAGACCCTGTCTCAAAATTTTAAAAACTATTTAAAAGGGCTGGAGACATAGCTCAGTGGTAGGGCACTTGCCTAGCATGCGGGAGGCCCTGGGTTCCATCCCCAGCTCTGCAAAGAGGAAAAAAAAAAAACATGAACATAAAATGCAGATAATGACCTCCCCGTTGTGGCGGTTAAATTACAGCTGTACAGAAGGGCTTGATTAGTTTTAGGATTGGTGGGGGGCAGCAAATAAACCATGTTTTTAAGGCCATGGCCTGATCTGACAGTCACATTTGCATGTCAGTAAAGGTGAGGCTCCTGGGGCTGTGGAGCTGTCCATTATAAGGTGGACAGACCATTATGTGTTTGATGCTTTTGTTTTTCTTGTCAGTTTATTTATTTTTGTGTTTATTGTGGTTTGAACTCAGGGGCTTATGTGGGCTAGGCAAGTACTACACCACTGATCTGCATTCCCAGCTCTTTTTTTTTTTTAAGGGGTGCATGAGAAGAGGGGAACCTTTTATTTATTTATTGTTTGAATATATATATATATATTTTTAGTTGTAGTTGGACACAATGCCTTTATTTATTTATTTATTTTTATGTGGTGTTGAGGATCGAACCCCAGGGCCTCGCGTGTGCTAGGCAAGGGCTCCAGTGCTGAGCCACAACCCCAGCCCCCACCCCAGCTCTTTTAATCTGGTTTTGTTTTACTTTATTTATTTATAATACTGGGAATTAAATAAGGGAGCATTCTACCTTTGAGCTGTATTCCCAGCCTAAAAAATTTTTGTTTGTTTACATTTTGGTACTGAGGATTGAACCCTGTAAGACTGGAAGACGCTGCACCACACGACACAGATCACCAAAGAGGTTTCCACTTTATTACAAAAGGCTGTGTGTTCATATAGGTCTCAGGAGAGGTCGCAGGGCTGAGGTAGATAACAGGTCGCCCATTTATTGGCAAGCTCTTCCATATGTCAGTTCCGGAGCCCAAGAAGTTAATTCTAATTGGGGCTAAGGCTTCCCACCAGCAGAGTTTGAACGTTGGCACCCGCGGGAACGTTTCGCACCAGTGAAAGAAACAAAGAGGAGAAAGAGGGTCGTTAGACACCATGCTGGGGTTTTTCTCTGGGGTGCTGCTGCCATTATATGTTTTCCCAACAAACCCAAGAGCACTTTTTTTTTTTTTTTTTAAACATTTTTTTTAATATTTATTTTTTAGTTATCGGCAGACACAACATCTTTGTTTGTATGTGGTGCTGAGGATCGAACCCGGGCCGCACGCATGCCAGGCGAGCGCACTACCGCTTGAGCCACATCCCCAGCCCTAAGAGCACTTTTTTTACTGAGCTACATCCCCGGCCCTTTTTGGATTCCGAGGTAGGGTCTGGCCGAGCTGTGTAGGCCCTTGCTAAGTTGCCCAGGTTGGCCTCCAGCTTGCTATCTCCAGCCTTGGCCATGCGAGCAGCTGGGGTCACAAGTGTGTATCACTGAGCCTAGCGCAAAATTTTTAAGTAATTTTTCTTTTAATTAATAATTTTATACTGAGAAGGACTTATACATGAGAGAAAGTTTAATATACATTAAAAAGTACATATTAAAAAGTTACTTTTGGGCTGGGTGATAGAGCGCTGGCCTAGCATGTGCAAGGCCCTGATTTCCATCCCCAGCACTGGAGAAAAAAGTCAACCTAAAGTTAACTCTAAAAAAAGTTAACCTTTAGTCACTTTTCTTATTCAAAAACAAGTTTAATCCAATAAAGATTTTTTGTTTCTGATATAGCAGAGAAATTAAGGAGAACACAAAACAGGCGAGGGGAAGGGGTCCCCAAACCTGGTACTGTGGTTGCCATTCTCCCCTTCAGAGACAGCAGCGTTGGCAGAAGAGGAGGTCTGAAGCCAGATTTGAGGAGGGACTGCCGGTGAAAGGCCTTCCTTCTGGGGGTGAGCTAGTGTTGACAGGGTCTGTTGAGTGGGAGCAGGCAGGGAGGCTCTGGACTGTGCTTGAGGCCTTGAGAAGCTGAGTGGAGGCCGGGCCTGGGGCCCAGAGGCAGAGCGCTTGCCTAGCGTGCATGGGGCACTGAGTTCGATTCTCAGCCCTGCATATAGATAAATACATAAAAATAGAGAAGCTGGAGGATGGTGTCTGGGGATAGAGCTCTCCCAGACTGGCCGGGTGGCCTCCACCTGCTTCCTTTCACAACAGATGTGATGGTCCCTGCTGCACTGGAGGACGGGAGGTATAAGCGACAAAGCAGTTCAGTGGCAAGCAGGTGGAAGGGTGCCTCCGTGCTTGCTGTTATAGACCCCATAGGAAGTGGCCTGAATCAGAGTCAGGGAGTTGAATCTGGATACTGGTCCCCGTGTGGCCTCCCCTGGGTGTCTCCCCGAGCAGGAGCCCAGTGCTGGTGGGTGCTCAGTCAGAGTTCCCTTTCTGACCTTATCCACGGGTGTGATTGAGAAGTGTTAGTTTCCTATGAATGTGTCTTTTCTCGCTTGCTCCCCTTTCTTTTTTTGTGATCCTGGGGCTAAATCCAGGAACTTGCAGGAGGAAGGCAAGTGCTCTGCTGCTGAGCCCCAGCCCCCACTTGAGTGTACCTATTTTTTATTTCTAGGCAAAGGAAACCAACAGCAAGCAGAAAGAATTTGAAGAAAATGCCAGGAAAGTCCGGCAAGCTATGGAGCAGCTGGCTGCGTTAGAGTGAACCTTGCCGTGGTCACCTGGTCCCAGGCCTGTCCCCCGTGTTACTGCCTGTCTGTGGAACTCCTACAAGTACCTTAGGAAAGCATTCCTAGGAGAATGCTTTCCTAAGGTACTTGTAGGAATTTTGAAATTGGACGTTTAGACTGAGTTTTGTTTCTCCTGAAGTGGCATCAGCGCGTCTCTGCTTGTGTGGCGGTGCTGCCTGTGACAGTAGCTGTGCCTCTCCCTCATAGGTGGCTCTTGCTCTGTTGAGCCCTGGCTTGGAGGCAAGAGTGGGGAGGAAGAGGGCAGAGTCCCTGTGACTAGACCTGATGGGCAGCGGAGGAGGGCAAGTGCCTGCACAGGAGTTGCTGATCTTGGTGTTCCCAATAACCTGTGAGCCGCTGGCTGCTCGTAACTCTCCTGTCTTTCTGATGTGACTCCTCCTACAGGGTGATGGAATAAATTAATTTTTAAAAATGGATTTAAAAACTTCTCTCAAGGAAACTGGTTATGTTTGTTTGTTTGTTTGTTTTAATTTTTAATATCTATTTTATTTTTTTTAGTATTTGGCGGACACAACATCTTCGTTGGTATGTGGTGCTGAGGATCGAACCCGGGCCGCACGCAGGCCAGGCGAGCGCGCTACCGCTTGAGCCACATCCCCAGCCCCTATGTTTGTTTTTTAAATAAGTAGCTTGTTTATATTTTTTATGATCTTATAGGGTCATAATTCAGGGACCTGGAGCTTCAACCCCAGCATGGACTAAGTGGAGTTTAGCCGATAGTAATAGAGCGTTTCTGGGGACCCTCCTGGCCTGGCTTGGAGCACTGCACAGTGCTGCCTCCCCGCCGCAGCCAGGCGTCCTGAGCCACAGTCTCTCCTCCATCACACCTGGGCTGCTCCCACCCTGCACTTTTTCTTTTTTCCCGTAGATACATGCTTTTTGTTTGGTGAGATGAACTGAGACAAAGCCTCGCCCTTCCTGAAGTTTTACTGTGTATTTCTTTTTTAATTTATTTGAATTATTGTTTCACAGATCATAAACTACAGTTAAAGGTAAGCCCAAGATGGGTACAGGGGCCCAGGTCTATAATCCCAGCTCCTCAGGAGGCTGAGGCAAGAGGACTGGGCAACATAGTGAAACTCTGTCTCAAAATAAAAAAATTTAAAAAGCGTTGGTGCTGCAGTCTGGCTGGGCACAAATCACCAAGCCGCCACAAAGCACTTGTATGTTCAAACAGGAAACTTTATTGCCTGAACTCCAACAGCACTCCACACACACTCCCTGGGAACTTTCTCAAATGCCACCCACGCGGCCCCCAGGAACACCACACACCAACCGGAACCCCAACCCGCCCCCCCCCCCGCCCAGAACTCAACGGGAACTCCAAAGTAGTGGGCGCCCGAGGCAGCAAGAGCCGCCCTATTACCGGGCCATTCTGACTTGGCTGTGGCTCTCAGCACGTTGGGGATGTAGCTCAGTGGTGGAACATTTGCCTACCATGTTGGAGGCCATGGGTTTGATCCTTAGTGTTGTTTAAAAAAATGGAAGCCCAAAGCCATCCTAAGGCCCTGGAGAGAACAGCCTTGAAGAAAAGTGAGACAGACAGGCATGGTAGTTTACACCTATAATCCCAGTTACTCGGGAGGCCAAGGCAGGAGGACTCCAAGTTCAAGGCCAGCCTAGGCAATGAGACCCTGTCTCAAAATAATAAAAGGGATAGGCTGTAGGTCAGTGGTAAAGGGCCTCTAGGTACAATCTCGAGTATCAAAGAAAAAGGAAGAAGAAAAGGGACAGTAAGACACCATGTCCCTGAGTGTCCCTTTCTAATCCCAAACACCCAGCTAAATTAAGGGGAGAACAAGAGCAAGTCTGGGCTGCAGTGTGTGATACGTGTTATCTTGAAGGATACAGGCTTTCTCAGGTCTGCTGAGAACAAAGGCAAAGTGGTGGTACCTGTGGACAGCTGCTGCTTAGGATGCTGTCATACAAGGACCAAAGCTGATTAATGGTGTCCCTGCTTCTGCAGACTGACTTGTCATCTCCTGCCTCTGGTGCTGGGGTTGAACCCAGGGGCACTCCACCACTGAACTATATCCCCAGCCTTTTTTTATTTTTACAGGGTCTTGCTAACCTGCAGAGACTGGCCTTGAACTTGCCGTCCTTCCTGCCTCAGTCTCCCAAGTTACTGGGATTACAGGTGTGGCCACTGCACCCCAGCCTGTAGAGCCTCTCCCTGTGGTAACTAGTGTGGGTCAGAGCCCTGTGGAGTGAAAAGTGCTCATTTGGGCAGCTATCCCTGGACAAAGCAACGTAAGGGATAGGAGGCGTGACCGTCTGGAGGGGCACCAGACTGCCTGGAAAGCATCTGTCCAGCTGCCACCCCACTGACCCTCCCTATAAACATTTTTCAATAAACCTTGTTTCTCATCCCATCTCTGGGTGTCTCCCTGGTGTCTCAGCAACTATCCCACTGCCTTGCACAACTGCAGTGAATGTTACCCTGGTGAAGCCTCTTTAGGTGGGTCTGGAGACGCCAGAGGCTTGTTCTGAAACTGTTGTCCCATGAGACAGCCGAGTGAACCAACGGCACATGCTGCTATTCCACCAGCAAGAAAGGCCGCAGCCTGAATCTTTTTTTTTCCCCTTGAGTCTTTTATTTTGAGTTCTTACAAAAACAGGAACAACAAAACACAGAAGCCATAACCAGAGGAACAGGCTTGGGGTCAGCAGAGACCAAGTGCATGGGCCGAGCACACCCTTGGCCTCACTGGGTCTGCGCAGCCTGAATCTTTTTAAGCTGCTTGGCTTAGTGCTCTGGCCCTGCTGGGCCACTGCCTCCCTGAAGCCTACAGTAGGATGCTGGGTTGGTTTCGCCCTCGTGAAGCTAACCTGCAGGGTGGGTAGCTGCAGTCCCACTGGAGACCTAGAGGTTGTCTTGGTTGTCATTTCTAACTGCAGACCCTACTGGGCTTTTAAAATATTGTCTGCTTTTTTTGTGGTAATTCCTTCTTTGCTAACCAAGCTTCCCTGCTGCCGCCGGGTTGCTGAGGGATGAAGATCCTGGCAGAGGAATGGGCAGCCTGCTCTGTAAGAGCCACAGCCCCGCTGGCATGGTCCAGACCCATCCTGAGTGTACACATGCAGCTACGAGAAAATGTCCCTGAGATTTAGTTATTTCTGCCCATTTCAGTAAGAGAGAGGGGTCTGTTTTCCCCTGTAAACTTGGAGAATATTGCAGGGGTTTTTGTTAGGAGAAAAAAAAGCTCCCTTCTCATTCCCTTGAGCTGCCTGTTTCTGATATCTGTGCCTGTCTATAAAAGGAAATTTCAATGGGGTCAGTCCTGGCATCTGCGGCTGGTCCCCCGTCCGGCTCACCACACCACTTCCCTCTGCTGGAAGCTTATTTTCTAAAGCACACTTACCACCAGACTTTAGTGACCACCAATGTCAGCATCTATCAATGAAGCCTCGGGCCCTCAGAGCAGCCGCCTCAACTTCCAGTTGGGTGTTCACTTGGTTTGGAGTTGGTGGTGACTGGGGAGGTGTAAGGAAGCCGTGGGTTGGTGCTGGGCAGGCTGATTCTCAGGTGCCAGGCTGTGGTTCCCACAGGCCCACTGGGCATCAGAACCTCTACCGGCTCCAAGGAGTGGAAACTGCAAGGCACTGTGGAAAAATAAAGTGCTGGCCCTCCCTCTGCGGAAGACTGACACGCCAAATGCAGAGGCGTAGCTCAGTGGGATAGCACTTGCTGGCATGTGTGAGGCCCTGGGTTCCATCTGCAGCACAGACAAAACCCGAAACCCTTGTCCAGGGGTTTGCACCCCGTAAGCACTAGGGCTGGGCTTGAAACCCAGGCAGTTCCCCAGAGGTGGGCCCTCAAAGCCAGATGACACTGCCCAGGCTCAGGGGTATGGCTGAGGTCAAATGTCTGGCTCCAGGGGAAGAGGAATGGCTAAAAAGTGTCCCCGTCCACTTTCAGAAGGCTTCAATTGTCAGAGTGCTGTGGTTACAGGGAACCGACGCCTGCCTCCCAAGGCTTTGCGGTATGATACTTTATTTTTAAATGAAGGTCTGCAGGAAGTTGCAAAGATGGTACAGAGGACTCTGGGGTACCGTTCCCTGCTTGCCCCATAGTAATGACAGGACAGTGTCTGTCTGAGCTGAGAAGAGGGCAAGTTGGGCAGCCAGCCTTCTCCAAGCCAGTCTTCCCCCAGGAAGGGCTTCCTGCCTGACTCAGGGCGACTCTCACCCTGAACAGAGCCGAGGACCAGCTAGGCTGGGGGTTTTCTTCCCGCTGGGCTTAGTCCAGTATCTGCATATTTTCTGCTGGATGGGATCAAACCTGGGCCTTGGCCTTCAGAGCTGCTTCCACCTAATCCCCAAGTGGTGACATTTATTCATTCGGTCAGTCACCTACTGAATGCCAGGCACCATTCCCAGGAATTGAGGCCAGAAACCTTTCTCCTAATTGGGGCCTTCAGGGCTTCTCCTTGTTTTCTGAAGGTGGGAAGAAAAAGGTCTACGAAGCCCTGACTAGGATGGGTGTGAGCCAGGACTCCAGGCAAGGGTGATTAACTGCCTCGGTGGCATCAGGAAAAGACGTCACTGAGCATTCTGTTGTCCAAGCCTAGTGGGAGGCTGCCAAAGGGACTGGGCAGGGACAGCTGCTGGGGGAAGAAACGGCAAGGGCACTGGGGCCCTGCAGGTGTGGGGCAAGGGCGTAGCCCCAGGAGCTCTGGCAACAGCCTCGCAGACGAGAGCATTTCAATAGGAGGAGACCACCCTGCTAGTCAACTGCCAGTCACGGCCACGTCTCTCAAAGGACCCTGGCCACCCACGGGAAACACAAAGGCAAGTGTCTGCAACCTACTCCCCGTCATTTAAGAACCCTGTAGAATGTTCTGTGTTGATTAGAACAGAGCCTCCGCTCTGCCAGGATGAATGAGCTCAATTTTGCCCTGAGTGGGTGAGGTGACCTGTTGGGAGGGTGATTTAAGGAGGTTCATTTTCTGTCGCAGAATGCCTGCCAAGTGCCGCAAAAATTGGTCTCTGTAGAGCTGATGCCAGGCTGCTCTGAGGGTAATTAGCCCGTGGTTTCAGCTGCTTCCTCAGTCCTGTGTTGGGGACAGTAGCTGGTCATTCTGGAGCCGGAGGCTTGCCTGCCAGATGGCCATGGATGGGGCCAGCCATCCTGCTCCTCCCCACAAAGGCCAGTGGTGCTAGGTAGTTAGATGTGGCCTAGAAGAACAGAAGCTTAGATGCAGCCTTATTTTTGTCATTGAAAAATGGAGTGTCCCCATCATGAGCCTGCTCCTGCCCCTGATTTCAACCGTGGTGGTCTGACGCTGGCTTTGGAGAGCTGGGAGAGGCTTGGCATCTGCCAGAGTGGGGTCCAAGCTGAGGGAGGAAAGAGGAAAATGGGAGGTAAGGGTCCTTCTAAAGCAGCTCCTCTTCAGCTGGGCTGTAACTGAGTCCACTTCAAGGGAAGTACACTGGCAGGATTCATCAGGTGGCCCCTCAAGGTTGGGTGCCTGCTGTCCAGGGGACAGTCTAATCCAGCTGCTCATCTGGGCTTAAACCCAGAACCCAGGTCTGAAAGCAGAGTGTGTGTGGACTGCTGACTGGCCACCTCCCAGCCCTGTAGCATGTGGGCGACAGACGTGTGGCTTGGAAACCTCCCTCTGGGTCCCACCCTCCTGGCCCTGACAGCTGCTTCCCTTCTTGCCCAAGCTGTAGTAGGTGCAAGAACAGAGATCCTTTCAGACCTCCTCAGCTCAAGGTCGGAGGCTCACTGGGAGGAGGCATGAAGAGACACACAGTTCCTCTAGCTCCCCCCAATAGTCAATTCACATCTTATCCACGCGGGCATGCGTGACGCATAGGTTTTGACTCAGCCAAAGCCACATTGACTTGTACTGTTTTACTGTGACTGCTGGGGAGCCCCGAGTTAGCACTCTTCACCACTTTTTTCCCTACTGTAATCAGAGTGGATGGAGGGCTTGAAGGAGGCCCTGGAGCAGGACAGGCTGCCCCACTCCTCTCTCCTCCCCACTCCTGCTTTTGGAGACTACAGTCCTTGGAGCACCTGCTAAATTCTCTCACCTTCGGGGTCCAATTGGCTATGGACTGCCACATGGCTCCAGAGCAGGGCTGCTCCAGCCCGGGGGGCTGTCAGCACAGTGGGCCCCTTGGCTGATGCAGTGGGTATCAGTCTGGTGGGGTGTGTGGAAGGATGAACAGCCTACACAATCCCGGAACAATTCTACGCCACTCTGAATTCCTTATGAAATACTGTTTCAATAACTTTGCTGGAATTGCTTTTACTTCCATGTTCATGTTCTACAAACCAGCAGGAGCCTAGTCAGAGAAAAAATGGCCCAAACACTTGGAGTTGAGAGGCCTGGGTTGACCATAAGTCATGCAGCTGCTGCATTCAGGACGAGGCACAGTCAGTGAAGATGCCAAACTCAACCTCTCCCCTCTCTGCAAGCCCTGTCCAGCCCAGGGGTAGCCACCCAGGGAAAGCCACCCAATCTGTCCTGCCCTCTCAATAGTGCCAGTGCCCATGCCCGGGTTGGGGGACTCTGTGAGTCCTCTGCCTCCTGTGCCCTCTTTTTTGCATGCTTAGTGAGTGTCTGAGTGGAGACTGGCTTGCCAGATGTGTGTCTGCAGCTAGGAGCCCGTCTGGAGCAAGCTACCCCTGGCACTCACACTGGCCCCATTCCAACGATCCCATTTGGTTAGTCCTCAGGACTGATCAAGACCAGAACTCCAGGGCCAACTGGGGCCAGTGCCCAGCTGAGGCATCTTCTTTTCCAGGCTCAGATGCTTCCAAGAACTTTGGGTGAGTAGTCCAGCAGCCCAGGGACAGGTCTCAGGCTGACCCTGCATCCCTCAATTGCGGGGCAGCCGGGTCAAGCAGTCGTAGGCCCACTGTGTTGCTGAAGAACCTGAGTTCAGAAATATCCCGAGCATTTGTGGCCAGCTCCCCTCCTGGGGACGCTAGGATTTGAATCCGGGTCTGTGGCTCCGCTGGCTGCATCCTTAGGCTTTGCGACTTCTTCCTCCTTTCCCTTTGGGACAAACCTGGCGACCACAGAAATGTGGCATCAGTTTCCTTGCAAAACTGAGGGCACCACGCGGCCAGCGGCGCCAGAAAAGCAGTTCCTTGCAAAAGAGCCTCCAGCAGCGCGACGACCCTCCTGCTGAGTGCGGTGCCCCTGCCCCTGGTCCGGTCCTGCCCTGCTCCGCCCCCTCCACGCCCATCTGCGGCTCTCGGGACGCCCCCCACTCCGCCTCCATTTCCCCCAGTCTCCCAGCCCCTGCGTGTCCTGTTGCCCTCTCCGAGCTTCCCTGCCCGCGCCCCCAGACCCCGGCCC
>NW_025999895.1:3535448-3560942 GCF_001458135.2 Marmota marmota marmota | reverse complement strand
CCCCCCCGCTCGTCCCTCCTCCCAGATCCTGCCCGCAGAGCAGTCTGCCCCTCAGGGGGTCTCTCAGCCCCCTCCCTGTCACTCTCGTCCCCCTCAAACTTGTGGTGACAGTTGGGCTGTGGAGAGGAAGGGACTGACTCCTCAGGGACACGCCGGGGCAGCGGGGCCAGAGTTGGGAAGAGGAAGGGGGGTTGGCACTGTGCGACCCCACAAGGACCTCAGGTACCTTCCTCTGGAACCTGCCTTGGCTAGAGATGGGGTGGCACATCATGTGGGAGATTGCAGGTCACCCCAAGGCACGCATGGTCCTTCGGGTCGCTGGGTAATTTGGGACCTGTCCCTATTCAACCTCCAAGTCTTGGAAACTCAGATGGGAGGAAGCTGAGGCCTCCTCGCCAAGGAGGGAGAGCAGGGAGGCTTGCCCGCCCAGCCCCAGCAGCTGCCCCTGCTCTGTGGCTCCTCTGCCAGGTGACCCCCACGGCCTTCCTGGAGGGGAGGGGTGGGGCTGGGTTGGGATCGGGGCCAGTGTGGGAAGCCCGGGTGTGGGTTGCTGGGGTCTCTGGAAAGGCTATAGGTCTAACCCCAAGTGACCAGGAGTTGCTTTTGTAGATGACTGCGCCTGGGCCCTCCCAGCCCGGCCTCTCCACTCTGGGGCCAGCCTGGGGGTTTCCCCCGCAGGATGAGCCCTGGGTGGCTGGGGCCTTGGGAGGCTGTGAAGCGCGTGTGTATGAATGTGACAGCACGCATCAGTGTATGAATGTGAGTGTATATGTGAGTGTGAGTGTGAGCTTGTGTGAGCACATGCTAGTATGAGCAGGCACATGGGTATGAAGGCGTGTGAGTAGAGAGCTTGCATGCTGTTTGCCCACGCGTGTGGCTGAGCGAGCACTGTGTGTAGGGATGTGTGTGTGTGTGTGTGTGTGTGTGTGAGATGAGGAGAAAGGGCTGAGCGTGGTCATCCTCTTGACAATGGGTGTGTGTGCACACATACGTGCATTGTGTGGGTTGCATGTGTGTGAGTCAGCGCCCACAGGACCTGAGGAGTCTGGCCTTGTTTTTTTTTTAGTTGTAGTTGTACACAATATCTTTATTTATTTATTTTTATATGGTGTTGGGGATGGAACCCAGGGCCTCGCCCGTGCTAGGCAAGCGCTCTATGGCTGAGCCACAACTCCAGCCCCAAGTCTGGCCTTGTTATTGCAGCATCTCACAGGAACCTTGCACTGGGCAGTCTGGAGGGGAGCCTGTCCAGATTTTTTTTTTTTTTTTTTTTGGTACCAGGAATTCAACTCAGGTGCACTTAACCACTGAGCCACATCCCCAGCACTATTTTTTGTATTTTATTTAGAGACAGGGTCTCACTGACTTGCTTAGCGCCTTGCTTTTGCTGAGGCTGGCTTTCCTCCTGCTTCAGTCTCCCACTGGGATTACAGGCATGCACCACCGTGCCCCACTGGAGTATTAGAGATTTTAAACACACATCCATGCAGCTGTGACCTGTTCATTAAAAGAAATTAAATAAGGCTGGGGATATAGCTCAATTGGTAGAGTGCTTACCTAGCATGCATGAGGCCCTGGGTTCCATCTCCAGCACCACATTAAAATAATAATAATAAAATATATAAACCAAACAAGGTCTTGAACCTCTAATCCCATTTGAAGTCCCAGCCCCAAGTTCCAGGGGAGAGATTCCAATAGGGCCCCAGGGCCACAATTTGTCCACATGGCTCTGGGGGCTGCTGGGTGCCCATTGTCCCCAGCTCCTGCTTTGCACTTCGGCTTTCCAGGGCAGAACAGCTGCATACCCCTGATCGACCCCTTCAGCAGCAAGGGCCTGGATGTCTCCCCCTCAGTGCAGCACCTTCTCTGTGAGTCCGGGCAGTGCCATCTCTGCCATATCCCTGATTCTTTGGGCAGGGCTGGGACAGAAGCCACCCCACCCCAGCCCACCCCGAACTGCTTCCAATGGCTTGCTGTTACCAGGGGACTTTTCCATCCATAGCTCCTCTCTCTCCAGGTGGCTCCTTACATAGGCACAGCTCAGCCTGCTTGGCCTCCCTGTGCCCAGTTCCCTTTCAGTGGTAACTGCCCACCCCTAGTTGTCGGGGGAAGCAGGCGGCTGTGGCATGACTGGAGCTGGTGAAGCCCATGAGCTCCCCTTTTTGGACTCTCTGTTATCTTTCCAGATGGACAGTTGGTCAGCCTGGCACGCATCTCCCCCTGGTGGGTTAGCGGGCACATGTCTGCTGCCCCAGAGAGACCTGAGAGTAGGGGTGGGGAGGGTACTCAGGAGTCTTCCTCACCCTGGCCTCAGGAAGGCTGCACAGGACGACAGGTAACCACTGGGAAGGTCCTGTGGTTGCCATGGAGACAGGCATCAGCTCAACCCACCCCCACCCTGGCCCAAGCAGGTGAAGCAGCATATCACTGTCCTCTGGGCAGGCTGGCCTCCACCTTCCTGGGGGCAGGGTCCCTGTCTGCCTGCCCCTGAGCCTCCTCTCTCACAGCGCTGCACCGAGCTGTCATGGTGGTCCTTCCGTTGAGCCTGATCCTCATTGTGTGCGGCTGGGTCTGCGGCCTGCTCAGCTCCCTGGCCCGGAGTGTCCCTCTGCTGCTACTCACCGGCTGCTACTTCTTGCTGGGGGGTGAGTCCAGGGTTTCTGGGAGAGCCAGCTGGGACTGCAGATGCTGGGAGTGGGACTCTGCCTCCCTGCGCCCCTGCCCATCCTGTTCCCCTCTGGGCTACGTGGAGCCTGGGAACCCCCAGGCCACAGAAGTGCAGCAGAGTCTCTGGCTGGGACCTGTATGCAGGGCCGACCAGAGTGGAGCTGGGCCGCTGGAGCCTCCTCACAGTGACTCTAGGACCTGCTTCCCCAGGACAGGTGGTGCTGGGGCTGTGGGATGCCCCCAGCTGCTGTCCTCACACCCCACCTGTCCTGATGGGTGGAGTAGGGGAGGGGGCAGGGTTCTGACACAGGTGAGGCAAGGCCAGGCACCAGGTGGGGTGAGCTAGGGCATCAGGGTCCTTGGCATTGACCCCAATAGTAGTGCTGCAGCTGACAGGTGCTGGGCACTGGGCCCAGCACTCCCCCAGCACCCCCAATGCCACCTTAACAGCTAAGAGTCCTGAGGGTCTGAGAGGCCCCAGGACTCTCTAAGGTGAGAAGGAAAATGGTCCTAGGCCCCCTTCACTGTTTTTGGTGTTGTCTGCCCCAGCCACCAAACTCCCCTCCTGCTAGGCTGGTTGTCACTGAAGGTGGCTCCTTGGGGTCAGCCCTCAGTGGCCCCTGTCAGATGTATGTTGGGTCTGGTGTCTTAGGCTAGTTCTGCTGTCATGGTGACAAAGACCAGACCATACGGGGCTGGGGTCCCCTCCCGGGCAGGCCTGCTTCCCTCCCCAGGGGATGCTGGACTCTGGTAGACCTTTATCAGGAGCAGGTGGTGGGCCTCGCTTGGAGCTGAGGTTGGGGAATCATCAGCCTTGGTTTTGGCCACAGGACGGCAAGGTCTCCTTGACTTGAGAATAAAATTGGGAATAGTCAAAGTGTCAGCTGTGACCTTGACCAGGGTCAGAGTCTGCAAGGGTCCAAGATCCAATTTAGAGGACCTTGGGAACCCCAGAGAGGAGGAGTTGGCTTGGGACTGTACCCAGGAAGCCTGTGCTGACAAGAAACCTCTGCGCTGTGCCTGGAACAGGGCGCGGGTGCAGGCCAGGCTCTGGAGGCAGCTCCAGCCTCCCGGGACGGAGGGTGCGCCACTCCAAGGAAGGGGAGTCCAGAGGGGCAAGGGTTTGAGGCTGGATGGCTCCACGGACATCCCGCAGGCCCCCTTGCTCAGGGCACTCCAGACTCGCTGCAGGTCACTTCTGGGAGCCACCTGAGTCTTGGCGCCAGCTCCTAGCCTGCAGGGCAGAGGGTCAGCTATGGACAGCAGTGTTGGGGCTCTGAGACAGGAATGTCACACCATGGGGACCTCCCTGAGGCCAGCTCGCCCCCTGCTACCCCATTAGCGCTGTAAGAAGGGGAGGGCAAGGTGGTATCTGGGAGAGAGGGCCCTGCTGAGTGTCCATCAGTGCTGACCAGGAGAGGGGTGGGGTGGTGAGCTGCCTGCTGGGCTCCGTTGACAGGACCTGTGGACCAGGGGTCCCCTAGGGATACCCTGAGCAGCCACCCTGCCCCTTCTCTCTCCAGGTGCCCTGACCCTGGCGGGGGTCAGCGTCTATATCAGCTACTCGCACCTGGCCTTCGCGGAGACTGCCCGCCAGTACGGCCTGCAGCACATGCAGGGCGTCCACATCAGCTTCGGCTGGTCAGTGGCCCTGGCCTGGGGCTCCTGTGCCCTGGAGGCACTCAGTGGCACCCTCCTGTTGGCAGCCGCCCGAACCCTCAGCCTGAGCAGGCTCCCAGGTGCTCCCCACTCTGTGGCCATCTGAGCCGGGGGGCGGGGTGGGG
This sequence comes from Marmota marmota marmota, assembly GCF_001458135.2. NCBI lineage: Eukaryota > Metazoa > Chordata > Mammalia > Rodentia > Sciuridae > Marmota > Marmota marmota. The sequence goes on along the minus strand of NW_025999895.1, from coordinate 3,556,491 downwards.
GGCAGTGCTTGGCATCTCCTGGGAGTCCTGTTCTGCAGGCCTGGCTAGAGCCTGGCCTGGAACACCCTGGATGGCACACTGGGGAAGCCCTTGGCCAGTCATGCTGCTTTGCCCTTCAGATACAGATAGGATTTCCTCCTCTTAGAGACAAGGAAGTGTCTGGACAGAGGAGGCCAGGGCCCCAAGGCACATGGGTTCTGGGTGGTACAGTCGGGTGGGGGTACCTTGGGCTCCTGGGTTCTCTGGGGGTGTTCTTGTCTCTTGGGCTGTGGCTGGCCCTCCTCAGCTACCCACATTCCTAATGACCTGTCTCAATGAGGGGTGGCTTCAGAGTGCACAGGTGTGTGTTAAATATGAGTACCCCCTGTTCCCTGGCCCTCACAGCCCTGTGCAGTGGTCACCTTTCACCCTGTGTTGCTGGGGGAGACCAAGGCCCAGACCACTCAGGAGCCAAGGGCAGGACCCAATGTTCTAGTAGGTTGGTGGGACCCCAGGCCTCTGTTCTGTCCCCATCCTCCAGAGCAGAGTTGTTAGGGAGGAGAGCAAGGACAGGGCGGAGATCCCTTTAGTTTGTAGGCAGACTGGCTCCCACCCCATGTGCCCTGCCCCTCCCTTGTCTTCCCACCAGGTGGGTGACTCTGCACGCACCCAGGTGGGGCATATGCTGCAGGCCATGGCTCCTGCTGGCTCTGACCCTTCCCTTCTGCAGCAACTTGGGGATGCTTGTAACTGCCAAGGGCCCTGGGGCAGCTTGACTGACAGATGTGGAGGTCCCAGAAGGGCAGGGTGGGGATGGGGAACTCTGTGCCATGGTGGGGGCATCTCCACCATGGGGTGCGATGTGGTGGGGTGAGCTGGAGCCGTGCCTAGCCCGCCCTGTGAGTGACCTGGATGAAGGGGCTCCTCAGCCAGAAGAGCTGGGGCTGCCAGGTGGCAGGGGCCAGGCCTGGAGTTTGGGCTGCAGACTTGTTGAGCAATCGGTAGAGGCTTAGTGGGGTGGGGCCTGCTCATAGGCCCAGGCTGGTCCAAGGACGAGATGTGAGGACAGGGCCATCCTGCCCCCCCTGAGTCATCTTGGGCCACAGGGAGGGGCAGGCATGTTTTTATGTAGGTGGACAGCTGGGCAGATGCAGGAAAAGGGGCCCCAGGGAAGGTCCTGGAAGCCCCATTTCCTGTGCAGGGCCTTCCTGAGCTTTGGGCCATGTGAGAGGAAAGATGACACCTTTAGAGCTTTGACCTCCTCCCCTGTTTGTCCTTATTGCTCCTGAGGACATGGAGCTGGCACAGATTTGGCAGGGCCCACCGAGACAAAGAGCTGGGCAGTCGAGTGGGGCTTCTCTTCCTACCGTGTTTGAACATTGGCCACTCCCTGTGGGAACACTGTGCCCATCTGTCCTTGAATAAACCAGCTTGTGCTCTGTGCAGACGGAGCTCTGTGTTTTTTTTCTTAGAATTTTTCAAAATAGGCCCTATTTGTCCTTGCCTCACAGACGCTGTGAAGGTGAACAAGCACTGTTAGCAGTGGTGTGTGCATGTCTGTCCATCCAACGATGTCCTGTGTGTCTGCTTGCACAGTTGTCAAACTGTCCAGCCAGAGTCCTGTGTGCACATACGTGTGCATGTGTGTGCACATCCAGCCATGTCTCCTGCAGACCAGGGCCTCCTCCTCCCCAGGTCGGCTTGGGCTGGAAGGAGCTGGGCCTGCAGCTGGGTCTGGGCAGCTCCCTTACTCAGCAGGAAAGGTTTCTCAGCCCGTGTTTGCTGGGGAGCTCAGGGTGTGAGTTCAGCCTCAGGCTCCTCTGGTTGCAGACAGGCTTGGGCTCTGGGGCTAGGACTCTAGGAATACCCCCACAGGTGGCTGCAGGGACACCAGATTTGCTTAAGGATGTGCATGTGGCCTGCAGAGTGTGTGGGTGGGCATGGGGCTTAGCCAGGACACTTGAGCCCTCCACTCTGGAGGGCCAGTCTCTGTGGTGATTGGGTTGCACTGTTTCATAGTTCAGTGGCCAAGGTGAGAAGGCAGGTAAATGCCACTAGGGAAGGTTCAGTGGTGCTTCAGGGCTGCTGAGGACAGGTAACCAATGACAGTCACAATGCACGTGACTCGGGGCAAGAAGCCGAGGAGGGCAGGAGAGCACACCTCAGTTCCCACAGCCCCGTGCCAGGCCTGACGAGGAAGCCCCCTGGAGCTCCCCCTCCTCACACCCAGTGAAGCCGCACCCCAGCGATGGTCCAGCTCTGCTTCCTTCCTGAGACACATTCGTCCACTCCATCTTGTAGCTGGCTCTGTTGCCACTTATGCCCTGACCAGGGCCTGAGCTGGGAGTCTAGAGGCTGCCCTGAGCTCAGACCCACAGGTGTAAGAGCAGCCTCATAGTGGTGCCAGGGACCCTGGTGTGCCCCAGCCACACTGAGTCAGGGCTGACGGTGTCACGTGTGAAGTCACAGTGCACTGCAGCTCCTGCCTCTGTGCTAGCCAGCTTTACATCATTGCCTCACATACTCGACAAGAACAACTTAGAGGAGGAAACGTTTATTTTGGCCAGTTTCAGAGGTTCCGTCCGTGGTCAGCTGACTCCATGGCTCTGGGCCCGAGATGAACAGAGCAGAATGGCAGCAACTGGGGGAGACTGCTCCACTCTTGGCAGCCAACAAGCAGAGGGAGGGAAGGGGCTGCAGGGAGGATGCACCCTTCCAGGGCATGCCCCAGTGAGCCACCTCCTCCAGCTGCCCCATCTGCCTGACAGGTCACGGCTCTCATAATCTAGTCACTTTACCTCTGAATGATCCTGCACTAACCCAGGAGGTCTTGGGTGGCACCTCATATCCAAACCATAACACTCCATCTCTTAGTTGCTGCTGGTGGTGGTGTTGGGGGGGGGGGCAGCTGTTGTGTTGGGAGGGTGCTCCAGTAGTCCTGAGCAGATGCCACTCACACAGGAACCCAGGACTCCACCAAAGCCAGCTGCAATATGCCAGCCGCGTGGGTGAGCCACCAGGGAAGCAGATTTGTCAGATAGTGTGGTCCAGGTGATGTCCCACCTGCAGCCTCAGGAGAACATCCAAGACAGGACCCCTTGGCTCAGCTACTTCCTGATTCCTAACCCACAGAAACGGAGAAGTAGTGAATTATTGTTACAGAAGGGGCTTCTGAGTTTGGGGGGATTTGTTGCACAGCAATGGCGAGCTGACACTCATCCCAGAGCAGGGCAGACGTGCGCCGCAGGCTGGGTGCTGGCTTTCTGTGATTCTCTGAGTTGCTTGTTCCTCAAGCACCAACGAGCCGTTCTGGGCCCTGGAGAGCCCCGGATGCTGGGTCTCCAGACTGCAGATTTGGATCTGTCTGAGGGGTGGCGGGGACGAGGGACAGTCCTCCGCCACAGCCTCTGCTCTTCTCCCATTGCACACGCTCGCTGCAGTCTAAGATGTCCACCATGCTGCTGTCTCCGGCATGTGGGTCTTCGGCCACCTCCTGAGCACTGTGCCTATGTGTCTGGCAGCTTCCTAGCCACCTCCACTTGGGGTCTTGATTGAGCACTACTATTTTTTTTCTGTGTAAAATGGGTTTATTCATTAGAGATAAGTAAAGGGGGGGACCACAGAAACCTAGGACTTATTACAGCCTGTCCCTCACCAGGGATCAAGGAGGATGGGGTTTCATCTGCACTTACTCCACTCGCATCTCAGCTGAGGGACTTGAGAGAGGAGCCCGTACTGGGGTGACATGGGCTACAGTTCCAGAGGCCATCCTGTTTCTGGAGTGGACGGAAGCCTAGCACCAGCTACTCTGGGTGGCAAGTCCTTATCTCCTGGTGTTGCGTTCTCAGTACATCCTCAAGTTGTTCTTGACAACTTGACGGATATCTTTGTCCTCATAAACTCTTGGGTGCAGCACTTTCTAAATGAACCACCCAAGGACGATCCTTCAGAGCAATAAGCAACACACTGTGTAGTCGACGCTTCAATCTCATAGCCCAGGGTCTATTTTCTGGGGCATTTTCCCACAAAGAACCTGCAAAGAACACCAGTCCTAAAAACACCCCTACACTGAATTTCTGGCACCTTTATCTTGAACTTTCTAGCCCTCAGAATTTTAAGGAATAAATTTATGTTTATAAGCCACCAGTTTATGGCATTTTGTTATAGCAGCCTGAATGGATTAAGACAACTTTAAAATAAAAGTATTGACTCTAGGGAAGGGATCATTTGAAGGTGGTTTTGAGAAACCCACCCCACTGTTTTTCTCTGTGAAAACATTCCCTAGAGAATGGCCTTCCAGGTCACTATTTCCATTTCAACATGGTGCTAGAATTTGGTGACCAGTTAATTTTTTTTTTCTTTAAATATATAATTTTGAAAAGGCTGTCCAAATTATTAAGCAGGTAGATCACATTTGGTACCTATTTCATACCTTTTTTTGGTGGTAGACTATTAAAAATAAACCATAACATAATTTACAAAAAAAAATTCACTTTGCGATCAGCTGGTAAGCTGTATGTTTGGCATCTGAACAGCAAACTGGCACTCTGAAGCCAACATCACTACTTTATCTTTCCAAAGCCAGTCTCCTCCTGGGTTCCTACTAAGAGGAATGTTACAGTTTGGATCTGAGGTGTCCCCCAAAGATCCAGGTAGTAAAAGCTTCTGTTACAATGAGCTGTCTTGCCATAGGTCCAGATGGTCAGGAACTAGAACTGCAAAACTGAGCGCCAAAATAAACCTCTTCCCTTATAAGTTGATGACCTCAGGTAACTGTTAGTGATGGAAAGCCAACCACAGATCTCCCTTCTCTCAACACACAGACTCATGCACACACACAGAGATCCCAGAATGAAGCATGCACAAATATTAGTGGTAGTCATTCTTGGTTATAACACAAGCAATTTAAATTTTATCCTTCTTATATTGTCAAAAACTCTCTGTGCTTCCCCCTCTCGTTCTTGGTCAGTTTTACCAGGGTTTTCGATTTGATTACTCTTCACAGAATGACTTTTGGGTCTGTTTATGCAGATATATTTTTTCTTGTTCCTTCTCTTCCATGCATCTCTCTTGAGCTATGTCTTATCTGCTATCCAACCTATCCACTGACTTCTTTTTTTTTTTTTTTTCAGGGAGTGAACCCAGGGATGCTTAACCACTGACCCACATCCCCAGCCCTTTTTATCTTCTTCTTCTTATTTTTTTATTTTGAGACAGGTCTCGCTAAGTTGCCGAGGCTGGCCTCAAACTTGCAATCTTCCTGCCTGAGCCTCCCATGTTGCTGGGATTCCAGGCCTGCGCCATCATGCCCGGCTGAGTTAATTTATTATATTTTTCAGTTTTAGAATTTCCATGTAGTCCTATGATTTCAAGTTGTCTGTCAAACTTTATGCTTTTGCCTTTGATTTCTTAAATATTTTATTTTAAATCCTGTGTATAACAAGTCCATTATTATGATCCTGTGTCTGTTTCTTTTGTCTGTGTTTTTCTCTTGATTTTCAGTCACATCTTGTCCCATCCCTTGCCTGGTTGTCTCTGAGTGGGGACATCACATATGCATAACTGAGAAAACCGTAGGCTCCGGGCGGAGTCATCTTCCCCCAGAGACTGGCCTGTACTTCTCTGCCAGAGGCTCGGGGCACTTCCACGCCCCACTTCAATCCCAGCCGGGGCCCAGGGCCCCATCCTCAGGGCCCCAACTGCCTCAGCACAAACTCCCACTTCCTCAGTGCCAGCTCAGTGTCCTGGGTGGAGACGTCACGGTGCCACACGGCACGCACAGACTGCTCTGTCCAGGGAAACAGCAGCACGCGCACAGCATGGCCTGTCTGGGCCACCTCGTCGGGGCTCACAGCCTGCAGGCGCTGGCACAGGTCCGCAGCGGGCAGCCCGACCACCTTCACCAGCACCATGTTGGTCTCCACAGCAGCAGGATTCACAGAGCAGTGGGGCGATGCCAAGGCCTGGAGTCCTGTGCCAGGTCCTACAGTGAGTAAAGCCCAACCCCAGGACCCCGCCACAGCCCTACCACCCAGAATTGTCAGCTGGGGAAGGCAGAGGGGCAAGCAGCTGCCACAGAAGAGCACCAGTCCTGACATGGCCTTCGGGATCACAGGGACCTGTTTACTCATGTGACCTTAGATCAGTTGGCCTCTCTGGGCCTGTTTCCTTATTGCTGAAATGGGTCACCATGAGGACTCAGTTAATGGAGGAAAGACCCGAGTTAGAGGCCACCCTTTGATTCTGCAGAGAACCATGATCCCGTCTCCACCAAGCACTTCCTAGCTTCGCTGCGTGGAGCAGGGCTGGTGAGGCGAGTTGGCCTGGGTCCCACCCTAGAGACTCAGTGGCAAAATCAGTATCCTGGAGGCTAGGAGGGTGCAGACCTGCTGGGGGCTTGGGCCTGCTGCAGGAGATCCCCCCACAGGTTGGAAGGAGTCGAAGGGGGGCACCAAGCACCTCTGGCAAACCTCCGCGCGTTCTCGTGGTCCCTCGACAGCTCTTCCTCCGCCTCAGCCAGTCCCACAAGGGCGGCTGCGGCGAGCACCCCGGCTTGGCGCATGCCCCCACCCAGGGCTTTACGGAGTCGCCACGCTTCTTGGATGAAGTCCTTGGGCCCCCCGACCAGGGCCCCCACTGGTGCACCCAGACCCTGTGGGAAGAGAGAAGCCTCCTACTGACCCATCGGCAGCATCTGGAGTCCAGGACAGCTGCCAGGTCAGGAGCTCAGGGAAACTCAGCTCCTTCTGCAAGGCACTCCCACCCCATCTGTCTGGAGGACCAGCCCAGGGGCTTCCCCACCTTGGAGAGACAGAAGGACACAGAGTCACAATGCTCCACAATGCGGGCGGGGGGGACACGCAGAGCCACAGCTGCATTCATCAGTCGAGCTCCATCCAGGTGGACACGGGCCCCATGGGACTGGGCCAAGAGGTGTACCTGGGTGAAGTGCAGGCAGAGGTTAATGGGACAGGTGATAGGGCAGGTCTCTAGGAGGCCCCTGGGTATGGCTCTTGAAGAATTGAGGGGTCTGGAGCCACCTGAGTGGTTCTGCTGTGCTGCCTGAGCCTCAGTGGTGCTTTAACTTGAGTGGTTTCGGTGCCCAGGATGGAACCCAGGGCCGTGGGTGTGCCAGCTTCCTGCAGTACTGGGGACTGAACCCACTCAACTCTTCTTTATGGAGCACTTGCCAAGGGCCAAGGACATAACGTCTCATTTTGTTTAAGCTGCATGACAGCAGCAGGAGGCCCCAAGGAGTGCAGGACATAGAGGTAGGTGGCGTGCCCACACAGTCACTTGGGGAGCAGAACTCAGCTGTGGCAGCCTCCTGGCCCCCTTGCTACTGCTAAGGACCAGGGGAAGTTGGAGGCGCACCCAACAACTGCTCACTCCACAGCCTCACCAGGAGCATGTTCCCGGGCCAGGGCAGCTGTCCTCAATGCTGCTTTGGAACTTGGCTCTCAGCAGAGTGTGTGTGTGTGTGTGCACATATGTTGATGCCTACATGTGCACACAAGTGACATCTTTGTTCCTAGGCAAGTGCAGGGACTAGGGCCCCTAAACTGGACAGTAATCCCCTTTGTATCTTTAGCCTAGGGCCGACACATGTTCCCCCATGATAGCCTGCCCACTAACACACTAACAGGTACCTGTGACATGTCAGATAGGGGTTCAAAACACACAGGAAGCCAGGAGCAGGCTGGTAGTGGGGGCAGTGGCGGGGCAGAGCTTACCTGGCGGAGGTAGTCGATAGGGAGGACCCGGCCCCCTGAGCTGCTATGTGTGTTCTCTAGGCATACAAGCTCACAGACTGGGTGATATGGGTTCCCAAGGCCCCGAGTGATCACCCTCTCCAGCTCATCCAGGTCCAGGGTCCCATGGGGCAGGTCTGGGAGCAAGTGAGAGTGCACCCCAGCAATCTGCAGGTGAGGAAAGGGGTGAAGGATCAGGCAGGTCCAGGGGTCCAGCTGTACCTCCTGGTGGATGGGAGGGGTCCTCTGGAATAGGGAGCCAGACCCCAATCTTGTGCCTGCTCCTTCCCATCTCGGGGTTTCAAGGACTTTCCCTTGCTCTGTGCATCCAGACACAGCATCCCAAGTGAGGAGGGTGTAGGCCCCTGGCCCGTTTTCATTTGAGATGTTTCCCTGTTTCCTCTGGCTCCTTCCTGGAGTGCCAGTGTTCCAAGTGCTCACTAGGGGGCAGCAGGGCACCAAGCACCAGGCAGGCAGCCGCTTCTGCCCCCACCTGCAAAGCTGAGACTTGGTTCTCCCTCCCACCTTCCCGCCAGCTTCTGTCAGGCTCTCCCCTTTCTCTGCAGGTTCCAGCCAGGTGCCTAGGAAGCAGCACCTAGGCCACCTGTACTGGCTAGAGGATGTCCGGGCCCCAGGGGAGTGGTGCCTGGTCCTTACCTGAGCCACCCCGCCCTGCTCATAGACGTGGAGGTGGCACTCCTGCCCAAGGAGGAGCTGGGAGCCCCGGCGCCGGCAGTGACCCATCACTGAGACAAACAGAAGGAGGGTACGACTTGGCTCTGAGTCCTAGGGTGCCCATGTGCTTCATCTGGGCTGAGCCCCAGGGCCACAGCATATGCCAATTAGGAAACAGCACCCCTTTGAGACACCTTACTGCCACGTGCGGGATAAACAGCTTGGGGATGGGATGCTGTGAATGCCGGGCCACACATCCATGACCCCACCTGCAGAACCTCTCCTGCAGGGAGAAGCTGGCCACTCTGTTGTTCCTTGGAGCCTGGCAGCTCAGGGCACTAGCAGCCACCAGGCCCTGTCAGCAAACTGAGGGCACATGCACACAGTGAACCGGGAGGGGTGCTTACTAGGTGAGGCAAGTGGAGGGGTACCACAGGACAGCCTAAGGGGTGAGGATGGTGTGGTTACAGGAACTGTGGGGCCAGAGCACCCTGGGATGAGAAGCAGAGGAGGAACAGGGATCAGCCCACCTCAGTCTCTTCTGCTCCCCTCCTCCGCCAGGACACCCCAATGTTGCACCCAGCAAAAATCCAAGAAAGTTGTTCATGAACGTCACAGCCCTGGATACAGAGGGGCAGTGGGTACATGGAGGACCTGGGAGTCAGACTCACCACAGATGAGGTTGGCCATGGTATTGGTGGGCACGAACAGAGTCTGCTCCACCCCCAGCAGCTGGGCGGCCCTTTCCTGCAGCTCTGAGGAGGAAGGGGAGGGTGGGGCAAGGAAAACTATCAACAATTACCACCGAGCAGTTGGGCTGGCTGCACAGGCACAGTTCAAAGTACTTTTGTTCAGATGTGAGCCCCTTTGCCCGAGGCCAAGGTGAGTGGCCAAGTGGGCGTGGCTGGAGCTCCAGTCTACCAGCTGCACAGTCTGTGGCCTGGGTAACCACACAGCTGGGTCTGGAGGCTCCTCAGTCAACCCACTGCACCTCACCTCCTCCTCAGCCATGGTTCCCCCCACCAGGCCACTGAAACTCTCTTGTGGTTTGAACCCTGTGTTCCACCCCAACCTCACACCTGTCTTGCTTCCTTTCCCATCAGTTCCAGCAGGTGAGGCCCTGTGGTTTCTCTGCTGACTTCCTCTACCCCTAGGCGGGGAGCCTCTAGGGAGCTGGAGGGGGAACAAAGGGTACAGCTGGAGGACAAGTGGGGCTCCTGCTCTAAAGCCCATGCTGGTTCTCTGACTGTGGCATCAGGTCCAAAGGCCCTTGGCATGACATTCAAGGCCTCTGCCCCATTGCAAAAAAAAAAAGTGTGCATGTGCTTCTGAAGCCCAGTGCCTGGGAGTCAGAATTCCCTTCCCTGCCTGGGGCACAGGTGCCATCCTTAAGAAGCACCTCTGGAAAGTCCCCCTTCCCTGTGAACCATGCACTTGCCCCTAACCCCTGGCTCCCAAGGAACGCTTCACAGACTGCTGTCAACACAGCACCTCCCTGGCTCTGATGTGGTGACTGGTTTACACAGCAGGCTGCCTGCTGAGCAGTGCCTCACATCTTTGAAACTCCTGGTAACAGCAGGTGTCTGCCCGATGCATGACCAGTCCCAATTACCCAGTGACCCTACACACAAGCCCTGGGAGTTTAACTGGTGACTAGTTCCTGGCCCAGTGAAGGGCTGTACTCAGCCCAGCAGAACCAATGCAGTGGTTCACTATAAAACAAATCTCAGCTCAGGGTGGGTTGTGGGTCCCTATATCCTTAAACCACCCTTTGGATTATTAGATCCCAATCCTAGGGAGGTGTAGCCTATGGAAAACCCCCCTTTCCAGATTGGTTTTGCTTGTCCTCATGGAGGCAGCAGAGGGTGCAGGAGAGTGGTTATGGATTTTAGAGTCAGAAGAACTATATTCAAGCCAGGCATGGTGGCACACACCTGTAATCCTAGCGACTTGGGAGGCTGAGGCAGGAGGATTGCAAGTTTGAGGCCAGCCTGGGCAACTTAGACCTATCTTAAAATAAGAAATAAAAAGGGCTGGGGACATAGCTCAGTGGCAAAGATCCCGGGGGTTCAATCCCCAGTACTGCAAACAAAAAAAAAGAAAAAAGAAGAAGAAGAAGAAGAAAAGAAAAAGAACTGGATTCAAACCCTGGTCCTACCATTGACTAGAGATGGCAGCTGGGTGTCAATGCACTGTGCAAACAAGTCACTGTGTTATCCTATTAAAATGCAGATTCTAGTTTAGCAGGCCCAGTGTGGGACCTGCATTTCCAACGGGCCGGGGGATGGGCCAACAAGCTCTCAGAGCGCGCAATGCTCGGCCTGAATGTCAGCTGAGCGCCCAGTCCTGGCCGCCCTCCCCGCCAAGCACCATGGACAGCGCCCTGGGGTCATCCAGAGACGACCCCCCGCCGCGGGCCTGCGTGCCCGGCTCACCGCGGACGGTGGGGTCCTCGCCGTAGTCGTCGTCCCCCACGACCGCCTCGGCCATGGCGCGCCTCATGGCCGGCCCGGGCCTGGTCACCGTGTCGCTGCGCAGGTCCACCACGTGGGCTGGGACCCCGGCCCGGCTTCCCAACCATCGTGCGCAGGGCGCCCCGAGCCTCAGGGCCGCGGCCCGGGCCAGTCCGGAGAGCATGGAGGGGGCAGCGCCCGTCTCCCAGCCCGGCGGGAGTGGCTGCCCTCTCTCTTCCCGGGGAGGCCGTCTAGAAGAAGCGGGCCGGCTAGCTCGGCGTCCAGACTGCGGCGGCTGGCTGACCCTGGCCGGACAGGCCGCTGGGCACGCTGGGAGTTGTAGTCCACGCGGCGAGCCCGGGAGGGCCCCGTTGCATGCCGGGAATTGTGGTTCGCCGCCCGTCGCCGAGGAGACCAAAGGAATGGGGCTGCTCCTGTGGCTGTCGCAGTGGGCCTGCACCGCTCCAGACACTAGGAATTTAACTCAGTCAAACCTCCCAACAGCTCTGGGAAACACTTGTCCCCGTTTAACAGATGTGGACACTGAGACTCCAGAGGCTAACGAACATTTCTAAAGTCACTTAGGTCAATTGCTGGGATCCAGGGATCACCTGTCTTCAGAGGACAGCTCTGCAGCATAGTGTTACGTTGCCCCTAAATAGAAGCCTCATAGGCTGGGGACATAGCTCAGTTGGTAGAGTACTTGCCTCATATGCACAAGGCCCTAGGTTCAATCCCCAGCACCACACACCCACACAAATAGCTTCTTATTGTTTACTGTTTTCCATATAGATTTACTGAGCGCCTACTGTGTGCCAAGTACATCTAGGTAGGTGCCAAGCAGGGAACACAAGGGTGGTACTGGGTCCAGGCATACAACCTCACCAGGCATAATGGGTGATTGCCAATGCAATGTCTAGGAAAAAACCCTCTTCCACACACCCCTGCCCTGGGGGACAGGTGCCTCCACAGAGGCAGGGTAGTGCTGAAGGATACCAGTGGCTGTCTGACCGTGTGTGAAGATCAAATCCTTCACTCAGGTCTGGCGTGCAGCTCAGAAGTAGAGCACTTGCCTAGTACACGTGAGCACTGCCACGAACAAATATCTAGAAACCAACTCGACTGCCAGCTGTGGGACCTTGAACAAGTCATGCTTCCCTTTTCTCAACTGAGAAATGGGCTGCTGTGGGTATCAGTGACTGTGTATGTCTAGCCATGGCCCTTGTGCCTGGCTCATGGGAAGCTTTATGTCAGGAGTATTCATTCTAGTGTTGTTGTGGACTCTGAGACTGTCATTATTGATAATGCTCATGGTCTAGAAGCCCAAGGCTCTGGGGCTAGGTGCTGCTGTTGGGGGGTGCACCCTGACTCAGCTCAGACCATGGGTGACCTTCCCTCACAGGGAGGACAGGGCCCGGCCCCACTCAGCAGCTCCCCTTCCTAGGGCACAGGCCTCGGGTGTTGTCTGTCTCCAATGGGAGAAAGTCCGTCTGACAGGAGCCCCAGCTGAGCAGAGGCCACACCAGCTGGGTAGCCCCCTCTGCCCCCAGGGTGAAGAGCAGGCTCATCTGTCAGCCGCCCACCAGGCCTCCTCCAAGCCAGGTCTAGAGACTTAAGGAGAACAGACACAGCCTGCCCTGCTCAGGCACCTGGGGTGGAGGAGTGCCAGGAGGGAGCAGCTGGGGGGACCTAGTCTTGGCCCTAGAGCAGGCCTCCTGGAGGGAGCAGCGACTTGGTCCAGTGTGAAGACAGAGCAGGGCATTCACCAGGAGAAGGAGGAGGGAGTTCTTTGGGCAGGGAACAGCATGGGCAAAGCCTTGGACAGGCTGGTGCTGGCGAGCCCAAGGCCCCAGAGCGGCTGGAGAAGTGAGAGGGATGGGAGATGGAGCCCAAACCCTACCTCCAGGTTGAGACCAACTCTCAGGGCTCAGGCCTGGCAGGGCCATCCTGAAAGGGTGGGATGGCAAGTACCTGTTGGTCTGGGACCCCAAGGACCCCTATAGAAGGAAAGGGATCACTGCCCTCCCGAGAGCAGGAGTCCCCCTGGTATGACCTGCACTCTCCACAAATTCGGCCCTTAGAAAACAAGGTCCTTATCTCATTGTCTGGCCCAGCCCTTCTGCTGGGAAGTAGGGGTGGGGAGCAGGGGCCTCTGTGGGAAGGAAGGGAGGTGGATGGGCTGGAGCAGCCATGCCGCTCTCAGGGGAGCCGGGAGACAAAAGAGTGGGTCCCAGGCATCTCCTAGCCACGGCCCAACCACAGAGTGGCCTCCTGTTTGAAGGTCCTTCCCTGTTTGCAGAACCTTCTGGCTGGCAGTCTCCCTGCTTGCAGGCTTGGGAAAGGGACAGGGCAAGGAGGGCAGAGTAACCCTTCCCTGGGGCTAGTGGGGAAAGAACAGCTTCCATCTGCCAGGTCCTCCTGGTCCCCAGTGGGGCCTACAGTGTGAAAGGAGCAGCAAGGGTGGACTGTCGTGGGGGAAGGCAGGGGCCTGTGGCTTCCGTGAGGCCTACTGGGGAGGGCTTCCCAGGCTTTCCCCAGGAGGCCATCTGGGCTCGTGTGTGTGTGTGTGTGTGTGTGTGTGTGTGTGTGTGTGTGTGTCCCTGGCTGCACCTGAGATCTGAGTCAGGTTCTGGTGGCACCTGGGGACAGTCTCAGCTCCCAGGCTGGCGTGAGAAGGCTCCACAGAGCCAGTCTTCTTGTCCTCTTGCTTTGGCTCTGTGCTGACCCCTTCCCCTGTCTCTGTAACTCTGTCCTGTCTTCAGTTCTCAGCAGGAGAATTCCCACCACCAGAGGTCGAGGTGTCACCTCCTGCCCCCATGCACCAGCTGTCCCCTTCTCTCCCCACAGCCAGTGCTTGGCCAGGCCTCCTTGGGCTCTTGCTGGCCCAGCAGGTTCCTGGCCTCAGGGACTGGCCCTGCAGCCCAGCCCACTCCTGCCACTGTTTCTACCCCTTGAAGTTCCATGGCTGTCCCCGGGCCCTGGCCTGTGACATTTCTGTTCCACAGGTCTGCTAGAACTTTCCCCCACACATGGGTCTCTGTACCTGCATTCCTTCTACCCAGAAACCCCTTCTCAGGCTTCAGGTCTCTGAGAGGCCTCTTCTTCCAGGAAGCTCCTGGCCCCAGCCCAGCAGGGGAGGGAGGTGGCCCACCTGGGGAGGCCTGCCGCTCCTTTGATTCCCACTGCTGCGGACACAGTTGTTGTGGGTTTCCTCGGTGAGCTCATGCTCCAGGCACACAGGGGCCCAGGGCTTCCATCCTTGAACACAGGGCCTGGCTCCAGGATGTGGTAACCAGCAGCTGAGTGGTTGACAAGGGAGGGACACAGCGTCTGACATCCCTGACCCTGGGGGCCCTGCAGCATGAGTGGAGAACTGGTGCAGGCCCTGCTTTGGAGGAAGGTTGGGGACCTTGCGGTTGCTCCCTCGCTGGCCGTCTCGACCTGTTCGTCAGTCCCAGGGCTGGGGGAGACGTCCGGGGCTCAAGGAGCCTCAAGATGGGAGTCCCGGGTGGGCTGCTTCCACAGCCCCCTCGGGTATGGGCACCTGCACAGGCGGCCCTGGCTCTGGGGTATGGGCACACGCAGGCACACGCGCGAGCGCGTACACACACACACACACTCACACACACACACACACACACACACTCTCCCAGGCTGAGTTCAGTGTGCATATTCCTGTAAGGCTGCTGGCAGGAAGTGAGCGGCAGGAGGCTGCTGCTGGGAACGGGGCTGGCCCTGTGGAGATAAGGAGGCAGCAGATGGAGCCGGAGATAGCGGGTCCTGGTAAACAGGGCCAGGGAAATGTCCTTTCCATCCCATCCCCTTGGCTCTGAGCCCTCTATAGGGTGCTGGCCTGCACCCAGACCTGATAGCCTGTGAGTCTGGGGACACTGTCTGTACCACTAGCATCACTTCCAGCCTGGGAGGCTGGCAGGAGGGCAGGGCACTGGGCCTGGGGGCATGGCTGGGCATGGCGGTGGCATGTGCTGGTGCATGTGGGGGCCACCCCATGTCAAGGCCATCTGTGCTTTTGGAGGGTGGGAGGGGAAAGGACTGGAGCTCCCCAAGCCCCTGCAGCTCCCCGCTGGTCAGGGAAGACTGACAGCAGGTCAGAGCGTCTGCCTTGCACCACCTGAGGAAGTCCACAGAGAGGTGCTCTAAAGGTGGGGGCACCTCAGGGGGCGAGCAGCCGGGCACAGAGCAGGCAGACTACAGACTGGTCATCGCGGGCTTCTGCTCGTGGAGCTGGGGAGCCCCTGCCCCGCCAAGGATGATGACCCCCACCCCATCTGCTGGCGGCAGTGAACTCCAGGCACTGGGCCGGGGAGAGCGCCAGATCCCAGAGTTCTGCACAAACACACTTGTTATTCTTTCTAAATTATGAGATGCAGCACTCCTACAGAAAAGGGCAGGAAGCATTTTTGTACGGTGTTACAAATAAATATAAATATCAGATGAGCTCCTACACGGTGGCCACTCATATCAAGATTAGACCAGGGCCGGGGTTCCAGAAACTTCCTTCCCATCCAATCCTCCCTCTGCCAGAGTAGCTGCTTGCTCTGATGGACATTCCCTGCCTTTCGTATGGCTCTGCCCCCTGTCTGCATCCCCTCGTGTGTGTGGAGTGTGGCTGGCTTTGAACTCTCTGGGAGCGTGGATTCTTTTAGGTCTGGCTTCTCTGAGTAGACACTACTTCCCCAAGAGCCATCTGTCAGGGCTGAAGTTCCTGCTTTGCCACCACCTGTACCTTTCCACTGTTGTTTGTGACACTCTATTTCTCCATTCTCTGGGCTGTGTCTACACTGGCTCTTTACAAACAATGCAGCCAGGAGCATTCTTTTTGTTTGTTTTGTTTTGTTTTTGTTTTTTGGTACCAGGGATTGAACCCAAGGCCACTTAACCACTGAGCCACATCCCCAGCCCTTTTTATTTTTTGTTTGGAGACAGAGTCTCGCTAAGTTGCTTAGGACCTCACTAAATTGCTGAGACTGACCTTGAACTTGCGATCCTCCTGCCTCAGCCTCCCAAATTGCTAGGATTACAGGAGTGCACCACCACACTTGGCCACGTTCTTATTCCTGATTCCTGGGCTCAGGTGCCTCAGCTTCTGCAGGGCACATGCCTGGGGGTAGAACTGGTGTCACAGGACACCTCGTGAGCCATTTCCCAAGGGTAGAAATGATCTCCTCTCCCACTTCCCCACTGCATGTCTATCTCAGCAACACTTAGCATCCTCGGACTCCTGAGCTCGAGCCATCCTGGTGAGTGTGTGGTCCTTGTTTGTGAAAACCTGTTCATGTCACGTCTCTCCTCTCTCCTGTCTTCTCTCTCTGAGGCTGGCCCTGAACTTGCGATCCTCCTGCCTCAGGCTCCAGAGTTACAGGGATCACAGGCGTGCGCCAGGGCCCGGCATCTTATTGACAAGCCAGATTGAAATCTGCTTATCCGCGCTGCTCACCGCCGCTGGGCCTTGTCTTTTGGCTTCTCCAGCATCACTGATGAACAGGAAGCCTTCCTCTCACGTAGTCACAGTGAGCGTGCCCCTGCTCTGTGATCCGAGTCTTGTGAAGGTCGTTCTCCCCACCTCAAGGTCATGGTGACTCTCTCCTGCCCTGGGGAACGTGTGCCCGACACAGGGAAGAGCCATTGCTCGCCCACCTGACACTTCACTGTTGAAGTCTGGCAGCACAGGAGGCATCCCTCTGTTCTGTGCTGCCCTGGTTCAGGCTGGGGTCACGGGGTCAGGGTGGGGATCAAGGGCGGACAGTTGAGGTCGGTCTGAAGAAGCGTCACAGGCAACAGGGGTCCAGGGAAACCAGGGATACCATGACGACACCACCATCGAAGGGCACTCAGAAGTGGCCTCTGGTCAGCCTGGGAACCCTGCCCCAGCCTCAGGAAGCCTGTACATGACAGGCACTGCCCTGGGCCCTCCTCCCAAGAGGCTGGAGCTCTGCATACTGGGATTGGAGCAACTGGTCAGGCGCCCACACTTTGGGGTCCAGGGGTGTAGCCACAGGGAGCTGTAGGCTTTGAGGGCCTGAGGGGTGGGGTGGGGCTGGGGGGCAGATTTGGAGCCTAGGAGCCCAGTCTGCGGGCCTGAGAGCAGGGTGGGCGGAGCAGGTTGAACCCTGGGAAACCCTCTGGGACCACTGCCCCCCGGCTCCCCCTGAGCTGCTGGGAAGCAGCCAGCTTCCAGGAACCTGGGCTTTGGGGCGGGGGGCAGAGAAGACTTGAGGGAGCCCTGCCAACCCCAGAGCTGGGTCCCTGACTCAAGGGCCTCCCTGGGGGGCTGGGAGGCTGTGATGTGCATGGACCCTGGGGGCAGGGGCCTGGGGACTGAGTCCCAGGGGTTCCTGCAAAGCTCTGGAACAGACTGAAGCCCAGGGAGTGTCTAAGCCACCGGTCCAGGGCCCAGGCTCCAGCTGAGTCCAGGGCACATCCGAGCCCCTGCACCTCGCCCCACCTGCCCCGCCCCACAGCCTCAGGCCTGCTGCTGTCGGCTGGGGCCTGTGCTCAGTTTGACATTATTTACCGCCGCAGTTTCCTCCTCCTTCCAGTAACTTGTCCTCCAACTTCAGGCAGCTTCTGATTAGGCAGCAAGACCTCTAATCTCTCTCGGATCTCGTTTACCGGCATCAGGGCTCTTGCTTCCTGTTACTGGGCCTGGACCCAGGCACAAGGGTCAGCTCCCTGCCTGCCTATGCCCTTGCCTGTGAGGGGCCCCTGTTCTGGCCCTTCAGCCCGCTGGTCAGGAGGAGGGAGGGTCAGATGCTGGCATGGCCTGCGGCAGCCATCTAAGGGTAGATCCATTCCACAGGCACTGACCCAGTGCTGGGCACAGGGGCCTGAGGGTGAGTGGGCTACAAGCTTGAGGCCCAGCTCAGGGCAGTGCCTGCTTGGCAGAGTACCCGCAGAGAGCACCCTTCCCCTGAGGCCCTCCCCTTCACCCTCTTCTGCTCCTGCAGCCACAGGGCCAGAGTCTTTGAGGGAAAGAACAAGGAAGGTGTCCGAGACAGACATGAGTGGGATTCGTGTGGACAGAAGCCAAGGCTTTGGCTCTGCCCTGGAGATGCAGAATTCCAGGACTCGCTCACCTGTCACCCTGGGTGGGCTTCCCTGACTACTGCAGTAGGGTCCTGGCATCTCAGTGAAAGGGGTGTGGGCAGGAATGGTGCCCAGCCCACTGAGGGCCTGAATCCCTGGACAGGCAGTTTCCCGACAGGGAATACAGGTGGTTCCCGACTTAGGAGTTCAGCCTAGGACTTTGGACTTTGCTGTGGTGTGAAAACATTGGGTAAGAACCGCACTTTGAATTTTATCTTTTCCTAGACTAGCAGTAGGGATGCACACTCTCTTGAGATGCTGGGCAGCGGCAGGGGCTTGAGATGGTGAGAGGAAACCACGGACACCCCAGTGACACAGCTCCCCTGTGAAGCTCCTTGGACAGTGTGTGTCTGACTCCCAACATTTCTGATCTATGAGGGGCACCACGACCCATTGTAAACCCGGGGGCACTCACGGCGGCTCCAGTGTGCAACCCCAGGGGTGCCCTCCAGCCGCTGGCTCTCTGCTCAGAGAGGCTCTCCGGCTCCAGAGCCAGGATCCAAACCTCAGTTACCCAGCTCTGCAGAGCGTCCTTCCACATCCCAACCCATCTGTCATCCCGTCCCCGCAGGCAGTTCTAGATTATCTTCCCTGGAAGTCCTGCAGGGATGGACCATGCCATTGTTGGGGGACATCCGGGACATCCCAGGCCTGACCCCAGCAGCCAAAGAACAGCTGAGACCATGAGAAGAACATTTGTCATTGTGGCGGAGTTTGGGAGGGGATCTCTGGGAAGAAGGAAGGTTGGAACTCGAGGTGCCAGGACCTGCCACGGTTGGGAAGCACAAGGGGTGTCTCCTTCACATTGTTCTCCAAAACAGGGACGCACAGGGTGGTCCAAGGGGGGTGGAGAGGAGTCTACACACTTGGTAGTTATCCCTTTTCAAAGGCCTATCTTTTGCGAATAGTTTACAATACAAGTAATCTATACGTGTGTTGTCTGTCTGTCTGTGTTTTAGTAGCAGGGATGGAACCCAGGGGTGTTTTACCACTGAGCTAAATCCCAGCTCTTTTTATTTTTTTATTTTTAGACAAGGTCTCCCTAACTTGCCCAGGCTGGCCTTGAACTTGGGTCCTCCTGCCTCAGCCTCCTGAGCTGCTGCATGACAGGTGTGCACCCCACACCTGGTTTGTGTGTGTGTTTCTTATTGGCAGATGCATGATCCAAACTGAGAAGGCCTGCAGGTTGCTGTTTTCTGGCTCTAGGTTTCTTATCCTGAGCAGCTGCCCACTGAGCTTGCTGTCCAGGGGCAGAGGGAAGGAAGACCCCTCTCTCAGGAGCCTGGAGGGCTGCCTGGAGAGGGAAGTTCCCAGATGGCTTGATGGAGGGTCAGGTGGAGATGAGGGCACAGAGGTACCATGGACATGTGTCCCCACTGGGAGGAGGGAGAAGTCGGGGCCCTGGGGTGTGAGAGAGAGGCAGCCTAGGGTGCAACTTCTGACCAGGACGCCAAGAATCCCTTACTGTGGGACAACATGCAGAACCAGCTGTAGCCTGACCCCTCCCCCAGCCCAGGGACCCCTTTGGGAAGTTCATCTCTGGAGAGCTGAATTCCATGACACACACTGTCCCACTCCTGCCAGGGCCCAGAATGTAGATTGTGCTGCCGAGCCTTCCTGACCTGGTGGGCCGTGGAACAAGACACCAGCGATCCCGGGAGTTCAGGCGCACACCTCGTGTGCCTGGTGAACCGCGGCTGCGGAGGGAGGGCCCTCAAGGGAGGCTGTGGGCCCTCAAGGTCTTGCCCACCCTCCGGGTGCTAGGGTTGGGATGTTCTGTTTCTGGCCAGGGCAGGATCTTGGACAGACAGCCAGGAGCCAGTATGGCTGGGACCATGACCCCTATTTTACTGGTGAGAAAACTGAGGTCAGAGAGGTAGAGTAACTTGCCAGCAAGCAGCACAGCCAAGATTGGAGCCCATGCTTGCTTCAGAGATCTCTGCAGGACCCCTGTGACTGCGAGGGCCCCGGTGCAGAGCCAGGAGGAGGCAGAGTCAGAGGACTGGAGGCGAGTGCAGCCCTCTTTCTCTTCTGCACCTGGAGAAGTCAAGTCTGGTTTCCAGCCTCTTCCTCCAGGAAGCCTCCCACTGCAGACCCACCCCTCAGGCAAGATACAACTCCCCTTCCTTTTTGTTTTTATTTTGGTACTGGGGATTTAATCCAGGGGCACTTTACCACTGAGCTACATCCCCAGTCCTTTTTTTTTTTTAAATAAGTTTCTATTCCGAGATAGGGTCTTGCTAAGTTGCTTAGGGCCTCGCTAAATTGCTGTGGCTCACCTCAAACTTACGATCCTCCAGTCTCAGCCTCCTGAGCACTAGGATTACAGGTGAATGCCATTGTGCCTGACTAACACTCCCCCTTCTTCCTGCCTCCTTGCACCTGCTTACCTTGGAGCAACCTCTGGTCACTTGCCAGAGTCCCTCACTGGGTCCTGAGGGCAGAAACTGTGTTTCTTCTCATTTTGGGATCCCTGACAGCATGGGCATTCCGAAAATACCTGAATAAATGTGATGAAAAATCTGCCAGCAGAGAGTTGGGAGGAGCTCCCTTGAGAAGATGGGCAGGGAGCATGGAGGGAAGAAGAGGATGGACCCACAGGGAGCAAGGTGGACCACCAGGTGTGGCTCCGGCAAGCGGTGACTTGGTGGGACAGTGGGTGGGACAGAGGACCATGAACAGGCAGAATGTGGGATTAGACACTGCTGTCAGCAGGATCCTGCCATGTCCTCGAGCAGGGACATGACAGAGCAAGACTTCCCCCCGCAGGGGCAATCTGGTGCTGACCCTGAGCAGAGGAGGAGCGTGTGCTGACAGCTGACTCCTCCTGGCTGTGCCCTCATCAAGAGCTCAGGACAGCCGTGCCCCGGAGCCTGGAGTTGAGTGTTTATTTGACAGTGCTTACTGGGAACCAACTGGCTGCCTAGGGGCTGTCCGGTGTTGGCTGCAGCAAACCCTGCTGGGGGCTGGGCCTGGGTGCCTGAGGCCACCTCATGTTGGTGCCAGCGTTCTCCGCCCCCCCCCCCCCCTGGCCCCTGGAGTCCCTCTGGACCCGATCCCGTCTACCTATCCGTCGCT
>NW_025999895.1:3522903-3535423 GCF_001458135.2 Marmota marmota marmota | reverse complement strand
CGTTCTCCGGCCCCCCCCCCCCCCGGGCTGGAAGTCCCTCTGCCACCCTCTATATGCGCTCTCTAGGCCATGCAGGGAGGCAGGCCCCTGTCGCTGGGGAAGACTGGCGCATCCTCCCCAGGAGCCAGTCGGTGAGGTGGGCCTTAGCAGCCCCGCCCCGGGCCACAGTGAGGCCGCAGTTCCCGGAATGGGGGTTTTAAACTTTTTGTTGTTACTGTTGGCGAGTGTGCATGTGGTCTTAATTATTTATACGCAGCACTTATCTCCCCCAAATGTTTTATCGGGCTTCGGCAGACCGGAGAGCGGGAGCGCAGGCGCGGGGCGGGGAGCAGCGGGTGCGGGAGCGACCCCAAGTCAGCCCCGTGGCCGGGACCGGTGGTGAGCGCAGGTTGACTCCGCACTGCAGCCTTGGGAGGCGGCACCTGTGCCCCGTCACCAGTGCCTCAGTCGCGGGAGTCATAGTCCTCTCTCCGGCTCTGGTCTGCGCAGACACCGCCGGTAGGGGGCGCCATGGCCAGAGGCCAATGCTCGGGGTGCGTCCCTAGGGGACCGATCCTTCGTGTGCAGCCGCACGTATCAGCAAGAGGCCTTAAGACCGGCCGGCTCTTTTCTGGCAGGAGTGGGAAGGAGAGAACGGGGGACTTTGGCATCCTGCGTCCATCGATTTCCCTAGCATCACCTAGTCTCATTTTAGTGACCACTTGCTGGAGACAGGAGTGGTCTTATCGTGCCCATTTCATAGACGAGGAAACCAACATTCAGAGGAGTTACCCGTCTAAGGATCTCCAGCAGAGCAGGGGTTGGCGTTCACCGGCTTTCAGGGATGGGTGGTCATTCCAGGCAACTTCTCAAGAAGCTGAGCACAGTGGACCCTCCCCCATCACTGCACACCCCCTCCCTGCCTAGTCCCCGCGTTTGGGCACCGCCCCCTGGAGATTCCTGGAAGTGTCTTCCGGACACTGTCACTGCCCCCCCCCCACACACACACACACAGGCCTGACCCTCCCAGCAGCCTGCATGGTTTGCAGGGGCCCAAGTCCAGCCTGGGCCTCTCCTGGCAGGGTCTGCTCTGGTGCGCACCATGCACACTTGGCCACATGCCTGGGTTCCATGCGCCCCACACCCAGTAAGCCTCAGGGGTCCGCGGCTGAATCAGCTGCTCTAGTGGGGTGTCGCAGGAGGTCCAGCCTGGGGGAGCCCACAACCGATAGGGCGCTGGGCAGGGTGGCCCCAGGTGCCGACAGCCTGCGTTGGGGTTTGGAGGTGCACCTGAGTCTCGGGTCCTCGTCCCTCACCCCTTCCCGGGCATCTAGGGGCCCGGGTCTCGCTCCCTGCGAGGGCTGTGCGTGCTGCTGGGGTGGGAAAGAACTTGCTCCTTGGCCGGCATCTTCCCCACGGGAAGCTCCTGACCCCTCACCCCAGACCCTCGGGTGGGTCAGGCTGGCGCGGGACTGAACTCCACCCAGGCCGCGAGCCCAGCGCGGAGGGAAAGCTCTCCAGGAGGGAGACTCCCGCGGGCCCCGGCGGCCTGGTAATTGGTTCATCGATTGACAGCTCGGTGTAGGGGCNCTCTCTGAGCAGAGAGCCAGCGGCTGGAGGGCACCCCTGGGGTTGCACACTGGAGCCGCCGTGAGTGCCCCCGGGTTTACAATGGGTCGTGGTGCCCCTCATAGATCAGAAATGTTGGGAGTCAGACACACACTGTCCAAGGAGCTTCACAGGGGAGCCCCACTGGCGCTGGGGACCTTGGGCAGGAGAGAAGGTGGTCAGGGGACCAGGCCGCCTGCCCAGTCCCTCCGGGCTGTGGCCAAGTGACTTTAGCAACTCCAGGAAGTTGGAGGGGAGAATGGAAGCCGGCTCCGACTTAGCCACCCGCCCTCCTGCCTGGGAGGAGGCCTTGCTGGGGCCCACAGAGCCTGGGCTCCAGCCTCAGGGAGGAAGAGCAGCGCCCGCAGTCTGTGGGGCAGGTCCTGCCCAGCCTGGCCGGCAGGGCTGCCCAGACTCCCCTGCTCCTCCTTTGCCCCTCCTGCACAGTTGTCCCCCTTTCCTGGGGGCGGAGTAGCCATGGCAGGGACCTGTGCTCTTGTGGGCCACTCAGGGTTCCCTGTCCTCCCTGACAGGACCTGGGCTGCTCACAAGTCTGGGGAAGAGGCTCCTGGAAGGTGGGATCCCAGTGGCCCCCAGGGACAGGCTGCCAGGCTGTCAGGGAGGGGCCCTTGGGGACACAGAGCAGCCCAGGCGGCTCAGTGCTACTGCGGGTTGAGTGGGGTGTGCTCTAATTGCTTTCTCTGTAGCCAGGATGAATAATTGAGAGGTCTTTGAAGAGAATTAATTAGCTGCTTATTGACTGTAAATGCTTAGCTGAGATGATAAAGGAAGGCGGGTGGCCTGTGGGGTCCAGTTGGGGCACCACTACACATGTTATTCACAGTTCCCTCTGCATGACCTGAGGCTCAGCCTCGGCTTGGCCCCTGGCCCCTGGTCCCCTGGGGAGGGAGGGGTCTGGCACCCTGCTGTAGTGCTGCCTGGACTTCTGTTTGGGGACCAGCATCCCTGTTCCCTGCTCAGCCACAGCCTGCTCCATCTATCTTCCAAGAGGCAAGATTGGGCTCCCGGCCCCTAAGGATTGAGTGGTACAGGACTTGTGTCACCTTTGCCAGACCTTGCCCCAGTAGGTCAGGCTCAAGTCCAGAGGCCTGGCTCTGTCTGGCAGGATCCCGGAATCTCAGAGAGAGGCAGCCACTCCTGGGGACTCCATCAGTCCCACCCACCTATTGTGCCCCTACCTGTTTTGGGGAACTCAGGAATGACAGGAAAATAAGCAAGCGTTCTGCCCCCCCCCCGGGCTGGGGGATGGGGTGTGTCAACACCCTGTCTTGGTGGGAGAGGGGTCTGCAGACAGGGCTGGCCGTCTGGACCGGAAGCACTGCCTTGCGTGGTAGGTGCTAATAATCCCAGCCGCTTCTGTCCCCACGGCTCTTCCTCCCTGCCAAGCCCAGCTCTAAGCATGTCACATGTGCTAACGGGTGGATCCTTCCACCAACCCCATGTGGACCCCGTGAAGTCAGGCAGGTGGACATGTCTCCAAGCTGGGGCTACAGAGCACCTGGGTAAGGTTTTGTTGAATGAATGAGTGAGCGAGGGAAGGAGCAGGAGAGAGGAAGGCAAGGGCAAGGCTGGGCGCACCCACCTTCTCACCTGGCTTGAGGACCCACGCTCTGAAGGTCTGCCAGTCCCAAGGGGCGGCAGCATGGAAGTCATGGGGGACTTGGGCCCTGTGGAGGACACGAGGAGGTGGTCCTGAGGGCCGTGCTCCAGGTCAGCCTGAAGAGAGAGAGCAGAAACCCCAGGCCTTAGCTGCGGGCGCAGGGGCTGGGGAGGGAGTCCTCGCCCAGAAGCCAGTTAGTGACCATTGTCCCAGAGAGCCCTGACGTGGCCCGGGCTGTGACCACTGCACAGGGGGCAGAGAGGCCGTGAGGGGTCCGAGGTGTGTGGGGGAAGGGGGATGGAACCACAGCGGGGGGGCAGAGGGATGGAGCACCGTGCTGGCCTCCTGGCCCCCACGATACTCAGGACACCGGCCGTACTGCTCACCCCTCCCTGCTGGTGCTTGAGGCCACTGCACCCGGACCCAGGGAGGGCCAAGGCAGCAGACTTCCTTGCCCCGTCGGGCTCAGTCGAGCTCTGGACACTGCAGGCGTGGGAGGTGGAGAGCAGTCGGGGTGCGTATTCCCCCACCCTCCCTCCACCACCCACGTTCCTTGGGGGCTAGCCCTCTCCCTGCCTCTCTTCCCAGGTTGCGGTCAGCCTCGTGGGCACTCCACGTACCCTGTCCCCAGAGGTCCCGGTGCTCCTATGAGACGGGTCAGCACATGCCTGCCTTGGTTCACAGCTGGACTTAAACAGCTAGCCCGAGTCGCCAAGTTCATAAACGTCAGGAGGGAGGATCAAACCCATGTCTGCCAGACTCCATGTGGCAGCAGACAGATGCCCGTTGCTGGCCCCTGGGAGCTGCTCCTTCCCTCCCTCTGCACACTTAAGTGGGAACGGACAGGCTCCTCCCCTGTGGGCCTCTGTCTGGCTTCCGAAGTCAGAACTGGAGCTGAGGGAGGGAGGCCAGTCTCTCCAGGTGGCGACTCTAGGTAACGGAGCCTGGGAGTGTTGCAGCCACAGGAGGCACAGAGCGGGAGCCGAGGGTCCTGTTCCTGAGGTGGGGCGAGCCTGGAACTGAAGCCTGGCTTCCTTCCCTCCCTGCATTCCATCTGTCCTGATGGGTGCTTGGTGTCCACATATCTTCTCTCCTCTGGAGGAATCCCCAGAGAGCTGGGAGGCAAGACTCCTGTTCCCTCTGCCCCCGAACTCGTGGGCACATCACCAAAGTGACCAAGCAGATGCCTGCTTCTACCTTGATATATTTGGGATCTGAAACGCTTGGTCCCAAGCTGATGGCTCCATTAGAAGGTGGTGGAAATTTTAGGAGGCAGGTCCTAGTTGGAGGAAGTGGCGAGGGCGTGTCCATGAAGGATATATCTTATAGCTGGCACCTTGCAGCTACCATGGGGTGAGCAGCTCTGCTGCCTCATGCACTCCCTGCCACAGTGCTCTGTCTTGCCATAGGCTTACAGCAATAGACCACTGACCGCAGATTGAGACTTCTGCAACCAAGCCAAAATGAATCTTTCCTCTTTTAAGTTGTTTTTCTCAGGTATTTTGTCACAGGAACGAACCAGTACAACCTGGATTTTCAAATCATGAGTAGAAATGCCAATAATTTAGGGACTAGAGGCACAGCTCAGTGATAGAGTTGTGTTTACCATGTGCAAGGGTGTGGATTCACTTTGTGAATTAGGAGTATTCCCAGGGGCTGTGGCAGCAACTCTGAGTGACAATGAAGGTCCAGCAGTGATATCATATTTAGGTCATTCTGGGCTAATTAATACACACTAAATTCTTTTTTCTGCCCAAGTCAACTACAGAATGCCTGTCATTTGCAATACTGACTAGTGACTTCCCTAACTTCCATGTGAAACTTCCTGTATCAGTCAGCTATTGCCATGATTAGGCTGCATAACAAACATAGCTTTTCCAAAAGGGAGTGAAGAGCAGAATTTAGTCCAATCCCCTCTTTTTTTTTTAAATTTCTTTTATATTTATTTTTTAGTCATAGGTGGACACAATATCTTTATTTTATTTTTATGTGGTGCTGAGGATAGAACCCAATGCCTGTGAGGTGAGTGCTGTCCCTCTGAGCCACAATCCCAGCCCTCTTTTTTTCTTTTTAATTTTATCATGAAAATACTTTAATAAGCAGAAGGGTTTTATGAATTCACATAGAACATTGCCTGGATTTCACAATTATTCATGTTATCCCATATTTTTTAATCAGTCTTTTTTTTTTTTCCTGGTAAAGTATCTTTTAAACTTGGTCTATCATGGTAAGATAAACATAACAAAATTTACCATTCTAACCATTTTCAAGTGTACAACAGTAAGTAATTCACACTGTTGAACAACAGTCCATGCATAGCCCGGACATCCTCATTTTCCACACCTGCGACTCTGTCCCCAGTGAGGCGGACTGTCCCCTTTGAGCTCTCTTCAGCCCTGGTGACCACTCTTCTACTTTCTGTTTTATGAGTCTGGCTGCTTGGAGGACCTCGGGTAAGAGGACTCGCACAGTGTTTGTCCCGTAGCCACTGGCTTGTTTTGAACAGCATGTACATCTTCCAGGGTCCCTCCACGTCTTAGTGGATGTCTGGATGTCCTTCCTTTCTAAGGCTGAATAAAATGCCATGGTGTGGCTGCCCCGTGTGCTGTGTGTCTACCCTCTGTTGATGGACATTGCTTACATGGCCTTGGGCTGTCGTAGATCATGCTGCTGGGGGGTCACTCAGCTGTACCTGCCTTAGCTCTTCTGGCCGGGATGCTGGGGATTGCTGGCCCTGTGGCCATCCTGTGTCTCCCACAGACTCCCCTCTGCCCTCCAGGGCTCGGGGCTGCCCTCCCCCAACCCTCGCAGGCAGGCTGTTTTGTTTTGCTCTTGAGGTCCCAGCCGCCCAGTGCCAGCAGTGGGTTCCTGTGGTTTTGATTTGCAAGTCAGCCTCCTCTTGACCTTGGCGGGTCACAGGGTTTCTGTTTCTCGTAACTGGTACTAGTTAGTGTAGCTGCGCGGCAGGCGCAGATCTGACGATAGCAGCTGTGGCTTATGACAAGTCTGATTCTCTCTGTCCCAGCCCAGGTGGGGGCTAATCTGCCATCTCGACCTGGAGTTTAAGATGGCTCTGCTGGTCACTGCCCAGCCCCCAGGAGGGAGGCCAGGGCCAGGACGGGGCCCAGGGACAGTTCCTCAGCACACCTTCGGGAGAGGGACGGTGACAGCCAGTCCCTGGCCGGGCAGCCACACTTCTTCATGCTTCAGTCTCAGAGGAGCCTGGTGGGGGGCCGGCCAACAGTCCTCTCACAGGACACAGAAGCTCCGGCTGCGGACCAGCGCGGGGTCTTCACTCTTCCACTCCCGCCTGCCCCACCGGCTCTCAGGAGGAGTGAGGACCCCGGGACCACAGCTCAGAGTGGGCCCTCGGTGGAGGGAGGCTGTGGCAGGGGTGTGGCTGGAGACCCTCCCTCCTGAGGCCCACGCTGCTCTGGGTGGCTGCACCAGGGGGCCGGGGGACAAAGTTGGTGCCAGGCCCCTGCCTGGCCGTGAGCAGGTGCTGGGTGTTTGTCTTTTTCTTTGGACATCGTTGTCCCCCTGGAGGGTAGTGCTGCCCGTGTGGCCACACAGTATCCCTGTCCGGAGGAGAGTAGCCCCTGACCAACCAGGCTTTGGTGGCCCCTTTCCATCAAGGAGGTGTCCTCTGGCTCAGAAGGGTGCAGGGCAGTGCTGGTGGTCAGTAGAGTGACCAGCCACTGGGAACGCCAGCTCTGGAGAAGTTGGGGCACAGTTCCTCGGCCCTGAGTCCTGGCCTGCCCCCGGACTTTCAGCAGAGCTTCGAGGCTTTTCCGTCTTGCCCATTCCCCACCTCCAGCGTCTGGCCCCGACCCCTACAGCGACCGCCGTGACCTGGACCTTCAGTGGGCTCCCGGGGTGGAGACAGCAGCCCCTCTGCTCTCTCTGGGGTTACCTGTGATCCTGCAGTGGGTGGCCTGTGGTTGAGGTGGGTGGGTGGACAAGGCCCGGCTGACCCTCGGGCTGGCCGGGGCAGAGCAGGGCCACCCTTCTTTTCCCTTCTGTTCATGAAGTGCGTGCGCTTTTGTGCCAGGTCCTGTTCTGGGTGCTGGGGACACAACAGTGAGCCACTCAGAAGTGGGGTTCTTTGGAGCTTGCGAGATTGGGGGTCGGGCAGGTGGCTGGCCATTAGCATAGGGACTCAGACCACAGTGCTGCCGAGTGACTGTGTCTTGGTTTCCTCTGTTGTTGTGACAAATTGCCACCAGCTTCAAAGGTTAACACAGCACACATTTATCACCTCAGGTTGCCGGGGCTCCGGAGCCCAGCAGGGTCTCCCTGCACTAAAATCAGGCTTCAGCAGGCCTGGTCCCTGGCCCCCATCCTCCCGCCTCCTTGGCTTGCCCGTTTCTCAAGGCCGCCTGCGTTCCTTGGCTTGTGGCCCCTTCTTGCATCTCCCAGGTAGGAGAGAGGGCAGGAAGACGATAGGTCAAGGAGACGGGAGGGAAAGGAGGTGGTCACCTTGTGTGAGAAGCTGAAGCCTTTCCTGCCTCTTCTCCCCAGGCCGGTCTTCCCCAGGCCTGTCAATCCCAACCTGCTGGGAAGTCTGCAGACGTTCCCTGACGACCTTAAAGTGACTGGAAATCCACTTCTTACGAAAATCGCCCTTGGCCCATAACATAGGGTGCCATCCACCGGTATCTATTGATCCGATAATGGAGATGACTTCAAAGATCCTGAGAAGAGCAACCACCAGTGACCACCAGGGTGATGCCCACCCCTCTCCGTTTCCCTGAAAGAGGAGGCCGAGACCCCAGCGCCGTCTCACTCTCCCGATGGCCGGCGTCCTCCCTTGACCCAGACTGTGTCCCAGTAAATCCCCTATGGGCCCTTCCTGACGTGCCTGGAATTCCGTCTTTTCCTTCCTCTCTTTGCAGCTCTAGGGATGGAATCCTGGGGCCCTTAACACATCCCCAGAGCTTTTCATTTTCATTTTCAGTCGGGGTCTCCCTATGTCCCCAAGGCTGGTCTTGAATTTTCAATCTTCCTGTTGCAGCTTCCTGAGTTGCTGGGATTACAGGGTGGGCCATTGTGCTCAGCTTGGAATTCTTTCCTATGTCGTGTGTCAAGGACCCCATTGTCCTGAGTTGAGGGACATCATAACCTCCTCTGACCTGTCCAGTGACATGCGGACCAGGACTGCAGTATCTCCCTGTCCCCTCTGCCTGACCTCTGCCTCCGTCCCCTTCTCTAAGGACACTCATGCCTGCACTGAGCCCACACTGAAAACCGAGAACACCTCCCCATCAAGATCCTTTTGAAAAAAGTTAAAATTTAAAAAAATTTTAATTGCAGAGACTGAACCCAGGGCCTTGCACATGCCGGGCTCTCCCATCCTGCTCCGTCCCCAGCCCAAGACCTTATTCATCACAGTGGCACAGTCCCTTAGGCCGTGGAAGGGGACTGTGGGGCCGTCTGTCTGCCTCTCACAGTTCTAGCGAGAAGTCCCAGGAGTGGGGAGACTGAGCAGGTTGGGGGGTGCAGGAGGAAGGTGACCCTAAGTCGTGAGGTTCATGGTGGGGCGGGTCTTCAGGGAACGAGGGAGGGAGGTTTTGGTAAGGCTCAGCCCTCAGGGTCCCCTCCCCTCCCCCTCCCCCGGCTCTCTGTTCTTCTTCCACTGATCTTTCTGAGACTCTGCCCTGGGCCAGCAGAGGGAGAATCCTTACCTGGCCCTCGTGTTGTCCTGCCCTCAGTCAAGAACACAGGCACCTAGAGAGCACACGACCCCCCGGTGACATTCCTGTGGTGGGACCGGGCTGTCTGACCCCAGCGACCCTGGGCTAACCACAGGCCCTGGTGGGTCTGGTGGTGAGTGGGAGGAGGGGGCCACGTCTTGTGGAGGGCAGTGCTGCTCTCCCATCCTGGCCCCCAGGGCCTGGGACTTAACGGAAAGTTCTTAGGATGCGCTTGAGCATGAAGCTGGCAGCTCTGGAAGCCGCTGCCCACTTCCCAAACCTCAATTCCCAGTCCTGAAGGGCCGCCTCTCCTGGGCTGGCTGTCCTCAGCTCCCCTCTGGCAGGGCCCGCCTGAGTCCTGCGCTCCAGGGCCTCGACACCAGCTCCCCAACCAGCCCAGCGGGAGCAGGGGCAGGCGTGTGCCCACCCGCTTTGGGTCCCCGTGCCCCACAGGACAGGAGTGCTGCTGGTGCTCCCAAACGCTGTTAGAGTGAGTGAAGGTGGCGACGTGGGCCCACAGACACAGCTGGCTCTGTGTTGGCAGGTCAGGAGCTGATCAGAGAGGGGGAAGCCCCAGCGGCTCCCACCCCCACCCGGCCTCCTGACATCGTGTCCTGGGGACCCTGGAGGGTCTCGGTTTTCACCCCGGGCTCCAGCCCTCTGGAGGGCTGATGGGCTGGACAAGCCCACCTACCAGCTCCCCTGGGGTCCTGCCCCAGCCTGGCCCTGCAGGTGGTGGAACCCTCCAGCTCTGGACGCCAGGTCCTCTTAGTCGGGCTGAAGGGTGCTGGAAGGTTGGGAAGGCCCAGCTCTGCACAGCTCTGCAAGGGCCCTGAGATCATGGGCCCGTGAGGCCCACCCGGGGCTGGGTCATGGAGGTCAGGGTGGACAGGTGGCCTGCCCAGAGGTACCTGCCAGGGTCATGTGGGCACTGCCAGGTCACTGCCTGGAAAGACTTGTCCCTTCCCTCTGCCCCAGACTGGAACGCTGATGTGGGGAGGAGGGCCCCAATATTGGGCAGCCCTGGACAGGCCAGTTGGGGACAGAGAGCATATTGGAAAGGCTGACCTTCTTGCCCCAAAGGGCTACTGTGGCACCCAAGAGAGGGCTTCCTCACTTCTGGGAAGGAGTCCCTTCAGCCCCCGCTGTCTCCGACTGTGGGTCCAGGGAGGCTTCAGTGCAGCCTGCTCCTGGGCCTGAGGCCACGTGGGGGCAGGGCCAGGATGCTGCAGCAGCCAGGCCAGGCTGTCTCCTGGCTTCTTCGACCCTGCGCAGCCAGCACGTGGACAGACTCATGTCCCCTTTCACAGGGAAGGACACTGAGACTCACAGGCTGAGCCACTTCCCAATAGGCCTAGGTGACCATCTGCCCTGCGCTGAGGGAGGCTGGCTGTGGCCCCCACTCCCACCTCCTCCCCTGCACCCCACTTGGAGTCTTGCTCCTCCCCCCAGGATCTGGTAAGACTGGGTTTTAGGGCAGGGGTTGGTCAGGGAGGAGGCCCCTTCCCCCAGGAAGCCCAGGCAGCAGGAGGGCCCTGAGACAGAAGGGCAGAGCTAGCTGGGCATGGGTGCCTCCCTTGCCCACCCCCAGGGCCTCAGGAGGCCACCTGGAACAGGAGCAGGGGTGGGGCCAGGCTGGGCCGGGGCATAGCTGGGCCTGCAGGAGCTGCGGAGGGGCCGCTGGGGAAGGGCCTTACCAGCAGGCAGCTGTGCAGGACCCCAGGAGGCTTCCTCACTTCCAGGAACACAGGCCAGGGTGGGGGAGGCGCTGCCGGGGTGCCAGCTGTGCCTGAGCCAGGCCCGGCCCCTCCCCTCAGCGCCTCCCACCTGCCGGCTCTCTCCCCGGCCCCCGCCCCTTGCAGCCCAGGCCTGGACACCTCTTCCCCCAAAGGGCCCAAGGAGCTGGGCTGATGCAGCTCAGGTGCAGAACTGGTGGGGCCCTCGCACAGCTGGACAGCACAGAAGGCCAAGGGTCACTGCTGGCAGGGTCGGTGCGGCCCACAGAGGGGCTGGGGACACCTAACGCCTCCTTCCCAACCTGGCTCCCAGCCTAGGCACCTTTCCAGCTGTCATGAGCATCTGCTGACTGCAGCCTGCTGGCCGGGAGTTGTGGCCCAGCTGCCCTGTTGGCTGGTTGGGGGTGGGGAAGCTGCACCCCACTTGCCTGGGTCCTCCAGAGGTCGATCTGGAGTACTGACGGGGCCTCTGGCCTCCATGCTGGGGCAGGGCGGCCATCTAAGGTGACATCCCCACCCTCCCCGCTGGCTCCTCTTCCTGCTGTCACCCAGGGTGGAGGGTTTACTCCAGGGTGTGGGTGGCATGTGTCCCCACTGCCTGGAAAGACCTGCCCCTTGGCAAGACCCTAACCACTTAGATGCAGGGAGCTGGGGCCTGGGCTGGGAGAGGCCTCTGGGCAGGTCCTGGGCCTGCAGGGTGGCCCAGCCTTTCCCTGGAGAAGGAAGGGATGAGCACATCTAGGGAGTGAAGCCCCCATCCCCACCCTCTGAGCCAGAACTCCACCCCTGCCCTGGCCTCTGCCAGACTCCAAGGTCCCCCAGGGAGGACATCAGCTGTGGGAGGTCAGCCCTGCAGGGGGTTCAGGGGTCAATCCCCTCTGTGCCTCACCTTCCCAGGCTCTGAGGGGCTTCTCTCCAGGGGCCTCCTAGTGGCCCTCTGCTCACAATCTTGGGGTTCAGGCCTTGCCCATCTGTGCTTCCGCAGGTCAAGGCCCAAGCCCACCTGCCCCTGACTAGGGCTGCAGAAGAAAGCATTTCTCTGATTTCCCTGGGCTCCAAGCTCCTTTAGCAAGAGGAGGGGCCAGAGTGGTTGCAGATGGGACCTGGGGGCAAGAGCAAGGGTCTTTAAACTCCTACTAGGGGCGTGGACTAGTTGAGTTTATGCAAAGTACAAGTAGATGAAGTCCCACCCAACCAGTTAGGGAGGATGAGGAGGATGAGGAGGAAGGAGGCTTCAGAGGATTAATTCCCATGGAGAGGTAAAAGCCGAGAGAGCTGCACCTCAGACATGCACAGAAAGGAGAGATGGCTCGTGGAAAACCCTACTGGTTCCTCTACTCGCTCATCCATCCATCCATTCATCCACCCATCCATCCATCATCCATCCATCATCCATCACCCATCATCCATTCATCATCCATCATCCATCCATCATCCACCCATCACCCATCCATCATCCACCCATCACCCATCCATCATCCACCCATCACCCATCCATCATCCATCATCCATCATCCACCCATCCATCCATCATCCATCCATCATCCATCATCCATCATCCACCCATCATCCATCATCCATCCATCATCCACCCATTACCCATCCACCCATCCTTCCATCATCCACCCATCACCCATCCACCCATCACCCATCCACCCATCCATCATCCATCATCCACCCATCCATCCATCATCCACCCATCACCCATCCATCATCCATCATCCATCATCCACCCATCCATCCATCATCCACCCATCCATCCATCATCCATCCATCATCCATCACCCATCCATCATCCATCATCCATCATCCATCATCCACCCATCACCCATCCATCATCCATCATCCACCCATCATCCATCATCCATCCATCATCCACCCAT
>NW_025999895.1:3510668-3521288 GCF_001458135.2 Marmota marmota marmota | reverse complement strand
AAGAGGCTGGCGAGGGCCCGTGTGCGGCCCAGGAGCTGGGGAAGTGGTGGGAGGAGTGGGAGACCTTGGGCCCGGACTGTCGCCAGGTGGCGGGGCTCTGGCCACAGCGGGCCATGGAGGTGCTGGGAAGTGGTTGGCTTCCAGGTGTGTTTTGGGAAAACCGTCACATTTCCATCTTATGTGCATGAAAGGAAGACAAACATCCGTGTGTTCTGTGTTTAGGGACAGGAGCCTGTGGTCACCTGAAAAGGGAGGTGGGAGGTGGTGGGGGAGGACAGAGAGGAGCGTCTTCAGGGCTCTGTGCAGACCCAGAGCTCGCCTGTTCTCCTTCAGTGCTGCAGAGCGACCATCCCTTGGCCACCACGGGAACCAAGTGACCCCTTGAGGTGGGACTGAGGTGGGGTGGAGAGGTTGCTGTGGAAGCCATCACCCCCGGCTGGGCCATGGAGGAGGCCCCTGGTCGAGCCGACTCCCTCCCGGAGAGCTTCCGTCACCTCCTGGGTCCTTACCTGGTGCTGGGGGGGGGGGCAAAGGCACCCAGCTCTGACGGGGACTTTTTTTGGCAGCTGCAGACAGTCATTAGATGGGCCCAGTGAATAGTGGACCATCAAAGCAGGATCATGCAACTTTCACTTCAAAAATGAGTCCTTGTTTGAAAGTCCCGAGGAGGAGTTTCTGGGGTGGGGTGGGTCACGGGGAGGCTGGCCAGGAAGCCAGGCCCCCCGCAGAGCAGGGACGCCCCAAAGGCCCAGCCTCCCCGGTTCTGCAGCTGCAGCGGCCCTACTGGAAGGCCCTCTGCAAACCTCTGCCTGGCCCCCCCTGCAGACAGGGGGGAATTTGGACTCTGCAGTTCCCAGGGCCTCTCCTTCACGCCATCGTGATCCCAGCCCAGCCTCCCGTCGCGTCCAGAGCCTCAGCTGCACTGCGGGCACCCATCTCGGGAGCCAACACCCAGGCAGCCCCACTGAACAGTCTGCACCAAGGCTGTGGCAGCACCCGGGACCCCTTTCCCCTCCTCCTTCAAAGTCCTGATATAGGGTTTGATCTGGAGTGTCCCCGAGGTCCAGTATTAAAGGCTTGGTCCCCAGCATGGTGCTCCTGGGAGGCTGTGGAAGCTCTAAAAGGTGGGCCTGGTGGGAAGTTTTCTGGTCCCTGGGGCAGGGGGGACAACACCAGCACCTTCCTTTCCCTTTTCCTTTGTTTTTCTTTTTCTTTCTTCCATTCTGGCCATGACTGAAGCAGCATTGCTCCACCGCACATTCTAAAACTGTGAGACAAGATAAAATAAACCTTTTCACTCTATAACTTGATGATCTCCAGAGTTTGTTACAGTAATTGAAAGCTGACCAACACCCTTGGGGATATGGTTAAGCTAACTGAGACCACGAGTGACCTGCCTAGCTGTCTCTGAGCCTGGGAACGTCCCCCAGAGTCGGAGCGGCTCCTCACTCTGAGTCCTCCTACAGGAGTGGGAGGTTCACCCTGGTCCCTCAGGCCTGCCCAATGTTGCCAAATCTAACAAAACCAACCGACCAATCTAAAACCAAGACACCTAGTCAAATTTGAATTTCAGATAAGCAATGAATAAAGTGTCTGGTATAAGTATGTCCCACCGAAAGAACTTACTCGTTGTCTATCTGAAATTTAAATTTAGCATACTATATTCTATGGGGCAACCCTAGTCCTGCCCTCCCTGGTTTCCCATTTTTTGGGGGTACCAGGGACTGAGCTCAGAGGCACTTGACCACTGAGCCACATCCCCAGCCCTATTTCCTATTTTATTTAGAGAAGGGGTCTCACTGAGTTGTGCCCCACTGTTGCCGAGGCTGGCTTTGAACTCACGATCTTCCTGCCTCAGCCTCCAGAGCCACTGGGGATAGAAGTGTGTGTCACGGGCCTGGCCTAGTTCCCATTTATGAGAACTGCTCTTCTGTCCCAGGTGTGGATGGGACATCTGCTTCTCCTAGATGAGAAGGAGTGTTGATCCTTTCATCTCTCCTGGGCTGACAGTTCCTCTTCCTCCCACATCTCCTCACTATCGTCTGCAGCAGGTTATTCTCTGTCTATGCAGCAGTTCACTTTCCTGCGAGCAGGGTGGTTGGAAATGTAACTTCCGGGCTGAGGGTGCAGGTCAGTGGCAGGGCGTTTACCAGGAAGCCAGGGGCCCTGGGTTCCATCCCTCGCCCTGCAAAAGAAAAAAAAAAAAAAACTACAAAGGGAATTATTTGCTTTATTTGTGTCCTCATCAGCCACACAGATGGACTCCCAATAATCCCACTTCAGTTTTTGAGAACTACCTGAGTGTTTTGGAGTCCCTGACACCACCTATTTATGTTCACTGGCACGGGACCCCTCTGCAGCCGTGAACGGAATGGTCACGTCCCGGGCCTAGCAGGGACATCGATCGTCAATAATCCTGCTGGGGTGGGCTCGTGGGTTCTTGATACTTCACAGTTACTATTGCAGTTAAACTGATACAGAATTACGACAGTATTCAGCTACTCATGGGATTATGATTCTTGTTTGTGTGTGTTTTAAAGCCGTGGAAATAAAATTTGCTTCTAACAATACAGTTGCAATTTTATGTCCCTAAAACTGACCGTAAATAATGAGCGTAATAACAGAATGCCTGTAAACACACTGGACATCTTTCTCGGAAAAAGTGGGCTCCCTGCTTTCACCCTGACGGGACCAGTGGCAGGGCCCAGCCTAGGAGTTGGGGTTCCTGGGCCGACTTCAAAAGGGTGAAGTAACTTCCCGACAGGCCACCGGAGAGCAAGTTACTTAACCCTCCAGAGCCTCCGCAGTCTGTGACGTGGGGACAGAAAGACCGGCTTGGAAGCCTGGACCTGAGTAGGGAAAGATGGTGGCGGCCATGGTGCCCTCCCTAGATGGTCCCCGTGTCCATCACCGGGGGCCACAGCCCAGTGGCTCGAAACAGCAGAGAGGACTGTCCCACGGTTCTGGGGCAAAGCCTGGAACCCAGGTGTCCTCAGCACTGCGTCCCTCTGTGGCTCCAGGAGTTGGAGGCTCCTTCCTGCCTCTTCCAGCGCCTGGTGGCCCCGGTGTCACTTACTTGTGGCCACCTCACTGTGGTCTCTGCCTCTGAGTCCAGGTCGGCCTCTCTGGGTGTCCCTCAGCTCTGCTGTCTCCTAAAGGGAACACCCTGGGACATAGGGCCACCCTGATCCATCCTGCTCTCACTTCAAGACCCTTAACTTGGTCACATCGACAAAGGCCCTGGTCAGGGGTCTGGGGGCCAAGTCAACCCTCTGTGGCCGCTGGAAGGTGACATGGAAAAGTCAAGAAGCACAAGCCCCCAGATGGGACCCACAGGAGAGGCCCACAGGGCCCGTCAGCCTCCTGTGGGGCGCTGGGGACACTGATAGAGCCTGGACATCTACTGCCCAGTCCCAGGCCTGCTCGCTGGGCCGGAAGAGCTGCTGCTGGACACTTCTCAGAGGGGCCTCGGGAGGGGGAGGCATGGCAAGGCAGGGACCCGTCGGGCACATTCCTCCACCAGGGGCTCCGGGTCCTGACCCCCACCATCCAGCGCCTTCTCGAGTCAGCGTTGACTGGGGAGAGGACAGAATCCTCTGCCTCTTTCCTTGAGCTTGCTTTGTGCTGCCCCCACATCCACCACGAAGTGAAGAGTGTCGCAACCCTGGAACCAGAAAGACCACTGCACGTTGGGCAATCTTAGGAGGGACGGCCAGGGAGGGAGGCGCGGCGGTGGCTGCGGAGCCAGAGGAAGCAGGACAGGGAGGCCGCAGTGGCCGCAGGGGGGTCGCCTGGACGGAGCCCCACTGATGGGGACACACCAAGGTAAAGGCAGCGACGCAGCTAGAGTGGCCACCCTAAGGGCTGTACGTGGACCCCCGGGTTCAGCTCCCAGCTGGGCGTGGTGGGCGCTGCCCAGTGGAGATGGCGCCCGAGAAGCCGGGTCTTGCCCGCAGCCAGGGGTGGAGCTGGTGGGTGTGGAGCTGGGATTTGAACCCGGTGCCTTCAACCTCCTGCTCACTGGGACCCTGGGAGGCACGTGCTGAGTGACCAGTCAACAGCTGTGGGCGGGAAAGGACCCGGAACTGCTGCGGGCTGAATCGTGTCCCCAAAATGCCTGTATTGGAGCCCTGAACCCCTGTGGGATGCTAGGAGATGGGACCACGGGGACGTGACGGAGTTTAGATGGGGTCGTGAGGGTGGGGCTCTCGGGATGGGATCAGTGTCCTTCTAAGAAAGACCCAGAGAGCTCAGTGACCCTCTGTCCTCCCTGTGAGCACATGGCAAAGAAGCACCTCGTGCGCCCAACTCACTGGGTCCCCGACCTTGGACTCCAGCCTCCAGAACTGGGAGAAATGAGTGTCTGCTGTTCACACCTGTGACAGAGCCACTGACTCCGACAGGGACCTTGGCAGGCCCGTCCCCTATCTGGACCGCACACTCTCCTCTGGAGAGAGGACGTGGGCCAGGTCTGGGGGCCAGCGTTCCAGGAGGACGCGACCCGGGAACCTCTTCCCCGAGGAGGCTCAGTCCGACATCCCGCACAGTGGGCCGGTGGCAGTGTTTAAGGGACAGAGCGTCTGGTTGGGAAGATGGGGTTCTGGAGATGGACGACTGTGATGTTTGCATGTCAACATGAGTGAGCTTAAGGCCACCAGGCAGGATACTTAAAAATGGCTAAAATGGCAAATTTCAGTTCTGTGTATTTACTACGGTTGTTTAAAAATAAAACAGAACATGGAGAACATGGACGCTGGCAGGCCCACCTGGTGACACAGCCCCCCGGCTGCCAGGACTTGTGGCAGCTGTAGGGCAACAGGTGCCACCCAGTCTTCTCTCCAGGCAGCCTGGGGCAGGACGTCCCCTCCGCAGGGAGTCGGGGTCCTCAGTGCCAGGCCCTGACGTTCCCTCTGAGCCACACCCAGTGCGCGTATTGCAGAGGGTGGCAGAATCTGGGGTGCTTACTACACAGGGGGTCCCGGGGCTCACCGCAGCCTTCCCAGCTGCGTCTGGGGGCCAGGGACCTGTTTTCCAGTCCCAAGGATGCCACAGGGAGCCCAGGAAGCTTCCAGACTGGCACAACTCTAACGCCGCTTGTTAGAATGTAGGTTTCCTGGCTTCCCCCACCTGAGTCCCCTGAGCAGGTCGTGGAGGGGCCCCTGGAATCCAGCGTTAGGAAGTGCCGGGCACTCCTGCCATCCTTCCCTGGCCACTCGCCCTGCACGTGGGACACAGCCGAGACTCCCCCGCACTGCACAAGCTGCCTGGGGCTGCCCTTCTTCCCGGCCCGTGTCCTACACCAGGCTGCAGGCCTTCCTGGCCCTCCCCCCAGCCCCGGCCAGCCCCTGTCCACCAGGACTCCCAGCTCTTGGGGCTCCCGGTCATCTCTGTGGTTTGAGCCTCTGGTTTGGGCTGCCGCGGGCAAGTGCCCAGCTCCTGCTGCTCAGGAGTGAGGGGACAAAGGCAGGCGTCTAGGTGCCGCGCAGAGCTGGGGGGACCCCCTGGGACGGCGCTGC
This sequence comes from Marmota marmota marmota, assembly GCF_001458135.2. Lineage (NCBI taxonomy): Eukaryota > Metazoa > Chordata > Mammalia > Rodentia > Sciuridae > Marmota > Marmota marmota. The sequence goes on along the minus strand of NW_025999895.1, from coordinate 3,515,772 downwards.
TGCCCTGGGAGGAGCTTCCCTTGCTGGCTCCCCAGGGTGAGTGGACGGCGGCAAGGGGGAGCCACTCCGCGCCTGGGCCGCTAGAGGGCGACCTTGGCAGCTCAGCCCCAGGTTGGCGCTTGGCTAAGGCCACAGAAGCCACAGCACAGCACCAGGGCTGAGGTGGGCGTGTGCACGCGCACGTTCCTGTCCTACCTGGGCAGGGGGCGGGGCCGAGCCCTGCACACACTGCCCGCTGGCCTGGCTTTCTGGGGTGGAGATAACTTGCCAGAACTGTAAGGCCAGGCCGGAGCTAGGATTTGAACCCAAGAAGGGGGAGCCGCTGTGCTGAGGAGCTCTGCGCCCTGGGAGGAGGGGCCACCTCGCGCACAGCCAGGTGATGTTTGCATGTCAACATGAGCCTACCTTGGGGTTACAGATGGGTGCCCTCAGGTTCCTTCTCCTCTCTGGCCTCACTTTGTCCTCTGTAAGACAGACCCAATGGCACCTATCACTCGGGGCCACTTAGAGGCTGAACTGAGACACGCTACAGAAGGAGAGGCAGACTCCAGGGCCTTTTAGGAGCCTGGGCCCGCGGCCACAGGGCCTTTGCATATGTCGTGTGTATGTCAAGGTGCCCGTCACGGAGTTCTTGCTCCCCTTTCCATGCCCATTTCTCCTTTTTCTTCCCTGCTGCAGGGCCAACTTCAGGGACAGGGGCCCATGGCAGCACTCAGTGGCCACACTCAGAAGGACCCCAGGCTGTGTTGGATGGTCCCCCATCATCACTGTCTGGAAGATCAGTGTTGGACAATGGGCCCCACATTTTCATTCTCCACCATGTGCTGAAGGTGTCACAGCAGGGCCACCACAGGTCTGCCCCAGCCTATCCCACGTCACCAGGGCAGCAGGCAGGGAGCTGCCCCCCTGGGGAAGAAGCCCAGGGGCTGGATGGGCCCAGCCGCTGGTGCCACCTCAGAGGGGACAGACAGACTCTCTCCTTCCTCAGGCACCTGCTCGTTTGGCCTCTCGGTCACTTGTTACCCCTAAATAGTGCTGAAGGTCTCAGGCCTCTGCGGTTCCCATGCGTCCACCCAGATGGTCGGCAGGATCCCCGAGGCAGGGGCCTCACCCAGGCTGGTCAGCCCCCCCAACCTGGGCCCCTGCACCCCTGTCCTCCTGGGCGGTGGGCGCTCCGAGCACTCTTCCTGGACCCCGTCTAAGGGCTGCACCCTGGGAGGAAATCCTTGCACCTCAGAGCAGGAGCCCTTGTCCCCGGCACCCCCTCAGGGACAATCGACTCCTCCATCAAGTGGACATTACAGGTGACGGCCCGAGTGGGGGTGGGGGGGTGACCTCCAGTTGGCATTTCTCATCCTCCATCCCAGGCTCCGGGACTGGCTGATGTGCCCAACCGAGGTGAATGGCCTCTGGGGCAGGCCCTGTTCTGGGAATGGGCTGTGTCCTGGCCAGCAGGGAGGCCAGGGCCAGAGGTAGCTGGACCTCTTCAGGGTCCACCTGGGTCCACCAAGCTCTCCCCAGGCGGGGACACTATTGCCAGTTACCAGACATTTCAAGGTGGCCTGAGAAGGTACCTGGGAAGGATGGCACGGGGCTGGTCCCTGCACCTGTGTCTACCCCCCCTGGTCCAGCTGCCTTCCTCCCACCTAGCTCACCCTGGAGACCTCCCCTCCTGGCTGGCAGAGCTTGCCGCAGCGAGTGTCCACGGGCCTTGGGGCAGCTGCTCTGCATCAGCCCTGAGCAGCCTGCCCGATCCGCCCTGCACCAGCCTCACCCTCTTCTCTGACCCCTGGCTCAGGCGTCCCAGCGGGGCCTCCCGGGAGCTCGCCCGCTGCTTGTTCCCTTCCCTGACGCGGCCTCTCCCTCCAGGGAACAGTGAGTTGGGCCGCTGCTCTCAGAAGGGGCTATTTCCTTGTTGCTGAGACACTTCGCTCCCGACCTGCCCCTGATCCTGTCGGGTGCCTGGGCTCTGCGCCCCTGGCCCAGGCTCCCGGACAGCAGGCCGGACCCCCCCCTGCCTCCGGCTTTCTCCTTCCTTCTTCTCCGCTGCGATCGGTTACTAATAGCCATGCTGGGGGCACGTGCCGCTGCCGTGGCCAGCTCCGAGCTTCCAAGGTGGGCTTCGGGGCTCTCTCAGGCCATCTCCTGGGGGGACACTTGTACTTTCTTCCCCACCACACACTCCCCCCGACCACAGCGGCAGGGTAAGCCCATCTGAATGCTGACCTCCCTGGTCACCATCCCACAGGACACGTGTCCCACCTTGAGCCACAAACCCTTCAGGTGAAGGTAGTGGTTTTCTGCTGGACGTGGACCCAGAGGCACGTGGGGCTGAGCCAGGGCAGCTCGGGACCCTGAGGCAGAGCCTGCCCGGGTGGGAGCAGGTCCCTGGGGGCAGGGTTTTCTCCTGTGTCCCTGGAGGCCGGGTTTGTCTGGTCTCCTCCTTCCCTCCCAGCTGAAGAGGCTGCCCAGGACCCCTCAGGAGCAGTAGCCAGGGGAGGCCCCTCCGTGAGTAAGCCGGCTCACTGGTATGGTTCACTGGCCAAGCAGAGCCTTCCGCCGGACACAGCGCCCTACCTGGCTGGGCTCCCCCCGGGTCCAGACACAGAGGCCCTCACCGGGGAGACGGCCCCTGATGTCTGGAACATTCTGCCTCAAGAGAGACTGAACACACCTTCCTTCTTGTGTTTCTGCCCTCTCCACCCTCGGGCCTCCTCGGGCCAGTTATCCTGGGGCTCACTGTACTTGAGCCCTGACCACGCGCTCTGCTGTCCCTGCCCAGGAAAACCTACCCGAGCCCTGGTTTTCAGGAGATTCTTGTCAGCCTCCTCTGGAGTCCATACACAGCAGTCCTGCTTGATGCTGACCAGCCCGCCAGGCCCTGGCAGGGGCTGAGCTGCGCACAGGTAACCGTGTCTCGAGGGAGGGCTCGAGAGGCCCCCAGGATGCGCCAGGGGTCAGTCCATGAGGAGTGAGTGAGACAGGTGAGGGACCTGACCACCAAGACGGAGGAGCTGTATGGTGGGACTCTGCTGGGGACACGAAGGCCTCGGACCCCGGACCCCGGGGGGCTGAAGGGCCAGGGCCTGGGCTCCTGCTGAGGACCACAGCCATTGCTGAGGTTTGAATGTTCACATGTGGGAACCCGAATCCCCACCGTCACGGGTCAGTGGTGTTCGAAGATGGCCTTTGGGAGGTAACTGGGGTGGATGAGGTCCCAAGGTGGCCCAGGGAGGTATTAGCGGCTTTATGAGAGGACAAGAGGCCTGAGCTGGCACTGCTTGCTCCACCTTGTCCCGTGGGAGGCCACATCAGGTGCCGGGCCCTGCTCTTGGACCTCGCAGCTCCAGGACCCTGAGCCAAACACACTTCTCTTCTTTGTAAAGCACCCGATCTCGAGAAAGCCCGAGACACCACTGCCCGCAGGAAGGGTCTTACTGTTGAAATGGAGAGACCATCCCAGAAAGAAGGCGCGTGCAGGGTCCTGGCCTGCAATCCCAGCCAACAACCCAAACAATGCTGCCCTGACTGTGCCGCAGGCCCCCCGGGCTGAGTGAATACTGTGCAGGAGATGAAAGGAAGGTGGTCGCTTCCGGGATGCCCTGGGTCTCAACCATCTGCAAAGTGAAGGCTGCTCTGTGTGGCTTTGAGGTGGCCCAGGGACACAGAGTCACCACCTTCACAGGCCTGGGTTATCAGGCTCACCTGAGCGGCTTAGGTGTCAGAAAGGACTCCCAGGATGATCTGCAGGTGCCCCGCCAGGGGCTGGGGGATGGGGCAACACGGAGTCGTGATTTTAGATGGACGCTCCCGAGGCCCTGTGTTAGCTAGGAGGTCCCGTGGTTAAGCCTCGGGGGGGATGAACAGCTTTCATTTATTTATTTATTGGTATTGGAAATTGAACCCAGAGGCATTTAACCCCAGAGTCACATCCCCAGCTCTTTTTGTTTTTTTTTATTTTGAGACAGGGTCTCACTAAATTGCTGAGGCTGGCTTTGAACCTGCAATCCTCCTGCCTCAGCCTCTGAGTCGCTGGGATCACAGGCGTGCACCACCATGTTGGTTTAGAATGAATATCTTAAATTTATGAGTTAATTAACACAGCTGTGAGTGAAAGTGAATATTCATATGTTAATATTAAAATTGGATTTAAAAAAAGAGAGTGCAAAACTTGTTGGATTTGGATTGCAAGTCGGATTTCGAGGTCCAAGAAAAAATAGGTTTTTAATATTTACAACAACTTAATTTTTCTTTGTTTTTTTTTTTGTACTGGGGATTGGACCCAGGGGTGTTTTCCCACTGAGCTACATCCTCAGCCTTTTTAAATTTTGAGACAAGGTCTGGCTAAACTGCTGAGGCTGGCCTTGAACTTGTGATCCTCATACTTCAGCCTCCCAAATTGTTGGTATGCCACCACACCTGGGGATATATTTATTTTCTTTCTTTCGGTTTTCAGTGCTGGGGATGGAGTCCTGGGCTGCACCCATGCTAGGCACTCTACCACTGAGGTGCACCCCAACACTTTTAATTTATTTCAGAGGCAGGGTCTCCCTCAATGGCCAAGGTTGGCTTCCAATTTGCGATCTTCCTGCCTGAGCCTCAGCTGGGATTACAAGCACGTGCCACCACACCCAGCAAGCACCTAGGGTGATTGTTAATTCTGATTCAAGTCACTAAATCTCCCTTTCAAGTTACAAAACCCTCCTTACACATTAAAAAATCCAAGTGATACAGAAAAGAAAGAGTCCTCTCCCACCGCTGGGCTGTGAGGGCTCTGGAGGAGGAGCTAGATTTCGAGCTGGGCCTGGAGACCAATTAGAGGGTCTTCTCGGAGCCCTGAGCAAGCAGCACCGCCCAAACATGCCCTCCCAGCCCCACCTCTGCTGGGGTGGACCCTCCGGCTGGGGCTCCCAGGCTTCCTGGGTAGGTCTGAGTGTCTCACTCACCTGGCCCCAGGGCCCTAGGGGGTCAACCAACCACAGAGCCCCTGGGGCTCTCCAGGTGCCTGGCCACAGGCTGGGGACTCAGAGCAAAGCCCTGGCCAGCCCTGCCGCCCTCTTTCATTGCTCTCCTGTGGGCTCAACGTTGACAGGCCCTCCCCCCC
>NW_025999895.1:3504926-3509940 GCF_001458135.2 Marmota marmota marmota | reverse complement strand
TAGGAGGTGGGTGGTAGGAGATGGGTGGTGGGAGGTGGGAGGTGGGGAGGTGGGTGGAGGGAGGTGGGAGGTGGGGAACTGGGTGGTAGGAGGTGGGCGGTGGGGAGCTGAGTGGTTAGGAGGTGAGTGGTGGGAGGTGGGTGGTGGGCAGTGGGGAGGCTGTGGCAAGTGGTAGATGTGGCTTTGGTTTTATATTCCTCAGGGATGAGGGGGCAGGGCCATGTGGGGAGAGACATGTCTGCAGGTGGGGCATGGTCACAGGGAGTGAGTTGGTGAGGGAGCAGACATGGAAAGGAATGGGACTCCTGGGGACCTATGGGCCCCAGGTCTATGGGTCAGCCCCGTCAGCAGCCTTAGGCTCTCCCCAAGCCAGGTCCAGCTGCTCAGGTGCTGAGGGAGCCCGAGAGGGGCTAGGTCCACCCAGGAAGCACAGCAGTGCGGGCTGTCCCCTAAGCCCAGGGGATCCCTGCAGCTGCCCTTGACCTTGCTGGTCAAGGACTGTGGAACTGGTATCTGTCCAGCAGTGGAGTGGACAGCCAGTGCTTGGAACCAGCTGGTCACTGTGGGCCATCAGCACTCACCTGATGGCCCCAGGCATTAGGCATCATGCTGGACCCTGGCTCTGGCTCCAGCTGTCAATCAATGCCAGAGCTCCTGATGGCCCTACCCCTCCCGAGGCAGGGGGAGCGGGGCTTCTGACTGCTGGCTGCCTGGATCAGGCAAGAGCTGGGTTCCAAGGACCCCCCCAGCCCCTCACTCCTGCTAGAAGGATCTTTAATGTGGGTAATAGTCATCCCTCTCACCAGGATAGGTCCTCTTTCTCTCTCGCTCTCTCTCTCTCTCTCTCTCTCTCTCTCTCTGAGATTGAACCCAAAAGCACTTTCCCACTGAGATACACCCCCAGCCCTTTTTGGGACAAGGTCTTACTAAGTTGCTGAAGCTGGCTTTGAACTTGCAATTCTCCTGCCTCAGCTCCCAAGTCTTGGGATTACAGGTGTGCACCACGGCACCTGCCCCACTTCAATGTGGGACATGTTCCAGAAACAGCTGGCTTAGCTATTGACAGTGCTGTTCTGGAACTTCTGTAGAGCGTCTGCCAACGGGGTTGCAAGGCAGCATTCCCGGGGAGCTGGGGCCCAGGATCTGTCATTCACCCACTTGCCCGTCGAGCATGCCGTGCGGGGAAGCCTGGTGGATATTTGTTAAGTGGTCTAAAGTCCCCTGAGCCCTCCTGGCTGGTAAGGGAGGAAAGGACGAGCCACGGAGTGAAGAAGACCTTAGCACACAAAAAGTCCACAGTACATAGAGGAGGATTCCTAACCATCAGGAAGACAGAAGACCCACACAGAGGGGCAGAAGACTGGAACAGGCACTTTGCAAAAGAGGGCCCCCCAGGGGCCAGTAGCACCTAAAAGGGGCTCATGAATCATGGAGTGTGAAGATAAGGAGCAACCAGAGCTCCCACCTGTGGGGACAGGATACACCACTGGGACACTGTGTCAAAGCTGCTGTACAGCCCAACGTGCCTCGGTGGTGAGGCGGGATTCCGTTCTGAGGTGCGTACCCAGCAGAAGTCATGTTCTAGAATGTTCATTGCAACGCTGTCTGGGACAGCCCAACGTGGAAATGGCCCGGGGAACTCTGAAGAGGGAAAAGATGGGTAGAACCTGTTGGCGTGCACAGCGAGACAGCAACACAGAGCTGCAGGCACCACGAAGGGACCCAGGCCCCAGACTGTCCCACGTGATGCCACCAGCAGAGAAAGGTGCCAACGCAGGGAAACCACGGAGTTAGCAGTCGGGGCGGTGGCTGTGCACATGCGGAAGTTTGCCAGAGGGCTTCGGGTGCTGGCCACGTCCTGCCTTGACCTGGGTGCGACCACATGGGACATTACGTTTGTTTCCTGTAGGTGTATTTCAATTAAAAGACAAAAAAAAAAAAAAAAAAACAACCATCTTCCCTTGGCGCGGAGCTCTGGTGGCAAGAGCGATGCTGGCGTTGAACCTGCTCCACACAGCCCTTGCAGTGAGCCACCTGCAGCCCCTCTGGTGTCACCTGTTTCACAGACACTGCCCTCCTGTGCTGGTCCCTCGGCTCAGGAGAAAGCTCCTTCCCCACAGCAGCAACACCCCCACCCCACCCTGCTCGGGCTGCTCCCTTCTTGGCACCCCAGGTTCCGTCGTCAGCAGTGAAACCCATCGGCTCTGCCTTCCCAGCACCCACAGCGCCACCCCCCCCCATGCCTGTCACACCTCTGCCCTGCCCACCTGGCTTCCCTGCCTCCACTCCCAACAGGGATGGGGGTGGCAGTGACCAGGCTCTCCTGGCCACCCGGCACTTGCCCCTGAGCTCACGTGGTATGTGTGGGATGGGCCAGCCCCGCCCCCTGTCCGGGCCTCACCACCTGGCCTCCAGCCTGGCCCGGCTTAGGTGGCCTCTCTTCTGCCTGCAGCCCCCGCCCCTCGCCTCCTGCAGGTGGCAGCTGAGACCCCTGGGGGCACCTCCCCAGCCCCGCCTCAGACACCCTCAGCACCTCCACTGGGGACCCCACGGGGACCACTCCCAGACCATCAGTCGGGCTGGGCTCTGCAGGGCTGGGGTGAGGCCCCAGGAACTTGTTTCCCAAAATAGGCGAGGCCACCGAGTCAGGAAACCATTTATCTTTTCAGCACAAGGTCCTTGATTCAATCCCCAGGACCCAAATAAATGGACAAATAAAAATTAAAATGTTGTTTCTTTTTTTTCTTTTTTTTTTTCCCAAAAAAGTAGAATGTCGAGCTGGGGCTGTAGCTCAGTGGCAGAGTGAGGCACCGGTTCGACCCTCAGCACCACATAAAAAAGAATAATAATAATAATTTGTGTCCATTTACAACTAAAAAAGTTTTTTTTGTTTTTTTTTTTAAGTAGAATGTCAGGGCTGGGGTTGTGGCTCAGTGGTAGAGTACCTACCTCACATGTGTGAGGCATTGGGTTCAATTCTCAGCACCACATATAAATAAATGAATAAAATAAAGGTCCATCAACACTAAAAAAATATTTTTTAAAAAAGTAGAATGTCATTCAGTGATCTAGACTTTTCTTTCTCTCTCTGTCTCTCTCTCTCTCTCTCTCTTTTGGTGGTTGTTGTACCAGGGATTGAACTCAGGGGCACTTGACCACTGAGCCACACCCCCAGCCCATGTTTTATTTTTTATTTTGAGACAGCGTCTCACCGAGTTGCTGAGGAGTCGCTGGGATCACAGGTGTGTGCCCCCATGCCTGGCCGTGATCTTCACTTTTTCTGCCGCTGCGTGTTTTCTGTGTTTCTACAGGGAGCACGTAATACTTACGCAATTCAGATAAAGCATCATTTCAGCCGGGCAGGGTGGTGCAATCCCAGCAACTTGGGAGGCTCAGGCAGGAGGATTGCAAATTCAAGGCCAGCCTTAGCAACTTAGTGAGACCCTGTTTCAAAATAAAAAATAAAAAGGGCTGGGGATGCGGGTACTTAACCCCTGGGTTCAATCCCTAGTACCCCCCCCCCAAAAAGCATATTTTCAAAGTCAAATTCTTTGCTTCAATATTTGCCCTTCTGGTAAAGTGCCCCACAGAAAAAAATCCTAAACACAGAAAAGAATTGTACAGGGACAAAAGATGACACGGAGCAGATCTGGGGTCCCCAAGAGGGCTGTATGGAGCCACCCTCTGCTGTCGTTTGGATGTGAGATGCCCCCTAACCTCCTGTTAACACCGGAATGTTTGGAGGAGGATTGGTTGGAGTGAGAGCTGTGACCTAATTAGTTCACCCGAGTTTGAATGGACTCACTGGTGGTGCCTGTGGGCAGTTGGGGTGAGGCTGGAGGAGAGGGGTCTCTGGGGTGTGTCCCAGAAGCGGGCATCTGTTCCATCTTTTCCTGCAGTTCCTGGGCCCCCTCCCTCCTCCCCCCCCCCCGCCTCCCAGATGCCAGGAGCTGGGCGTCTTTGTCCCCCACATCCTTCTGCGTGATGTTCTACCTTGCTCAGCCAGAGCCATGGTGTTGGTCCACCGTGGACCGAACCCCTGGAACTGGGAGCCCAAATCAGCTTTCCCTCTGAGTGCTCCCTGCCAGGTATTTTGGTCTCAGTGGTGAAAAGCTGGCCACCGCCCTCCCTGCTGGGAGGCCGAGGCCCAAGGGCTTGGGAGGTCAGCTAAAAACAGTGGTGCACGGCTGGTCTCCACAGGCACCATCCCCATCTGCTCTGTGTCGGCTGAACACTGTCCTCCGTGCCTTTCTTCCTGAGAACGTCTGTTCTTAGCCCTCTTACCCCGTTCCAGGTGAGGCCTGGGCTCACTCCGCACAGGAAACCTGGCCTCAGCAGGCTGAGCCCCCGCGGTGCGGCCTGCTCAGCCTGGTCTCACTAACAGAGCCCTGGGTCCAGGGGGGGATCGCCGTGGGTCTAAGCCGACCCCCTGTTCTTTTGCAAGTCAGGTCTCGGGTGACCGTGTGACCCAGTCTTTGGTGGACCTCTGAGAAGTTCAAGAAGAAATCGGATTTGCTTGCATATCATTGCTTCTTGCTCTTGAGGGGCGACGTCTGGAGCTGAGGCAGTTATTTTATGCCCAGGAAGAGCAAAACTCTGCACCTGTTTCCCTGGATGCAGGGCTTTCAGCACGAGAACTGAGAAATCCAGGGCAACCAGAACGGTTGGTCAGCCCGAACTGGTGGCCTGGGAACCCAGAGAGGGACTGGGCCCTGGCCAACCACCAACCTCCAGATGTTTTCTACACAGCAGTGGATGTCCTCATGGTGAAGGTCTCTGTTCTGTCCCTTGAAGCTAAAGTCACAGCTCTGACGGCTGCTCACCCCCCTTCCTTTTCCACCTCTTGCTTTCATGCTTTCCAGTCACTGTGTCCCTGTCCCCACGTCTGCTGAGTTCACCCAGCCAGGAGCCTGGCTAATGGGCCTCCTTCCCAGGGCTGCAGACCATCTCCCCTGCTGGGGCCAGTGTGCTGCCTCCCTCCTCCTCCTCCTCCTCCTCCCTCCCCCTCCCCTCC
>NW_025999895.1:3493774-3502898 GCF_001458135.2 Marmota marmota marmota | reverse complement strand
CTCCCTCCCTCCCTCCTGCTCCTCCTCCTCCCCTCTCTCCCTCCTCCTCCCCCTCCTCCTCTACCTCTTCCCTCCCTCCTTCTCCTCCTCCCCCTCCCTCCTCACCTCCTCCTCCTCCATGTTTCCGAGCTCTGCCTGGAGCTGTGACCGCTGGGCTCCCTGCTTTTCTTCCGGCCTCCCTGCCCGGCCTCCCTGGCCCGGCCTCCCTGGCCCAGAAATCTTGACACCCTGGAGGAAGTGGCCAGCGTGGCGTTCTCCATCTCGCCCTCCTCACAGTCCAGTGGGCCGCACAGCAAGGGGCCCACAGACTTGGTTTGACCAATAAATCCAAGCCGGTGTCTCCCCTGGACCAGGCAGCGAGGTCAGGCCGGACCCGACCCTTCACTCTGCACCCGCGGGCTCACGACACCCTCGCCCATGTCTGACAGGGACCCAGGGCTGCCCCAGCTCTGGACTGGCCCGTCCTCCCTGCATCCTGGGGCTGACTCAGCCCTTACCCGTCCTGCCCCAGGCCCTCTTATGGGAGAGCCCCGCAGGTGGTGGCCCTGGTGGTGGCCCTTCTCCTGGCCCCAACCTTTTCTTGCCCCGGGGGCTCCAGGTTCTTCAAGCCCTTCCATCCTGGAGCCTACCTTGTTTATGGCTCCCTGTTCCCTCTCTGGACCTCTGTCTCCTCCTCTGGCCTGAGGGGACTCACCTGGAAACTACTGAAGGGGCTCTGGCTAGACAGGGACAGGGTGTAGCCTCCTGTGACATGCTCCCTGGACCACACAGCGGGCAGGGAAGGGGAGAGGACGAGAGGAGAAGAGAGCCGCACTGTCTTGGGCCCAGGCTGGCAGGAGTCCTGAGCCGGGGTCTGGGTCAGGCTGGCCCAGCCGGCTTCCTGGGGCAGCAGCCTCTCCTGGAGGGTCGATGCCAGGGTACCCGGGGCCCAGAGGCAATGGCTCAGCCTTGCGGGAAGGGAGCCAGTGGGCTTCCAGGAAGGGAGGCTGAGATACCCCTTCCCGTCATGTCCCTGAGAGGACAGGGATCCAGTTCCCTGGTCCTGCTGTCCTGGGGTGGGGGTGGTGACCCTGAGGGCCCTGCAGCAGCTGTGCAGGGCCGGGCACTCCTGGAGGCTGGAGCCTGGGGCTGGGCATCCATTGGACGAGGCCCCTGGCCGGTGGGCTTGGCCAGGGCAGGGCGGGCGCATTACTGGAAGCCAGGCCGGCTGCCTGTCTCTCTGCCAAGCTGCCCACTGCATTCCTCGGCCTCGTATTTCCAGGCAGTCTCTGGGATGGGCCCCAGGCCTGGCCTGCCCTGAGTCTGGGTGCCATGTTTGGGGGTCACTTGAGCTGTTGCTTGGGCTAGCAGCTGGGACGGGGGACAGGGCTGCAGGATGGTACCTGAGGGAGCTGGGCTCCTGGGGGGCGAGGAGCACCTCTTCCCTGGCCGTCCCAGGAGCTCAGGTGACGGGGGCTGTGTGTGAGCTCCTGTGTGTGCGGGGTGTGCTCAAGGTGTGCAGGCACAGGTGCCGCGTCTCCCAGGAGGCATGGAGGAGCGGGGGGAGGGGTGCCCATCTTCCGTGTGGGCTGCCCTGGGGCGGATGGGCTCTGCGTGACTGCCCACCCAACCCATAACCCAGCGCAGCCGTCCAGAGGGCCTGTCCCAGGACAGTCGAGGGTCTCAGGTTCCAGCACAGTGGCTGTCTGCAGCCCAGCCCAGCCCCTCTCCCCCTGCCCAGGACAGGGCCTGCAGGGCCAGCCAGCAGCCTGCTCCATGCGCTCTGGACATGGGCACCAAGGTCAGTGCCTGGGGGTTTCTTTTTGTTGTTGTTCATACTCTGGATTGAGCCCAGAGCTGCTCCACCACTGAGCCACATGCCCAGCCTTTTTATTTTGAGACACGGTCTCACTCAGTTGCTGAGGCTGGCCTTGAACTTGATCCTCCTGCCTCAGCTCCTGAGTCTGAGTTGCTGGGATTACAGGCGTGACCACTGCACCTGGGTTATTTAATTTTCTTATTGCACTAAAATACATGTAAGATGTCCTTCCTAGCCATTTGTAGGTGCCCAGTGCTGTGGAGCCATCACCATGTCCACCTCTAGAATACCTTCTTCTTCCCAAGCTGAAACTGTCCCCATTAAACAATACCCGGTCCCCTCCCCAGTCACTAGCGACCCAACTCCCCGTTCCATCTCTATGAAGTAGACTGCTCCAGGACTGCCTGTGTGTGGAACCTCACAGGTGTGTCTTCAGTGCCTGGCCAACTGCACACAATGGGGTGTCCTCCAGGTCCAGCCTGCTGTAGCATGGAACGTCCTTCCCCTTTAAGACCGGACAATGCTCCCTGGCATGGAGGTGCCCGTGCAGGGCCCCCCTGATTCTTGGTTCTTGGTTCCTGGTCTGGAGACAGTGGGTGTGGGGTGCTGGGCAGTGTCTGTGGTGCTTCTGAGGTTGCTGTTTTGCTCTGGACACTGGGAATGGAACCCGGGTGGTGGCCACTGCGCTAGCCCCAGCTCCAGTCCCTGCGTTTAAATGAGGCCAGGGTCTCCCCAGAGGTCAGCCTTGGAGCTGGGTGCTGGGCCCCTGACCAGCAGGAGGGGTGACCTCTCACCCCTGGACCCGGGGCTGTGAGAGGCTGGATGAAGCAGGACACGGGGAGGCTCCGGTGGGTGGGTGGGGCGTGGCCCCGGGCGGGGAGGGCTGTGGATGGCAGCAGCAGTCCCCTCGGGCTCTGTCGGGGCGACCTGACTGTGTCACCTCTGCACCCTCTACCATTCCCAGGGCTCCCCGCCTGGCCTGCCCGATCCCCTCAGGGTGGACAGCTCCTGGAGTCACCTGGAGCTCCCCGCCAGCCCGCTCGCCTTCTGCTCACTCTGCCCTCCCCCTGAAGCACGAGGGTCTTCCCTCAGGACCCTTACGGGGCCTGCCGGGGCCTTTGGCAGAGGGAGAGTCAAGCGTCCAGTTAGCTTCAGGGCACCTGCTACCCCCTGCTCACCTGGGACCTCCCTCTGCTGCCAGGTCAGGCCCCCAAGAGGGAGACAGTAGGAAGGTTCCAGAAGCCTGGGCCAGATCAATAGACGGAAGGCTGGCCACCAGCAAGCTGGTCAGCAGCCTCAGGGCTGGGGTCTTGAGTGGCTTTGAGCAGGGTTTCCAGGCCTGGCCAGCCCTCAGGCCCAGGCCCTTCCTGCTGGACACAGAAACCTCCCCAGACCCTTCCCTCCCTCTCTCCTCTCCTGGCTCTGAGCTCAGCTGGGAGGAAGGCCCTGGGTGCAGGTTGGTGTGACCACTGAGGACATCAGGTGGCCCCTTCCCTGGTGGTCCAGGGGACTCCACTCGAGCCTCAGTCTCCTCACCTGGACAACGTGGTGGGCGGCACCCAGGGCAGGGTCATCCCAGGCCCACAGGAGGGTGGGAGAAGCCTGGCCAACAGCAGCCCGCCAGCCAGCCAGGTGACTTCCTCTCCCCTCCCCATTCCCAGCCCTGACCAGAGGGAGTGGTCAGCTTCACCACAGCAGGGAGGGGAGACTGAGGCCCGCACGGCGCCAGCGGCCTACAGAGGTCTGCCCCCTTCTGCAGGCTCCTGTGGGGGGGGGCTCCCGGGGATCCGCCCACCCGCCCCCTTCCTGCAGACCATGTGCATCCATCCGTCCCTCTAGCCCTGCCTTCCTGCTAGCGGTGGGTTGGAAGGTCCCTGTGCCTCCCCCGCCAGCCACCGCAGAGGACAAGACTCGATGCACATCAGGAGGCAGTGCGGGCCCTTCCCGAGGGCAGGCCCCTCACTGACCCACGAGGACCATGGACTGTGGGGGGATTCTTGAACTTGACGCGTGTTCTAGAGCCTGGCGCGCCCTGGCCCAGGGCTGGGTGGACAGCAGGGCTGGGCTCCCGTGCTCTCCAACCAGGTCATCCCTGATCCACAGAGGGGCCTGCGGTGGCCTCTCTCTCAGGCCACGGGGTGCTCTGAGGACTCCAGCTTCCCAGTCCCCACCTTCTTCCACAGCCCTCTTCAAGCCCCACCAGCCTTTTGTCCCCACTCCTGTCTCTTGTATGGTGGCCTGTCTCCCACATGGCCCCGTGACCTTGCCTCTAGTGTGCATGCCTGGGACATGGGCCCTGGCTGCTCTGTGGGACTTTGAGGGTCTGCCATCTTGATCAGTGGCCCCCTTGCTGTGGGGAAAGCCGGTCACCACTGCCCACGGGCGTCTAAGCTGCTCTTGGAGAGGCTCGGGTGGAGAAGAGCTGAGGCCGCCAGGCGACACCTCGGAGCCCCCTCATGGGTAGGGCCTCTGGCCTCCCAATGAAAGCTGTCCCACCAGCCTCCCACGACAGCCTCCCAAGCAACCCCAGGCTGGCACCACCAGCCAAACCACTCCCGGGTTCTGACCCATGTGACTAATAAACCTCCAAGTCTTGGGGTGTAATGCAGCCAAAGGACCCCTCGAGCCTTGGGTGGGGGCGCCCTGTTTTGTGGAGGATGCCTGGCCTCAGTGTCCTCGGTCACCTCCCCTCGAACACCTCAGCCTCCCCGCGGTGTGTCATGGGCCCAGATCCAGGACCTGGCGCACGGTGACCACCTGGCAGCCCCTGGGGCGGGAGCCGGGGCCTGCTCAACCGTGTGCCCTGGTGCTGGTGGGCAATGTCCTCATCTGAAGCTCGACCAAGGAGGCCTCTGCTCCACACCGTCCAGTCACCGAGAGCCCTGGGGTGCCGGCTGCCAGAGGCCGGGCCACTGGGCTCCGAGGGCCACATGTCACCTCCCGGGTGCCCCCAGCACAGCTGCTGTCTTGGTGGAGCCAGTGAAGCTCTTGGGCCACTCCGGGCTGCCTGCTCCAGGTAGTAGGTCCACCCCCTGCCGTGGCCCACTGCTCAGAGGCGAGTCCTGGCTCTGTCCACGCTCACAGAGGGGGTCATGCAGGCTGGTGTCCTGGTGGCACCCTGGGGCTCGGCCGCAGTCCTGCTGGCTGGGCAGGGAGCCGCTCTGTGCCCGTGATCTGGGTGCTCGGCTCTTTCCAGTTCGCCCCGTCTGTCAGCCAGGCCCAGGTGGTTTGCCCGTCGCCCTGCGGCCCCGCGAGCCGTGCACGTGGGTGGGGCCGACTCAGTTCTAACCCAGCTCCTGTGTGTACTGCACACACCACCTGGGCTTGCCAAGTGCCGGACCCAGTGAGGGGCTTGGATTCATTACCTCCCTGTCACTCAGCTGAGGGGCAGGCAGAGCCCTATAAGGTCAGCTGATTGGCTATTAGTCAGGACTGTTGAAGCCAATCAAAACTGGCTTAAGCAATGAGAAGGGGTTGTTTTTCTGGTCACATGACACACACAGGATTAGATCTGAGCCCCGGGCACAGTCAGATCCACATCCGCCTGGGTTGGGCTGGGAAACTGCTTGCTTCCACCTTCCAGGGGAGCTTGCCTCTGCCTTCTGGTGCCAAAATGGCTGCAGGCTGCTCAAGAGGAAGCTCCAGACTGCTGGTCTGGGGTTGCCTGGTCTCACCCCGAGCGGGACCAGTCAGTTCCTCCACTAAGGCAGGTGACCAAGGAAGGGGACGGCTGAGCAGGAAAAGGAATGGCTGGTCATTCTGGGGGCAGAGCCCGGGCCTGTGCAGTAGCCTTTGGGAGGCCACTGGGTCATGAGGGCTCCTCTGGCGGGAATGGGACTGAGGCCTCTAGGAAAGAGGCTTGGCTCAGGCATCAGCCCCCTCTTGTGCCCTCCATCCCCCGCCATATGTGCACACAGCTCCCTCTCCTCCTCGGAGCACACCACCAGGCGGGGAAGCGGAGAGCAGCCTCCCTAGACCCTGAGCCTGCCAGCCTCTTGGCCCTGGGCTTGAGCTGCAGGCAATAGTGGCTGTGGCTAATCACCTCCTCAGAGGCTTTGTTATAGCAGCACACAGGGCCTGGGACTAACCAGCCAGACAACAGATGGAGGAGCTGATAGCCAGCTGATAACCATCGAGACACTGAGTGTTGGGTGTGTGTGTGTGTGTGTGTGTGTGTGTGTGTTGCTGGGGACAGAAGAACCCAGGGCCTCCCACATGCTGGGCAAGCACTCTATCACTGAGCTACATCCTCAGACTATTTTTAAACTTTTTTAAAAAAAAGTTATAGATGGACACAATACCTTTATTTATTTATTTATTTTTAATGTGGTGCTGAGGATTGATCCCAGGGCCTCACACCTGCGAGGCAAGTGCTCCACCACTGAGCCCCAGCCCCAGCCTAACGCCTTTTCAAAATTTACTTTGAGACGGGGCCTTGCTGGAGCTGGCCTTCAATTTGTGATCCTCCTGCTTTAGTCTCCCAAGTAGCTGGGATTACAGGTGTGTGCCACCACACCCACTGATACTGAGCATGTTTATGCCCTTCTAGACACAGAATCAAGAGCAGAAGCAACTTCCACCTAATGTAATGAAAATTTGCCCCAAATACACATTACCTTCATCCTCAAAAAACAAATTTAAAAAAAAAAACCTTGATTCTTCTCCATCACTCTTCTTTTGAGCGGAAATCCCACCAGACTAAATGATAAACTCACCCACCTCCAATATACTCAGGGCCCCCCAGAGGCACAGCTGCTCTGGTATCATTCACACTCTAGACTTTACAACAGTGCCCTCTTGGAGTTGTTCAGTGTGCAGCCTGCACAACACCACATGGTATCCCTGAGTCACATACTTTATGTAGAATAGTAAGGAAAGGAAAGATTAGGGATGTAGCTCAGTGGGGAGCCTGCTTTTTGCACGCACAAGCCCCTGTGTTCAATCCTCAGCGCTGCAAAAAGGAAGGGGAAGAGGAGGAAATTAGTTGAGAGAAATAAAAATTGAGCAGACTACAGAAGGAACTGTTCGTGTTCCCTCTGCCCTTGGCCATGGTCCCCTGGTTCTGGGGAAACCCAGTCTGAACGGGCCCCTCCTCCAGCCCCCGCTGCAGGTCCTAAGAGGGGAGATGCCTGAGGCTCGGGCCCTACCCTGGAGGTAGGTTGAGCTGCTCACACATGGGCCACCAGAGCGGGGAAGCAGGACTCAGGGGCAAGAGCCACCAGTCTCTACAGCTGCTCCCAATACACTTCTGGGTGAAGAAGGCCCTCAGTGGAGGGCGGTGGGCGTGGCTACAACAGGGCAAGACCAAGACCCTGCCGTGAGACCTGCACTGTGGGCACCGACCCAGGAAAGGAACCACAAACGCCAAACACACCCGGAAGAGTCCAGGTAGAGCCCGCCATCTGAACAAGGCTGTGGGCTCCATCGAGGTCAGCATGCCGGCTGTCACGTTGTGCTAGTTTTGGAGAAAGCTACCACTGGTGTGAACTGAGCCAAGTGTGCTTGAAATCTGTCATTCTTTTCTTTTTATGGTACTGGGATTTAACCCCAGGGCCTCCCGCATGCACAGCATATACTCTGCCACTGAGGCAGACCAGTCTCTGTGTTACTTTTCACAACTACACGTGGACCCACAATTCTTTTGATAAGAATTTCAGTGGAGCGGGGCACAGCAGTGCACACCTATAATCCCAGCGGCTCGGGAGATTGAGGCAGGAGGATCGCGAGTTCAAATGTAGCCTCAGCAAAAAGCAAGGCGCTAAGCAACTCAGTGAGACCCTGTCTCTAAATAAAATACAAAACAGGACTAAGGAGGTGCTCAGTGGTCGAGTGCCTCCAATGCCCCTGAATTCAATTCCCCCGTTCCAAAAAAAAAAAAAAAAGAAAGACTTTCAGTGGGAAAAATCATATGCAACGCAAAGTCCTGCTTAGGGGCTGCTCCCGGGCCCTCCTGACAGCCCAGGTTGGCCATGGGGCCACCGTCTGCTGCACCTGGGTGTTCGGCAGAGGCGGGACTAGCCACAGAATGAACACAGGAAGGGGCATGCTCGGGGGTGCAGGAGGGCTCTCCCTCAGGACCCTGGAGCAGGACAGCCTCAGGGAAAGCCGGGCCACATGCCTGGCCTGAGACCTGGGTCCCCCTCCAGGGAAACTACCTGGTAACCAGTACCACTGAGAGACTCCAGTTCCCAAGTTCCCACTCGGGTCCCCACATCTTCAGACACCAAGGTGGGTGCTAGGTCCACAGTGCTTCTCACGGGGTCTTATTCCAAACACTCCAGAATGTCCCCGAGCACTCCACGTACCTTTTTCTTCCTCCTCCCCCAGGTGTCGGTCTCGCCTGTCCCCCTGGGCAAGGATGGGACAGCTGGCCTGCACCTTTCTGGTGAAGCCTGAGGGATATCCAGCATGCTTGAGGCTTGCGGGCAGGGCTTCCTGCCTGGCCTTCACCCCTCAGGTTGTAGGTCACTGGGGCACCCACCAAGGCTGCCTGCCCTAGGCTGTCCCCTGGGATCTTCCATCCCCGCCCCCAGGAGGAGGACCCTAAGCCCAGAGGGTGCAAGGGGCAGGTTTTCTCCCAGAACTCTGGTTCTTCCTCCACCAGAGAACAGAGAGCACCTTCTCCAGCCCCTAGGGGAGGGGGTGGGGGGAGAACCCAGCAGGACAGGGCACCTGTGACTCTGCCACC
This sequence comes from Marmota marmota marmota, assembly GCF_001458135.2. Lineage (NCBI taxonomy): Eukaryota > Metazoa > Chordata > Mammalia > Rodentia > Sciuridae > Marmota > Marmota marmota. The sequence goes on along the minus strand of NW_025999895.1, from coordinate 3,494,412 downwards.
TCCTACCTGAGAATGCCCCTTCTGGTTAGGCTGCAGTTACGGCTGCAGGAGGGCTGAGCCCAGTTAACCGGGGCAGGGGAAGGCCAGTGGCCACCTCCACCTGCCCCCCCCCCCAGGGATCAGACCTCCCGGGCTGGAGGTGCTACTCCTGCACCTTCCCAAGGGCACCCGCCTCTGTCCACCTCTCATTCCTCCCCTCCCTCTCCCCACCTGCGAGAAGTCAGGAGTTAAGGGCTGAGGGCTGGAGGCAGGGTCCTGGAGCTGGGGAGTCCCTGTTCGCAGGAGGCCTTAGCGCTGAATGGGGCACCCCGACTGGGGCAAATCCCTGCTCCGGCTTCTTTTAGGGGCTCCTTCCGAGAGACTATTCGCTGATCACCTGAATCCCCACAAAGACAGCTGGGGTGGGGAGACGTTCTCTCAACAGTTCTAGTGAGAGAAGAGCTGGCGGTTCCAATTCCAAACCCAGGCCTTTGCAGTCTGACCATAAGAGCCAGGACTTGGGGGTGGTCTAGAGGCAGGGTCCCCATGCACCACGATGCCCCTCACAGCCCTTGAAGAGGACTACCCGTGGGTGACCTGTGCCATAGAACCCGGGCCTGGCGAGGTGGGGCGCGGTGCCCTGCAGGCCCGAGGGCTCC